>NW_012147634.1:197221-204776 GCF_000956105.1 Propithecus coquereli | reverse complement strand
GTGTGTGTGTGTAGCAGAGCTGTAGGAGAAGCAGCCCAGGACACTGCCTATCTCCTGGATGGTATTTCATTTTTCCCCATTTTCTACTGCAATCTGCCCTTTTTTGATAAAATAGGCTATTGGCTAACAATGACAGTAAATTATGGTTTTAAATAACCACACACTATAATAAAAATGCATGTCTTTTTGTCTTTTCTTTTGAAAAATAGTACATTTCTTTTGGAAATAGGATCTGCAATGTCAAATGCAGCTTTTGTTTTGGTTAATTTTCTTTCATAGTAGTTCATTTTGAAGACTTATTTTATGAGTAAGTAAAATGGGACTATCAAATATAGTAGAAATAAAAAAGTCTCAGTTCCTTTAAGAGAAAAAGGCAGCCAAGCATTAGGCAGCAGGTGAGGCTGCGAGGACGGGTGGACGGCCCGCACGGTAAGAAGGCAAGCTGACTTCCTTAGTATATCAGGCTAGGCCAAGATTTCCTCGATTTGGGTGTGTCAATTTCTTTGTAAACAAGGGTAAGGCTCTTAGGACCCTGATCTCTGGCTCCAAACCTACCGGATCGGCCTCTCCCCGCAGCGTCCTCAGTGGCCGAGCAGTAGCACCGCCTTGCTGATCCGGTCGGGGAAGAGCCAGGCTTCCACGTGAGATTTCACTGCCTTCTTCACAAAAGCCCCACCGCTACACTACACACTGCTGCCTTCCCAGCGACTCTTAGCAATGCACCTAGTGCGACCTTGGCAACGGGGAGGAAAGGAAATAGAATTAACTTGCTTCCCTGGGCTTATGTTTAATACTTGGTGCCAAATCTGGAGTCTAACTGAAGAGCAAAGGCTTCTTTACATTCAAAAAGGTCCTTACCGGCTACTTACTCAAAACGAGTTTACTGATGAAAATTATGAGTCTATTCAGTATTGACAATGAAATGATGTCCTGTGTAAATAATGCACAGAATCTGCTCTTTCTTTTAAAAAAAATAAGCCAACTCTTGATCAAATTCATCATAGGGTGTTTTTTGGAACTTCAGCAACTTTCTTTTCCTCTACGTATGTTTGCTTTTACCAAGTATGTTCCGCCAGTGTGGGAGATGACCTCGCAGCAGGCTCAGATACTGACCGGGCTTGCAGACCGACTGCCCACATGGAAGCCCCAGAGAAATGAGACATTGGGGCAGCTTGGCTGGCCTAGGAGCAAGAAGGACTCTTGGGCCCTGAAGTAGAGACGACACCGGGGCAACAAGCGAGAGAGCAGCACGAGGCGGCGTAGCTTCTGCCCTTCCAGAGGAGCAGGCCCGTCACAGACGGACAGAGGATTACAAGACCACGTTGTGTGACAAAGCCACCGCACTCCTGCGGGAGCTTGATAGGTCTAAGGCCAGACGGGATAATTTGTCTCACCCCATGACCCAGACTGTGGAATGCAACTAACACATTTTCCGGCTGGCTTCAGGCCGGATCATCTCTCTTGCTCTTCTCATGTACACTATAGTATGCTTTTTATAGGCTGCTTCCAAATCATCAAAGCAGGTGGGTACTTGAGCAGTAACTGGTGTGTTCAGGGACACCTACCTCACATTCTCTCTGTATTCATAAGACAAAAGCAGATTTGGTAGAGTGTGGTCCAAGACAAATGATGTGGCCCCTGTGTTAGGAAGTTCGGAATTTGCCAGAAGGTTAAAAATGCTATTTTGCCTCATTGTGGTCATTGAGAAATCAGTGCTGGTCACTCCATTTAAGAACTTCAAGAACCCTAGTAAAGTCACAAAATCTGGTTTAATCCCTGGTGTGATGCATTTGAGTAATGGAGTGCCAAATGGAAACAGGGAAAGTAAAATTTCACACTGTGAACACCGAGTTATCTCAGCTTTTACATGTCAAGAAGGAACTACAGGACTAGGAGGCCTTGTGTCTGTGGGTAGCTCCTTTCAATAGAAAGCGAAGTCCATTGCACCAGCCTTGGCCTGTTTCCCAAGGTAGCTCTCAGACACTGGAAATCAAGCACATGACAGTTCATCTCCTGTCAGAAACCAAAGAAGCTGTCAACAAATTCTAAAACACTATCGAAGAGGTTGCTGGTAACATCCCATATTTATGGATCTGAAGACTTAATATTGTTAAGTTGGTAATACTCCCCAAATTGATCTATAGATTCAATCCTCATTAAATTTCCACCTTGCATCTTTGTAGAAATTGACATGTTGATCCTAAAATTCATATGGAAATTCAAGGGACCCAGAATAGGCAAAATAATCCGGAAAAAGAAGAACCAAGTTGGAGGACTCAGATTTCTCAATTTTAAAATTTCCTACAAAGATAGAGTAGTCAAAACAGTATGGTACTGGCATAAGGATAAACATATAGACCAATGAAATGGAATAGAGAGTCCACAAATAAACTCTCTCACATTTATGGAAAATTGATTTTGACAAAGGTGTTAAGGCAATTCAATGAGGGAAAGCATAGTCTTTTTTCAAGAAATGGTGCTGGGACAACTGGATATCCACATGCAAAAGAATGATGTTGGACCCCTAACTCATACTGTATATGAAAATTAACTCAAAATGGATCAAAGACCTAAATGTAAAAGATAAAACTATAAAATGTTTAGAAGAAAATGTAGACATAAATCTTGTGACCTTGGATTAGGCAATAGTTTTTTGACCTTTTTTTTTTTTTTGAGACAGAGTCTGGCTCTGTCGCCTGGACTAGAGTGCCGTGGCATCAGCCTAGCTCACAGCAACCTCAAACTCCTGGGCTCAAGCGATCCTCTCGTCTCAGCCTCCCAAGTAGCTGGGACTACAGGCACGTGCCACCATGCCCGGCTAATTTTTCTATTTTTAGTAGAGATGAGGTTTCGCTCTTGCTCTAGGCTCAGGCTGGTCTCGAACTCCTGACCTCAAGCAACCCTCCTGCCTCAGCCTCCCAGAGTGCTAGGATTACAGGCGTGAGCCACCTGCCCCCACCAATGGTTTTTTAAATCTAAGACCAAAACACGAGCAATGTAATTTTTAAAAAGATAAACTAGACTTCATCCAAATAAAAACTTTTCTACTTCAAAGGACACCATTAAGAAAGTGAAGCTTGGACTTGAGGGGGAGGGGGACAAGGGCATCATACGTAACCTAATCATCTGTACCCCCATAATATGCTGAAATAAAAATAAATAAATAAATAAATCTTGGTTTCATCAAAAAAAAAGTGAAAAAATAAAGAATTGGAGAAAATATTTGCAAATCATATATGTGATAAGTGGCAGACCTAAAATATATGAAGAACTATTAAACTCGATAATGAAAAAATGATCCAATTAAAAATGAGAAAAGGATCTGAATAGACAAAGAAGATATATAAGATGGCCAATAAATGCATAGAAAGGTCCTCAACATCGTTAACCGTCATGGAAATGCAAAGCAAAACCCCAATGCGATACCATTTCACACTGACTAGGATGCTACAATCAAAAAAGTCAGATAATAACCAGTTTTGGTGAGACTATGGAAAAATTGGAACCCTTGTACGTTGTGAGTGAGAATGTAAAGTGATTCTGGAAGAAGAACAATGCTTTTGCTTGGCAGGTTTCCCCTTCCAAGTATCAGACTTTGGCTCTCACCTGACCATCCAGGGAGGCAGCGGCAATGGCCCGTGGTGGGGTGGCAGCCATCTGCGTGGCTGCAGTCGCATCGCTCAGCACAGTTCAGCCCATACGTGCCATCCTGCATGGAAGACAGCATCAAAGACAGCAGTGAAGGCCTGCGAATCCCATGATGGGAGACAAAAGGGCCATGGTCACCCATTGTCGACACAATACCCTGCTCTCCCAAACACCTCTGGGGAACACGCATCATAATCACCTCTTCCCATGTCTTCTTAGTCCCCAAAATGTAGGCTCCAGGAGGTCAGTGTTTTACAATTGCTAAAACCCTAGTTTAAGCCTGACATAATGGTTGAGACATATGAATGGTGGAGCCAATTATGCCAATATGCTGTTATGCCTGTACGCAAATATATAGATATGCCAATTAATTAAAATACGCTTATCTTGTTATAAGCCACAACTCATAAAAATATTTTCTTTTGTTCCTAAAGATTTTTATAAAATAGTTCAATGTTTCCTACAATGCATTGCATTGTTTAGTAGAAAGAAAGGACCCTGACCCATATAAAGAAGCTCTAAAATTAAAAAAAAAAATGATAGTTCTAATTGAATTGAGGCCGGGTGTGGTGGCTCACGCCTGTAATCCTAGCACTCTGGGAGGCCGAGGCAGGAGGATCTCTCAAGGTCAGGAGTTCGAGACCAGCCTGAGAAAGAGCGAGACCCTATCTCTACTAAAAATGGAAAGAAATTAGCTGAACAACTAAAAATATATAAAAAAAATTAGCTGGGCATGGTGGTGCATGCCTGTAGTCCCAGCTACTCAGGAGGCTGAGCAGGAGGATCGCTTGAGCCCAGGAGTTTGAGGTGGCTGTGAGCTGGGCTGATGCCACAGCACTCTAGCCTGGGCAACAGAGTGAGACTCTGTCTCAAAAAAAATAAAATAAAATAAAATAAAAATAATTGAATTAAGTTTGCTCCCATAAATTGCTAATGGGATACATTTTCATTACTATAAAGAAAAATGAAAACCTTTTATTCCTAATAAACCAATCCCTAATTACTATACTCCTTTCCATGAAGAAGTCTAAGCCACATAAAGTGCTCTGGTTCAAGACCCTAAGTGCGAGTTGACACACTTCCTTGCTCTTCCCCTCCCGGATCTTTGCGTTTTCACATGCACAGCGGTTTGGGTGGTCCAGTGGAGTTTACAGATGGTACATGATCATTCTGTTTGTGAGAGGGGACTGGAAAGCTCTGCATTTATGAGCCCTGTTCCTTCAGTCTGGATCCTGAGAATTGAGGGAGGGAACTACAAACCTCCCTATACCACCCAGGCACTAAGAAAAACAAGGGTGCCCAAGAAGAAGGAACATGGGAACCAGCACAGACAGGGAGTGGGTGCTAGATGGAATAACCATTTGTCTAGAACTTGTTAAAATTAAAAAAGAAAATTAACACTGTTTTAGGCCCTGCTAATGCTTGACAGAACATAGGATTTAGCTTTGGCCATGATAGAAACCACTAAACCATCAGCCTTGCCTGGTTTACTAACTCCTTTAAGGTACAAAAAAAGGACAAGACTGTGCCAGGGGCCTTGCTTTGTCTATAGCCAGATGGGGAGCGAAAGGTGATCTTCAAGCCCATCTCCTAGTACTGAGAACGTGTTCCCTGTCCGGTGAGAAGCAGCAAAGCTAACTTCACTCTGTCCTGGGGCTCAGGAGGGCAGGGGGTAGCCCAGCGCAGGCTCCTCCCTACTTTGGGCAATGGGTCGTACTTAATAAGGAGGAAACCCAGAGAGAGAGGAGCCTCCCTGGAAGGCTCTTTCGAGGGGCTCGGTTTAGGGGGTCATGTTGTTATCTGGCCATCCGATAATGTCCCGGAGGCATGGAGCACGCAGCACTGAGGATCGCCTAGTAGCTCAGGAGAAAAGAACTGCAAGAGGAAGAAAGAGTGATGGGAAAGACATCAGCAGATTACCAGAGAATGCGCTTCCTGTTCGCACCTCTGCCCGCCTGCAGTAGGTAAGGATGAGATTTCTAATGATAGATCTCTCCAAAGTAGGTCAAGGGAAGGGAGCGAGCCACATGGAAATCTTCGGAGATTCTTGTGGCTCCAGAGATATTTACATTAAAAGATGCTATTTCTGAACCATCCACTTGGATGAGCATTTCTGTGACATCCATCACCACCCCCCTTCCAAGCCCCCGCCATTTTCCACTCAAAAAGCAGAGGGGAGGGGATTTCCATTATGGTAGAAACAAAGTATTTGGAGAGTTGACAGAGAGAGCAGACACTGGGCGTTTGACTGTCGCTGTTGACTGGCTGCACCAAGAGATGGGTGTGTAAGAAACAGACCATAAAGGGAGGGGGGGAGCACACAGGGTGAGACGAAGGAGGAGAAGGGAGAAATTCGCACAAAGCCTACCTAACCGATGTCCATGTCTATCCGTTTTCTAATCCTATGTCCAGTTCAAATACAAACACCTTGATTCTGCTAATAGTTACTGAAGTTGGGTTCACAATGAGCCACTTTAAACCAAGAAAACTGCAAAGAGCAGCCAACCCTCCAGCAGCAGCTCCGCCCGGGTGTTCCTAGTCAGGGCGCTGGTGCGGCGTACCTGGCAGGGAAGTTCGCATTTCTCCCCGCGCCATCCAGGTGCACACGTGCAGCTCCCGTCCAGGCTGTCGCAGGCTCCCCCGTTCAGGCACTGGCACGTTAAGTTACAGCCAAAGCCCCACGTGCCGCTGGGGCACCTGATGGAGCAGTCCACCCCGTGCCAGCCTGCACGACAAGAATGCCAGAGCGCGTGAGGAGCGAAGGCAGCAGGGAGCTCTGCTGAGCCTTTCCAAGCCGCGTTTCTCTTCGGAAACACCTTGGAGATGCACAGCGATGCCCCCGGCCCAGCCCCAGCAGCGGAGAGCATGGCTCTGCCAAGTCAGGCTCCCACTAGAAATGAACAAAAGGCACCCCTGAGGACCCCAACAGCCGCCTGTGCTGTGCGATCTGTCAAGGACGCCAGTGCCGAGAGACGGAGTGGGCCGCCTCCGAAGTGCAGCCATGCACACTGTGGATTGCTGAGTTTGTTCAGGTCGCGAAAGTGGGATGTTTATACGGGAGGGAGAGGAAGGTCTGTGCTTGAAAACACAACCCCGTCTTTAAAGCAGGACCCCATTAACCATGAACAGTGCGTATCCAGGATCCTGGCTGCACCTATGGAGGGACATGTTCTGGTTTTCACATAAAATCGGTGCTTGGCTGCATTTCTTGTTATGACTCCAGGCTGGCCAATTTAGGGGCGTGGACGCTTGTCTGCTTGTGTACTCTTCCCCAAAGCGCAGAGGCTCACAGACTTTTGGAGCTGGCAGCGACTTCAGAGATCATCTGATGTGAGCCTCTTCTCATTAGAGCCCACACTGGATGAGGGGCTTGCTGAGGTCAGGCGCCGAATTTTGGTGCAGCTGGAGCTAGAACCCTGGTCAAGATTTCTTTTTGGTGGCTTTAGGAGAAAACGTGACCAGGATCAAATAAAAGACTTATTTGCCCACTCTTACCTGCCTTGCAAGTACAAGACCCTTCCACAGGAGAGCAGGCAGCATCATTTTTACAGCCACAGCGAGAGGAACAGTTTATCCCATAGGTTCCCAGAGGGCATGGGGTGGAGCAGTCAATTCCCTAGACAGGCACAAGCAGCAAAATGCATGCAATTTTGCCAATCAAAATAAGGCCAACACAAATAAACAAAAATATATCTTGGCAACGCTAGTTATACTTTCTCTCCAATTTTAACACACTGTATTTTTTTAAAAGTTGCCATAGTGTCACCACTACACAAATTTTAGAGATTTAAGGACAATACTAGCTGGGCTAAGTTTAGGATATAGTATTAAATGGGACCCAAAAAAGCCTGCTGCCTTCATCAGTTTTGCCTTTGTAGCTGCAAAAAAAAAAAAAAAAAAAAAAAAA
>NW_012147634.1:12986-197171 GCF_000956105.1 Propithecus coquereli | reverse complement strand
CAGTCACCTCTCAGGCAAAAAATGATAGGAACACCCACAAAATAGGGGCTGACATGCTTCTCTAAGCAGAATCCATCAAGTTGGCTTGTCCTGGTCAGTGCCACATGGTTACAGATTTAATGTTAGCATGAATCTTCTTTTATTATTAGAATAGTTCACTCATACCGTGCAGCAGAGCCTTTCATTCTGCAAACAGAGTCTTACATTCTGAGATACAGATCAAGATATACAGACAGAGATAAATGTGAATATTTTCATAAATGGAATTGTTTTTCTGCAATCATGGATATATCTCTTTCTTTTCACTTTTTCACTGAATTTCCAAATCAAAGGTGAAGTCATTAAAAAGAAAAACCCAAAAAACTCTGAATTACAGCTGTTAAAATGGACATATAAAAATAAATTGTAGCCATAAAATTACTGTCAGTAAATAAACATAAATATGAACTATATATTAGAGCCCAACACTTTCTAGATCTCCTTGTATAAAATGTGATTAGTGGGTGAAGCAAAGCAACAGAACACATTCGGCCTGCAGCATGATTCAGTTTACCCAACAGGGAGCACTAAACACAGAACTGGGCTACCAAAGGTGATTGGAGGTCACCTCCTTTCAGAACAGAAGGAACTCTTAAGACAAGGCTAATGCGAGGGCTCAACCAAGGATTGTGACATAGGCGAGAAAACCCTATGAAGATCCTCTGAGCTCAGCGACTTTACAGCCCACTAGTTCTACATTATGTGTTCTGTAATAATCTCAACATTCTTCGTAGCTCAATGTCTCCTCTTTAAAATGGGAGAGAATAATTGAAGAACAACACATTTTCCTTTAAAACAAAAATTTCCGATCTATAGCTAAGAAATCCTAGAAACTGTAGGCAGAATTCTGCTCCATAGGAGTATAGGCATATGTGTAGAGTCTAGATTTTCAAAGGAACCTAAAAACTATATGCAACTAACTATAGAATGTAAATACTTAAGTACTAATTTGACATATGGTGTGTCTTTAAATTTCATAGAATTAAAAACAAAAACTGTCAACAATAATACGTAACCTACTTGAAAAAGTAACTTCTTTGCTGCCTATAAAACACAGTAAAGTCATTACTCAAGGAATAATTATGATATATCTTACTTCCTGACATATATTTATATTAAAAATTAATGTCACGTTTATAGTTTTACCAGCTTTCCCAGCCATCATTCTAAGGTAATTCCTTATATCTCTATTAGTACTTCTGTCTTCATTCTCTTTCTTGTTAATGAAGTGAATGATGCTAGCACATTCATTATACTTCACCAAAGGCCACATAAATCGCGGTATTGACATGCTCCACCTTGCACCCCTCTTCTCCCTCCTCAAAAGCCCAAGTCACTCACTTTGAACCCCGGGGCACAGGTGCACTTTCCAGTCACACTGCCACAGTCGGCCCCGTTGCGGCAGCTGCAGATCTGTTGGCAAGCCTCTCCGTAGAATCCAGGAGAGCACGTCTCGTTACAGTAGAGTCCTGACCAGCCCGGCTTGCAGGCACACTCTCCAGACATGGGGTGACAGCTGAAAGACGTGGATGGAAAGAACAAGTCACTCTGGGATAGACATGACACCCGAGGCCGTGCAAATGTTTCTTTAGCCATGACACTAAATGTGTGGGTAAGTCCAAGCACAGTAACTGAAACTTCATTACCAGGCTTAGTGTGATTTCATTAATTGGCTGAAACCTGATTGGTACTACAGATATGTTGTATGAAATCAGCATCATCTCTAGCAGGATGAGTATTACAAACACAACATTTCATCTGAAATTCTTTTTAATCTTCCTAAATCAAAAGCACTAATTCAGTAAAAGGTCGACTCTAGGAGGAGAGCTAAAAAACTCCATCCCATGAATGACACCAAGTCAATAAACCAGTGCAATGTCCAAGGAACTGCAAAAGCAGTGACCTCGTCAGCCTGTTTCTCCTCTCGGCTCCTTGTACCTGAGACAGCAGCCGCACTGACGGCCAGCGGCCAGCTGCCGCTCCATGGCAAATGGACACGTCAGCTGCGCTAAGACGCACGTGTGAGGGAGTTGGCACAATAGAGCACTCTGTGGCACACTGGCTCAGAACATGTGTGCTTCTCACATAGGAAAATCCTAACAAACAAACTAGCTGTGCTGACAACTGGAAGACTGTTTAAAGATGGTCTTCCTCTCCTGATGGAGCTAAAACCCTCCTCTTAATTAGGGCCAACAACAAAATCCACTGTGGCATCCAGACATTTGCTAAATAACCTCTCATCAAAGGAGTGTTCGTAGATTTTCTACTCTTGGAAATAAGAATGAGCTGGGAAGTGTGAAGACTGAGGATGTAATTCTAGTTCTCCTACTACCTGAACAACCTCAGTGAAAGCCTGAGGTCCCAGTCTGGCACATGAGGGTCTGAGCCACACCCCATAATCTCATATCATATCTTCCTCTTCCTTCTCCTCCATCAGAAAAAGCCTGAGGGTTACATGGTATTTGTATTCAAATACACTTTTGACCCCTGCTGCAACTAAGTGCCCACAAGCAACAGTCCAGGAATCCACAGCATATTCAGGAAACATGGCGTGAAGAAATATCCAAGTACAACTCTGCATTGGACATGGTTTCTTGGGCACAGAAGGTGTAGATCAAGAAGACAAGGGTTTGAGTCTCAGGTCTACTTAGGTCTACTCAAGTCTGTTTATAGGCTATCATCTTTTGCATATCGCTTACCCTTGATCAAACGCCTGGCATCTCCAACCTAACATGTCAAAAACTGAGCCCTTGTTCTTCCCTCAGTGTATCTACCACCCAATGGCCCACATTTCTGTAAACAGTACCACCAGTCACTCAGTTTACCCAGGAGTTGTTCTTGATAACTCCTTCTGCCTCATCTCCCATATCCAATTCACCACTAGAACTTAACCATTGTAACTCCAAATACATTTTGAGTCTGCCCACATCTCTTCATCTTCACTGTCACCATCCTCCTCAGCTGACACCCTCTTATCTCGACTCCTGAACAGCCTCTCAGCTTTGCTCCCTGCCTCACTCTCTCCACATCACACATAGGGTGAATCATATCACATCATTCTCCTCCTTAACACTCCATCTCCATCAATACTGTTTAATGTAGATAAAGTGACTATATGATTTATTGTCTAAACCAGGACATTTTTAAGAGTGAAGAGAGAGTCACTTATAATTACACTAGGATAACAGGCCTACAACAGACTGTCCTGTGAAACCGGATATATGATCACCCTAAATACAGCCCATGGGGCCTTGTCATCTGGCCACTGCCTACTTCTCAACCTCTTCTTTTGTCATTATTCTCTCTTTACTACTATGCTTGACCACATTGGATTTGAATTTGTAAAGCACCCAGTTTTTCCAACCATATTCCTGGAATGCCATTTCCCTTCTCTTTACCTGTCTGTCTCCAGCTTGTCCTTCCAGTTCTCAGCTTAAGTATCTCTTCCTCAGCGAGGCCTGCCCTGACCGCCCGGTCACCACTAGGTCTCTCCCATGCTCTTTCCTAGAGCCCTTTTCTTTCTCCTCATCTCACTTATCACGGTCTATAATCCTGTGTTTATTTTTACAGTCTTTTAACATCTTCCTTCCCCTCTAGACTGTGAGTTCCATGAGGGCAAGAATTACGTCTGTGTTGTCGTCTGTCTCTGGCACACAATCGGCCCACAGTAAATGCTGATTGAGTGAATAAGTGAAAATGTCACAGTTGATGCATAGCAGATCTGACTCTAGGGATCTAGCTTTCCCACACCAATCTGCTTCTCCTTGACATCTCGGAGGCATTGAGACATGTTACATTATATTTAGTATATCTGTATGCAAAGGCAGAATTTCCCTTAAAACTAGTTTTGAAAATGTTAAAGTCTTGGCTTAAGGGGAATAGCCATTAATTACAGGGAACACTGTGATGTTTGTGATGATGTTGTGAGTGAGTGCATAGACTAGAAGTAATTTACTGAGCAGTGATGCTAAACACTCCATGTGCACTATTCAATTCCATCCTAAGTGGTAGGTATGATCCCATTTTATCAAGGAGGAAACAAAGGCCTACAAAGAGTAAGTGATTTGTTCAAAGTCTCACACAGGTAGTGGCAGAATCAAACTTGAACCCAGGGTGGTTTGGTTTTGCACCAAAGAAAAAGGAAGTTTGCTAGCAGCCTGCTGAGGGCGGGGGACTAGATATGAAAGGGAATTGCTAAAATTTAGGATTTAGCAGACAAAGGGTCAACAGGATCAGTTGCACCTGCATTGTGCAAAACACAGAGACAAATTTAAATGAACTTCAGTAAGGCTCTATATTTGAGAAAAGGAAAAGCAATTTTCCAAGAGATGGATTGGTTAAAATAGTTCACCTTATCTTAACATACTGTAAAAGAGAGAACATTTTTGGTGGCAAATATTATTTTCCATTAAAAAGCAGAAAATAATATTCATGGTGTAGACATAAAATGGTAAATGAAACGACAATTTGAAACAGTGAATTGAAGTATATGAGAGGTAGACGGAGAAATTGATATTCAATGCCCCCCAGTGAGTGTTAGTGTAGCGCACTGGTTCTCAGATTGATTGACACCAAAATTACTATTCTGCAATTTGTAATTAGATGTAGGAAGCCAGGGCACTCTGGAAGCATTTGATGGGTTCTCATGCAGGCAGCTTAATTGGCAATGAGATTTACGTGTTGATGTAGGAGCAGCAGATTGGTGGTTGAAGGGTAGATATACTCATTACCTGTTTTCTGTCTAAAGAACAGATTGCTTTGTGTGTATGAAAATGGGACTATACACATATGGGAATATTTGTCATTTTATACACACATATAACTAGATATACATATTCTGGTAAATTTTTCAATTTAATAGTTAAGTGATAGCAAGAGACCAATACTACATAATATTGGCTAAAGCAGACTGAGCCATTGAGCTTTCTTTTATTCATTTCCTTAGATATTATTAATGCTCAAATTTAATGACAATTAGGTGACATTTGCAAATAAACATATCCTGATTGTCCATAGCTATTAAATGTCCTTATTAACAAGAACTAATATACATATCCCATGTGGAATCTTACTAAATCTCAAATTTTATCTTCTTGTTTAAAATCATTTCCACCATAAAAGTTAGTTTTCAGTTGAAAGGTCCAGGTCCCACTGACTGTCTTTAGGCTCAATAACAGTACTGAAATTTAAAATACTAATTTTGCTTATAAATATGTTTAAATACATTTCAATCCTATGATAGACTGCAAAATAAAAATGGCTATAAATTCTTTGTAACACTTTCATTAAGAGGTGGAGTATATTGAATCCAGACTTGGTTTGGTAACTTGCTTTGTCTAAAGGGACATCAGCAAACATGACACAACCAAAGGCTTGAAAAATGTTTGCATGTTGGAGCTTGCCCTCTTGCTGCTTTTAGAATCCAGTCAACATGTGAAGAAGCCCAGGCTAGCCTGCTAGATGCTGGAGACACGTGGCACAGTCACCCTCCTCACCCAGCCAAATGCCAGACATGTGAGTAAAGACATCCAGGACCACTTAGCCTCTAGTTGATCTGCCAGCTGAACACATGGAGACTAGCAGAAGAACCATCAAGCTGAGCCCAGCCTACACAGCCAAGCAAAAAAATCATCAGCTAATAAAAAATTATTGTTTTATGCCACTAAGTTTGGGGAGTTTTTTTTAATGCAGCAAAAGCTACCTGATACAAATTCCTACTCAAATATATGGCTGCAATATATGTCAATATGTATATCCACAGAATTCAAAATCTACCTAAAGACAATGTACACTATTAATTTACATTGCATTAGATATGCTGTAAATTATAATGAAAGGCTTGAAGATAAACAAATATCATGAATTGTGTAACAACAAAGCTCTACTTGCTTGATTAAATGCTAAAGTGAACAAGACAGACTTTCAATTAATTCAAAGATTCTATGCCTTTTGGTTTGAAGGGACCCTGTGTTTGCAGGAATTTTACATGGTAGTTCAAGATATAAGAATTAGATGGTTGGCTTCAATTGTGAATTCAACAAGATAGAGTTATATAATCTACATTCAACTGGTTTTAATAGAAATTTATAAAAGCTAATCTTTAAAAATAGCTTTCATGATTTAGGGAAGTACTTAATAAGCTAATTGTTTTTTAATTTTCTGATTATTTGATATACATCATTAGACAGATTTTAGTGTTATTTTGATTTATGTGATTATCAAATAATCTCATGTACTTCTTTGTTAAAGCATACACGCTCAGGTACATGTGAGCTATGTAAAATTATGACAGTATTGGCCTCAATAACTCTCCACTCACACCTTGCCACTACTAATGCAGTACCCAATTCCAACAAAACCAACATTCTCTCTGCTTCTCCAATTCTTCTCTTAGCAGAGCTCTCCCTTTGTATAGGTTTATTATTCCATTTGATTTCACCTGTGTCTACGTATAACGAAATAGCACTCTGGTATAATGCTCTTAGCCATCACTACATGAGGTTACTTTTTGTTGCAACAGTTCTTACAGTGTAGGAAAGGGAGCCAAACTCATGACTGGTCCCTAATCCTGCCAGCTCCCTAAATACTGGAGAGTTGAAAAACAAACAAAACCCTACAGAGATTATTCATTTTTGCTCCCCAAATGTTTACCCAAACTCGTCATGTAAAGAATGGAAATATTTTCCAATGGAAAAAAACAAAAGTTGACTAAAGTGGCTTACAAAGTTACTTGAATAAGATTGAGAATACACTTCTTTGATATGCCCCACTAAAATGTATTCCAGCACACACACATACACACACACACACACACACACACACACACACAGTGCAAAGTCTATTTTTCTGTTCCTAACAATGGTTTAAAAAAGAGACCAACCACCTTCTGTTTACTTTTAACTTTTGTGCATTTGGGATTTGATGTGGCCACGAGTTATCTTTCAGAAGTATAAATGAAGTAACAGCTGTACCGAATGCAAATAAAAGTTATTTTAGTAACAGCTGAACTGCTATATAACGTACTACATTTTTGTCTAACTCAGCTTTTCCAGCAGTCTGCAAACGAGGCCCACAATTCTAAGTCGTGTGTATCTGGTCCGTGGGGGAGGGAATGGAAGAGAGGGGTCCAGAAGATATTTTCAGGGGCAGACAAGGTACAGCAGGGTGGGTGGGATCGTGGTTTCCTGTTCTCAAATTCTTCGAGAGATTTTTGAGCTAAAAGACCCCTGCAAGTTCTATGTCAGAGTAATCAATTCTGAAAAGACATTTCGCATGTGACAGCCACATGTGAAGCACTTTCACAAAACTTCCACTGGTACACTTCCTCTCTAGAGTCTTTTTTTCTTCCACAGATGTGCTGTCAAGTAAAAGATATTGCAGTGACAATAATTTTATGATATTTTTACATACTTAACTTGGCTTAACCCCTTGTTTCTCATTGCATCTTTGCTTCTAGGGGAATATCACAGAATCCCTCACTTAAGGAAAAGTTCTGCTAACCTCAGCAAATTTAATTCTTATCAGTGGCCATTAATAGAGAATAGAATTTAATATCCACCAACAACCATCTAACAATTTTAGCACTTCTGATGTGGGCCACCACTCACCAAGTAAAAAAGTCTTCCTTTTACGTGGTGATTCCGGCCCAGGATAGCCCAGGAACAGGAAGGGACTTGGGGTGAGAAACTCTGTCAATCCCTCCTTCCTGGACACTGAGGTTAAAATCTTAATAGTACGCATCCCTCCAAGGGCAGTGACACTCACCTATGAGTGTTGTCCAGGTGGCAGGGGCACCGCTTGTCACATTTGATGCCGTAGAGCCCCTCCGGACACAGGCGCGCCTCGCAGCGCTCGCCAGCAAAGCCGGCTTCACAGAGGCACGTGCCACTCACGTGGTAACATTTCCCCCCATTGACACACTGGCAGGTCTCGGCACAACGGATTCCGTAGGTCCCAACTGGACACTCATCCTGACACCTATCAAGCAGTGGGCAAAAACAGAAGACAGATTAAATGGCTGATTCATAATGGCTTTGTTATGCATAAATTGAAGCTGATTTTTGTTCTTGATACTATTTAGTGATTGTCTTGTTACAGAAATGAAAAGCATTAGGATAAGTTACTATGGCAACTTATAGCAATAACATTAGTGTGGCTTGTATAAAGAAGAAATAACAAAAACAAAACACAAACAAAACAAAATTATGAGCTTGGGACATGAAGCCTGATTACCCTAGTGCTTGCCAAAGGTATATGTAGCACTTTAGCAGATACCAAGAATAAAAGAAAAGAAATTACCCAAACGTTAGTCTCAGTCCATAATTAGGAAATTTAAAAATAGGCTTTCCCCATTCCAAAGAAAAAACTTTGCGGCCAATTTTAAGCTAAACTTTAATTTTCTGGGCTTTCATGTAAACATTAATTTTTAATCTCAGCCACGTTTCTGCTCTTTTCAAAGCTGAATGGCAATCACTTCTTCTCGTTTAGGAAGTTATGTAACTGATAAGCAAAGTCCTCTTCAGATTGGGGGAATTCTACCTACTGAAATCAGGCGTCCTCGATTTCAACCTGGGAAGTGCCTGCAGGTAGTGGGTTGTAGGAAGGCTTGGAGTTTTCTAACACGAAATTGTTGGGAAGTGGGGTATTGTCCTCTGTTGGGAAGTAGGGCTGCCAAATGGCAAGTAGAAGATATGAGTCCTCAAAAATTCACTTTATTGTCTTTTAAAAAATGGTGTTGGAGCTCTGTCCCAGAGGAAGGATGTGCTCTAGGTAAGGTGAATGAGATGGGAAGCTCTGTTGCTGGAGGGAATCGTGATAGAAAAAAGAATATGATCTCTTGTTGCACCATGGAAAGCACGAATAGCTTTGGGCTAGCCAAGTTTCTTTTTGGCGAGGCCAGGTGACGGGGCTCTCTGCAGCAGAAGGAGAGCTTTCTGCCAAGGGAGAGGGAGACAGGGCTTTGTCTAGCAGAGTGGTCACCACAAGGAAGGTACATTTTGTCTCAGCAGCCACTTCCCATGTGGCTCTCAAGTCATGCCAGACCCAGAGACAAAAATGTAGGTCAGCATTGCATTTTTCAGATCGTATAATGTGAGCAGCAAGGCATAATAGCAAATTTAAGCACACTTAAAAGAAACAGCAGAGAAATATACTTCAAAGTCACAACCTTTCTGCAAGGCTTTGCATATTTTTAGTGATAGGGTGCAATGACTAACAATCCCAGGGTGAGTAGGCTTCTATTTCAATGTAGAGTACAAATCTTGAGAATCCTTTGATACTCTTCTGATTAGCTCTAGCATATATTTAATATGATGGAGACAAGGAAAAGGGCCTCCTATAAGGTTGATTTCACAGATTCTAGCCATCTTCAGGTGTATTTGGCAATTAGGCAAAGTCTTCAACTGATCAACAAATTATTAGAAAAGTTCTCAAGTAACTGAACTAATATTTACCATCCAATCAAATATGTGCTTTAAAGTTACACATGAGTATATCTATTTTTAGATCAGAAAGTATTTTTAAAAGGTACTGTTTACTTTTAACCTATAATAAGCTTTAATAACCCAAGTCATTTAGTTTATTCCTTGAAGATGTACATTTTAAAGGGAAAAATGCTGAGGTACAATAATTTGGCCTTATGGTTCCTGCTGAAGGCTAACAAGACAACTTTACAACTTCCGTTCGGATTTTCTTGCAAGTCAGCACCAAAAGGACAAAGATAAAGGTAAAATAATATCACTTTCTCTCTCCTACAAGGATTTGAAAACAAACCCCAATGTTAAGCCTTGGACCATTTTCATGACTTTAATTTAGTAAAAAGCACAGCTCTAAAAGTGGGTGAAAATGGGATAGATCAGAACCCTGGGAAAGTATCTGATATCAAATTACAGGGAACTAGTGTGTATATTGTACCATAACTTGGCAGAGACTTCCTTTTCTCAGGGAAAAAAAAATCCATAATAGCTGGTCCTGATCCATATTTACCTTTCCAACCCATAATTAAACATACTACTAGCTTTTATTATAAATACAAAACAAAAAGTCATTTGAATTTTACTAACTAAATTTTACTAACTAACCGCTGTTATGTAAGGTGGGCTGCTTTCTTTTTTGTCAATGTTGCACTTGCAACAGAATCCTGTTAATAATAGCTGTGTCTATTTCCATACACCAAACCAAAATGGTAGGATATCTTTCTAGAAGTATACATTTTCCATCTTGAAAATAAACATGCCTTTCTGACTGGATGCATTAAATGTCTTTGTCAAGCAGTATTATCTCCCTTTTTGGTTCCTTTATCTTCAAGAAGCACTATATCCCAACAAATGTTATGCCCTTCATGTTGCTCTTGTGGCCCCCACTGGAACCAAAAAAGCTATCTCAGGAATCAGTGAAGGAGGAAAAGTGTTCTTAGGAAAGATGACAAAGGAGTGATAAAGATATAGCAATAAATATTGGCCATAATAGACATATGGAAATTTTGAAACCTTCTAATTTTTTTTTTTTTTGAATAATGCCCTGGAATTGGGAAGAATGGACAGGCATTAAATAGAGAAAAACTAATAAAACACAACACCAATTCCCAAACCAATGAGGGTCATGGACTTGTTTTAACACCATTGTAATTATTACGCTGCATCTCACGTGAACTTAAGGAAAGGGAGGTGAGTTAGCGTGTAGGGGGTGGCGGCTCCCTCCTTCACCCTTGTCCTTTTGAGCATGTCCCTCCCTAGAGTAACTGGAATAGTTGGGCCAAACCATGATTTAGTGTGAAAGAATCACATTCCTCATTAAAACTTGGATCTAAGAATCAGCTGCCTATCTTCCTAACATATGGAACTGCTGCTCTGGGGGAAACATAAAAAGTGCTGGGAAACAGCCAACTTCTCCACGGTTGTAGATACAGGAAAGAGTTCCTGCACTAAAGACCAATGCTGCATTCCCCCAGTTCCTGTCTATAATTCTCAACTTTACCTTCTTGCAACCACATCTATCTTTACTTCCAGGGCAAAATGGAACAAGGCTTGGCGGGACTACCTTTTGGGCTTCACCCTAACAGAGTCTAATACTGAGTCGTGGATCCCTTCACACCACTAGCACTTACTGAGCACCGATTAAGGGCATGGGCCCAAGCTAGAACATCCAAGGCCCCAGAGCCATTCTAAGACAATGCAGTTGGTGTTAGAAACACCCCTTTCTTAGCCCCTTCAGAAGAATTTTTGTGAGGATCTGGAAACCATCCTCTCTTCACTCTTACTTCACTGTGCCACATTACATTTCCTCCCCACAACATCCTCTAGACCTTTCCACAAACCGCGAAGGCTTTTATTTGGGCATCCCATGCGCTGCTCTGCCAGCCTACTAGATGCCTGTTTGGTTTTCTCATATTTCCCTCTAGCTGGGAGGCCGTCTTCCCCACATCCTGGGAATGCTTTGCTGGCAGAGGCCTGCGGTGGTGCTTGCTCCTAGAAACGGCAGCCTCTGGCCTTTCCTCACTGATCAAGTTGCGCTGACTTCTCAAAACGAGGGAAATGGCAAGTTGAGACCCCAGCCCCACAAGGCCTCTCTCCCCACACCTCCTGCCACAAACTGCCCCATAGCCGCTCATTATTTTCCTCTCATGACGTATGTGCTTGCTGTCATTGTGTGTGTGTTAGCTCTAGAACCCAGACGGGATGACAACTGAAAGCAGGAATCAAGGCATCAGCTCATCAGAAAAACAACAGTTACAAGAGCAACAAGTCAAAAGGCAAATTCCCTCTTTACTTTCCTTCTGTTTCTCTGGCTCTTTGTCTTCCTTGCCTCAAATCTAAAATTTACCTGAAAATTAGCTGTTATTCCCTTTCCCTGTGTTCCAAATAAGATGGGTATAAGCTTACTTGCTTTATATGTTGTTTTTGTGTTGCCTCTAATTTGAAACTTAAATTTGAGTGATTTCTATCAACTATGTAAGTACTAGTGATTATTAATCTGAGTGAGCTAAGAATTCCTTCACTAAAACATAATAATAGCTAATATTTATGAGTTCCAGGACTGTTCTAAATGCTTTAATATACTTACTAACTTATTTAATCCTTACAACAACCTTAGAGGAAAGTACAATTATTGTTAGAACGTTACAGATGAAGATGTTTCCAAGGACACATTGGCCTAAACGTAGGTTCCAAAAGATTGTTTTAAATTATTATACCCTTCTGCCTCCCAAGCCTCTTTTCTCTAATTCTACACACACATCCAACGAGCTTGGTTATCTAGTCTTCCTAGACATAACAGATTAAAGAGCAAATTAAAAGTAGGGTGAGCAAAGCCCTTCCAAGTGACAACTTCCCACCTACTACAGAAAATGATAAACGGTGGCTGTAAGGGCCACATGAGCCATTTGCTCTGATTTCATGTGGGACCAGAGAGCTCTGTTGAGTCCCAGTGGATCTCACTCTATTACCACCAGATAATATAAGGACGAATATTCTAAATAGAATATGGAATCACAGGAAGGGGTAACTTTATACTTGTTAGAGGTACCTAAGTACATATTCCATTTCAAAATAAATGTATCCCCAAATACTTAAAATGTAAGTGGCAGTCCTAAACACTCAACTTTTTAGAATGACACATTTATCATGGGTTCCAAACAGCTGATATTTTATGGGGTTTTTTTGTAATGCTTTCTCTGTTCTCTTCAAGTCCCCATTGCTATTTATGAATCAGTTTCTACATACTGAATTAGGATGGAATCTGTCAAACACACTGATGCTATATAGATGTATAGTCATGGACACATGGTATTGAAGATGTTCCCTGGACCTGCAGAATTTTCCTTTCATGCCATTATGAACGGTCAGAGAAATACAAAGGTGTCCCTTACCGTTCCCCTGTGTATCCTGGACTGCAATGACATTGGCCTGTGGCAGCATCACATGTCCCTCCATTATGGCACTGACATTCTTGGGAACAGTTCTTTCCAAAGCGACCCTCGGGGCAAGGCTGACCGCACACTGTGCCCTGCATTCAAAGAGACTTGGAAAATTAGATGGGCCTCCAGCCAGGGAGGGATTGGAGGAGGGAGAATAAAACAGAGGAAATAGAAAGGGAAGGACGGCTATGGGAACAGGGCTGCAAGAAGATTAGATTAAGGGAATTTTAGAACTGTTCATCATCTTAAAAAATGTTAGAAATTTTAAATTGACTTATTTACTTGGTAAGCCCAAATCTCAAGATACATTCAAAGATGGCAGACTAATAATCTTAAGAAAAATCCATATTAAAAACTGAAGTTTGAGATAAAGTTACATCAAATTATTATGGCAACCTAAGGAATTTATAAATCCTCCTAAGTGTTCTTCCTTGTGTCTTACACGCACAATAAGTCAACAATACTTACTGAGGATCGCTACATAAATGGCAACATCTGGCGCACATGTAATGCCCAAATGCTTCACCATATGTTCTAGAGAAAATACACATTGTCGTTGGCTTTATTTCTTAAAATGTAGCATAACATAAGATTGAAATTTTGTGTACCTGAATTAACAATTACATTGCCTAAGAAACATTTCTACTGGAATTAACTTAGACATTTATTTCAGAAGAAAAACACTTTATTTTCAGCAGATTCAACAAGCATTGCTGAGCCAAGATCAATAGGAAAGCTTATTTCCTGGGGAGAAAAATCAAGAGAGCAACTTGGACATTTCTCCTCACCCTGGAGGCTGTCCGTCTTATCAAGCAGTCATTATATTTACTCTACGCCTATGAGGAAGAATAAGATACCGTAGCAATAGGTCAATGAAACACTCTACTGTTTTCTACTTCCCTTGGCTGTATAACGGGCTCACAGCTTCTCACTTACTTACTGGAGTTATAATTAGACAAACAACATATCCCCCAAACAGGTAGTTTGCTAATGTTTTTAACTGTTGGAAGTTGTTGCTTTGTCCTCTTTCTCTCTAAAAAAAGGCAGACTGTGGGCACTCTGAAATTGGAGGCTAGCGAACACCAGATGGTTTCGTAAATGTTTATTCTGGACAGCGTAAGAAAATACATTTCCTCTAACTCCTGGCTACCCACAAAGGCAGTTGGTGTGCTAATTAAGTCTCCTCTGGTGGTTTCTAGCTATCTACAAACGGGGATATTTCTTCCACAGACTCTTGGAACCCAAAGGGCCTTTGAGAGATGATTCAAATCAGCACTTAACTGAAAGTCGTCTGTGTGCCAGGCATCGAGCTAAGCACTGAGAATCAAAGATAAGGTCACAAACTTTAATTACCTCACAGTGTGGTGGGGGACAGATGTAAAAATAGCTCTAATCTGTCCATTCTAGCACAGCATACTACACTTGATGCGATGAGAAAAGGTGACTGAAGGAATAACGTTTAATGTGCGAGGGTCGGTCTGTAGTAAGCAAGGGCTCTGGGGAAAATTTTCACTCTCTCAGGGCCTGACTCTAACTACCCCTAACAGTTCCACATACGCTGCAGAAATTGCTGCTGAAACATTTTTATGCATAAGGATTAACATGAGCAAACAGCTTTAAAGAGGACATTATTTCTTGTAGTTTAAATTCCTATGCGTGTGTGTACATGTAAGAGGAATACGTGTTCATCTTTGAAAAGCACCTAGGACAACAGCACACATAAAATGTTGTAAAGGAGAAGTGTAAGTTGGAAGCTCGGCTACACAGAGAGAAAAGTGACCTGAAGCATTGCCAGGGTGAGGGGCCCAGAGCAGAGAGAAGGGGTGGAAGGGGAAGCTCCACTGGCCCTCTAGAAAGGATCCATCTGTCCACCTGCTGGGACTCGTGGTCCCAGCCTGTGGTTACCACTATGCCACAGCATGACCACCTCAACAGAGAAAACCTGCAACCTCAGGGCTAAAGGAGGCAACTCCACAGACAGTATCTGCACAAAAGTCCTCAGAGTAGAAGGCTTGTAGTTCCTCACCCACAGAGCACAGGGCTCTCTGGACACTCTGCCATTCCAGAAAAATCCTTCCCTTGCCAGGGGCCAATGTTGACAAAAGGTCGAGTATAGGAAATGAAGGAAGAGAAGCAGTCAAAGATAAGCCAGCATTTTTACCATGGGCAACTAAGAGGGAAGTGTTAGTTTTAACCAAGATAAAAAAGGTAGAAGAGGAGTAGCCTTAAGAAAGGCTTGGGCATACAAGCTTGGTTTTATCAACATTGACTTTGCGAGGCATGCTTGAATTTGCTCAGTACTCCTTCAAAAGCTTCTCTGTCCGCCTCATCCGCGGGCACTCAGTTACAAGCCCCTCTCTCTCCAGCTCCATTGCCTCACGGAGTTTCTCCATGCTTTGCCTCAAGAGTTCTTGACCCTTGAGAATTTCTGCCTCACCATTTTTGACCCTCACCTTGGGTCTGATACTTGTTGTACCCCTGCCCCAGTGGTCTTGACATCTTGAACTCTCCCTTCCTGCCTAGACTCCAGTTCTCCTCGTGCTATACCCACAATAAAGGGCAATACCAGACCAATTCTACCCCCAGGTCTGGCTGCAGAGACTACAGCTTGGACATAGCCCCAACAGATGGTGGCTTCGTATGTGATAAACACACACCTGGGCTCAGGGCAGGTAAGATGAAGATTTGGGAATATCATCAGGTGACTCTTAAAGCTATGGGTCTGCATTACATTTCCAGAAAGCCTTTATAGTGAGAAAAGAGAAGAAGGACAAGGCCCAAACCTAGGAAATACTGTAACGAAGGGGTATATAAGAAGAGTGGGGGTTCGGAGAAGAGATCTTTAGTACAAGTGGTCAGAGAGAGGGTGATTAGAGAAGAAGAAGATTTAGGAAGGGAGGCTGGTGATCAACAGTCAAAAGCTCTGGAGAAGAGAAGCAGAAGGAGAACAAAGAGTCTTGGCAATTAAGAAGTCACTTGTGACATCTGAAAGGACAGTTTCAGTATTGCTTACGGAGATAGACAGCGACAACAAAGTAAACTGCTCTGTTAAGTAGTTTGTTGATAAAGTAAACAGCCATTGGTCCTTCACTCTTCTG
Source organism: Propithecus coquereli (assembly GCF_000956105.1). NCBI lineage: Eukaryota > Metazoa > Chordata > Mammalia > Primates > Indriidae > Propithecus > Propithecus coquereli. The sequence continues at coordinate 181,121 of NW_012147634.1, read as the reverse complement.
TCTTCAAGTAGACACAGGCACAAGCCAACTCAGGAAGATGACAACAATAGTATTTCCTGATTTCAGGTAAGTCTAATTAGCAAACTAATTGGCATTTTGAATTCCACTTAGCCCTAAGCCTGTGAAATTGCTACTGAAGAAAGGGTATCCTGCTCAAAGTTTGGGGAGTATGGTCAGTTGTAGCTTCCTCCCAGATTACCACGCTAAAGCCCTGAAAAGTTCTGAAATACTTGATAAACTTGGTTTACCTCAATGTATCTCCAGATTTGTAGGACTGGATGACTTTTTTCACATAACACTTATATTGTTGAGAATAACGTTGCCATAGAACAACAGCAATTCATGGAAGATAATTATGAAAATGATCGTTGAATAATTCCAGTGTTTATCAGCTGGATATTTGCCTCTTTTTCATCCTGAGGGGAAATGCAGGACAGACAGCCACTATCTTTTCCATGAGGACCCTTAATACACTCCACGTCCAGGATGAAATCACCTCCTGCCTTCTCTAGACTAGAGGATTTCAGCTTCAAAGTGGCTGGCTATTTCCAATTTTGGAGCCATTAACCATATTTGTAACTTTCTCTTGTGCCGACGTCCTCCACGTGTGTATTCACTTGAGCATCCCGGAATGAGTGGCTTTGGGGTGGGGCGGGTGGGAGGGAAGGAAGCTTACCATCCAGCCACTAGGGCAGGAGCACTCTCCGGTGACGTGATGACACACTCCTCCATTTTGGCAAGGGCATCTCTGCTCGCACTGTGGGCCGTGTTTACCAGGGGGACAAAGATCCTCACAGCTAAGGGGTTAACGTGTGACAAAGGACATTGTTATTTCCCAGCCACATACCTCAGGTTCACACGCACAACAGCACCCAGGGCCCTAAAATACACAAGCTTTCTCTGTTCAATAACTGTTCATTTAATGTTTTAACGTCAAGAGCAACAATCGTGTTGCCCGGAAGTATCTTTGAGGGGGTCACCCAGTCCTTCCCTTTGTTTTGGGACACTTTCTAATAAAACCATTTCAGTTTGAGGAGAATCTGTCCTACATGATAACACCGAGGAAGAAAAAAGGCCACCGATTGGTGACAGGAACTTTCCATGTAACTCCAATAAAGCTGTGCTACAGTTTAAGTCTACTGTTGTTTGTGTGTTTATTCTAATCTCAAAGACAATCGACACGTTGGCACATCACCTCCTTTGTGCACATTTTCTTCATAATCAATTGTCCATGTTGTCTTGTCCAGACTGATGAGTCTCCAGTCCCTTCCCCTGCCCCATATCCACACCGACCTCCTTCTCTCGGCCTTTGTCTTCTCTGCTCTCCTGCGAAATCGCTCCAAGCTCCCACAGCCCTATGCAATTGTGGCCTTGATGAAAGCCCACAAAAGCAACATTGACAACTAAACAGTCTGCGATGATGACCCATTCCTCTGAACATCAGGGCTTTCTAGGCTAATGCAGTTTTTTCTTTAGCTCTACTTTATAGGCATTAACACTGTCGGCAGGAAGTATTTATCTAATCAGCAGCTTTTTTTCCCCAAATTTTAATTCTGTGATTTATAAGTGTAATTTTCTCAGTAAGGGAACAAGATTTTTCTGTCTCTTACTTTCTTTGGCAAAATCTGCCTCTTATTGTGTTTGCTAATAGAAACAAATTGAAGAATGCCCTTCCCACAAAATAAAGAAAATAGCGGAGGTTAAGGAGTTGCTTCTATGTTCTTCAGAAAGAATTAAACTATCTGTGTGCATATATTCTACACAGATGCGATACACATACCTGCGTATTCACAAAGCAACATATGTACCCATGGGCATTAAACAACCCAGTTAATCCTTTATTATGGACTATTTGTAACTTCCTCCTCCTTTTCCCTTTTCTAAGGCACTGAACCCACCCAGCTTTCTCCAGCCGCAAGGAGCAGAATGACATAGACCATTAACAGCCAGCAGTATAAAATGAATGTGATCCTGGAAGATTTAAAGCAGAACCTCATATCTGCCCCAGTAACCCCCAAATGTTGCCATTCAACATCTTGATTCTCCTTCCGTTTGCCCTGCAAGGAAAGCATGGAAGCTGGGCTCTGACGTCCAAATGCCAAACAGCAGCAGAACCTAACGGCCATCACTGCTGACCTCCCTGTCTATGCTCGCAGCTCCGACCCATCAGCAACTCTTCGGGCAGCTTTGGAAACGGGGGCATAAGCAATATGACAGTGGCAGCAGCATGAATGGAGAGGGTGGGCGGGCTCTGCTACACTGCTGGGCAGCGGTCACTTACAAGGCTCCGGTGTATCCCGGTGGGCAGCGGCATTCCCCTGTGACGTGGTCGCAGGTGGCTCCGTTCTGGCACTGGCATTTCTGGTGACAGTCGTTACCATAGGTGCCCTGCTCACAGCGTTCCTCGCAGCGCCAGCCCCGGAAGCCTGCAGCACAGTGGCAAGCCCCTGTGATGGGGTTGCACAGAGCCCCGTTTTTGCACTGGCACCGGCTGCTGCAGTGGGGCCCCCAGTGGTCACCGTCGCAGGCTGAGATTGGGGACAGAAACAGTGCAGGGTATCAGAGTCTGGTGTGGATAATGGCAAGCTCTTCACAATGAGCTTTCCTCTCCCCTTGGAGAGAATGGCTTGACAACCCCTCATCGCCATTCATTAGCTGGGCATCAGGGCTCCGGCACCAACCCATGGCAATGCCTCACCAACTGGTGCTCAGGACCAGCTGGGCCACTTCCTACCATTCCACTGCTTAAGCATCACTTCATTTCCCAGCTCCATGCCTTTGCTCAGCCTGTTCCCTGCACCTGGAGTGTGGAGTCAGATGTGGCTAGAGTAATGGGCTAGGGGACAGAGCAAATGGTGCTGGGGGGAGAGGAGGCTGGCCAGGCAGATGGAATGACCAGCTTATGCAGGGACTCCTCCACATGTTAAGGGGTCTGGATTGCACCTTGTGGACAAGGGATTAATACTGAAGGATTTTAAGCAAGGAAGGACAGTGCAGATTTGCGTCCTACTAAGTGTGAGGAAAGGGCAGGAAGGAGCTGACAACGAGAGGCGAGAGATGGAGCAGGAAGACAGCAATGGTCCAGATCACAGAGCCGGCCGGAGCCCAGGCAGTGGCAGTGGGAAGGAGGAGGGGACCCGGAGCGGAGGCAGAACTACTAGATGGTGGGCTGACCCTGCTGCAGGTCTGGGCCAGAGTACTCTAAGAGGGAAACTTCTGATCTGCTCTCAAGCTATCAGTCAAAATATTTGTGACTGGGAGGTAACCTCAATTACCTACCAAAACAAGGCAGAAAAAAAAAATGGACTCATATATTTAAATATACTGACCTAGTTAAAAAATAAGACAAACCTGAAACCAAAAATAGAGATTAAATAAAAAGATAATAGGCACACGAAACCAGGTAAGAGAAAGGAAAAAAATAGCATTTGAAAAATATAAAATGTAGTTCCAAAGAAAAGAAAGAGTGGCCACAATACAAAAGTCAATGAGCAGGAAGGGAATTGGGGAAGGGGAAAAAAACCTTAATCCCAAACATTGTAAAAAATTATAGAGGATGAAGATAAACAAAACCTACTCTCAATATGTATTGCCCAGCCAGCAGTGTATTTATTTATTAATTAGATGCTATGAAAATCACTAGGGAAGAGGCACTGTCCTAGAGCTCTTAGGATAAATTGCTTCTATAATTTAAAACAAAAGTTTCATTTCATAAAAATTGCGTAACGTCAACAGATCTGGAATACATAATTGTAAAAAAAAAAAAAACTCTAGGTGCACAGCAAACAACTCATTAGAAGTGCAGGATCCATCTTCCAAAATTAGAATCTACCTTTGATTTCATAATATCAAAAGGTTTAAATGGATAATTCTGTTTTTAATCAGTATGGCTTTGGTCTCATTAGTACCTTAATAAACACTTTAACACAATTAAAAACAATGAGAGAGAATTATTGAACCAAAAGCAGATCAAGAAAGCAATTACCTAAGAACTCACAATCTTCCTTCACAAAATAAGATTAGGCGGTAGTTCCAAAATGAGATTTAAGCCTAATTCTTATTCAGATGAGTTTTTATTTTATTGCTTATAGATGTGGACAATGAATCTTTTTTCAATTACAACTCTGTTAATCTAGGATCTTAAAAGAAAAAATTCTTTAAAAAGATTACATGGAATATTCCTTTTGGTCCTCTCAGCTATTCTAGGTAGAGAATACCTTGCTTTTAACGTCCTCCAAAGTAAATTACACAGTTCTTCCTAACTTGTTCCTTGACTCATCAATCCTCAAGAGTAAGAAAAATCTTCATTCCACATGAGCCAAATCTGTTATCCTACCAGTTAATCCTTTTTTCTCCTGCCCTTTTCACAATGTAGTTAATCCAGTTCATCACTATCCTCTATATTACAAATGATCTTATTCCTGCAATGTGAACGTGGCCTTGATCCTGCTCCTTTCTAAATACTAAAACTCCAACACTTTTACTTATTTTCAAAAAGTATTTTCAATTTCGTTCATCTTTTTGCAGAACACTCTCCAAAGTTTCCATGTCCCTCTCAACTCCTGGGAGCCTTAGATACTGAATTAAATACTTGTCAACTCCTTGTGAACTTAATGGAGGATAAGTTGACTGACGCAAAAGGAATTTTAGCTAATGAAATTGCCTTGATTAAAACATCAAGATCATGTCAAAAGCATTTTTTAAAATTGCAGTGTGTTACTGTAGAGTTTTTCCCACTGTGACACTGGGGTAGGAGTGTCCCCAAGCGCATATGTTTCACAAAGCATGTTTTCTAACAACAGAGCAGTGGGAAGAACAGAGGTACTGAGGCGACAGGACTGGTCTCTCCTCTTCTTCACACCTTGTTTTACATTCCCTTCAACAACTTCTCTCCCAGCAGAGCAGTCAGGCAGAGACCAGCTCTGTTTCCCTGGGATTAGACAAAAAAATAATAATAATAATAAAATAAATATATATAGATATATATCATCATGATAGAAATGAGTTTATGCATAAATTGATAACTGTCCGCATAGAAAAAAGGGTTTGAGGCTTTTAAAGAAATATTATCATGCCGACATGGTTAATTTCTAAGCACTATGGCACGCTTTGAAGTGAGCTTCCCCACTTCAGGATGTATTTTCCTAAAAAGCTACTAATATATGGATGTCACTGTGTGAATACTATGCAGCAACATGAGCTATTCTGGAAAAAAAAAAAGTCCACATACAAAAGTTTACAAACAAATAGTCAGGAAGTAGAGCAAGCAGGACACAGAAGCCCGGGTTGAATTCGGGCATCACTGTGACTTCCTTTCCTTTCTTCATTTGACATATATACTTCAACGCATCCATTTTAAAATGTATGTCAGTGAGTTACACAGTCTATATGCCACATAAGCCAGCCTTTAGCCCTGATTACTACAAGTATGAGGGTATGGTGACTTTGTCTAAACAAGAGGCAGAATTCGTTCCTTGTGTTCAGTGCAGAACTCGACCAATTATCCTGAATACAAGTACCATGTTTAGAGAGACAGTTTGGAGAGTCTGAACTCAAACCATCTGAAATCTTTTACTTAACGCCTCACTGTAATTTCATGGACAAAAGTTTCACTCCACAGGAGAAAGTGACTGAATGGTTACTTCCATTAACAACTTAGAAAAAATGTAGTTAACATGAAAATAGCTTGAGTGTCCTAATAGGAAGAAAAAGAGGTAAAGGAACAAAATTTTATTTCCAATAAAATTCAAAGTAACCTAACTGCTAGTGAGCAAGTGATGACTCATTTTCAGCTTCTGGTTTCAGCTCTTACTGTGCTGACAGCTGGCAATGGGCTCTCAGATGCAATGTGCCCAGATTCATACAAATGTTTCAAGAGACGGCTTAATGAGAGTCTCAGACATACACAGACAGCTTGCTCTAATAAGCTCTCATAACGAGTCGAAAATAAGAGAAATCTTAAGCTACTGTGTACTATCAGACGTATATAATCCATGCTCCAATCCCTAGTGAAAACTAGTAGAGCACTGGATCCTCCCAAGACAACGGACTCACACTGGAACCCTATGGCTATAACTTCCAATGATCCCAGTAACCACAGGTTACAGTCATGGGCTGGGTACTATAATTCATTCAATTGATTATCTTTTGATTACCTGCTATGTGCCAGACATGGTACTAGACCTGGAGTTCAAAGTAAAAGAACAGAGCACATGCTTCTAGCAGCTCTCAGTTTAATGGCAGAGACAGCAAGCCAGTAACAATACAATACTGTGTAATAAGTGGTAAGATCAAGGTATGGACTAGGTACAATGGAACACATGGGGATACTGACCCAGTGTTGATGTATCAGGAAAGGCTTCCCAGGTAAAATGAGGCCCAAGCTGAGACCTAAAGGCAGGGCGTGCCATATTTAGATAACAGGTAGAGGATTTTAAAATAGGAAGTTGGGGTGCGACAGGGGTGGGGTCTACAGAAAGTATAACATTCAAAGTGAATGAAACATGCAACAGCCAAAAGGCCCAGGAATACGATCTTGGGCCTCTATGCTATGATCGCACTATGGACATTTTCATCTTTCATAGCTCTGCGCATAAAAAGGAATAAGCAGAAGTACGTATAGAATTAGGTAGAGATGAGGAGATACTAGACCTGTCCACTCCCTCCATCAGTCTCACTCCGCTACCTCTCCATCTTCAAATGCAGCCCAGGAACCTCTATCATTAGGTATACTTTTGAGATCCAATTTGAGATGCTCTCTGAAAATGGCATTATCTATTTTCCACGTCACTCACTTTACACCTAGATCATAATTTTTGTATATGTTTGCCTTGTTTTGTATCTCCCAAATAAAACTGAATTTCATAGATATTAAGACACAACGACACTCTTGACTTTAGCAGTTGCCAACAGAAAGTTTTGTGCAACCATGTACATCATGACCATCATATGGTTGACAATGATGGTTAGCTGCACTCTGATTTTAGAGGTGAAAAACTAGGCACCCTGAAGTCATGAGAAGGATAAAAATGATGCTGAGACTTATACTTACAGTGATAATGGTAACCTCTCCCTTTGTGTTGAAACCAGAAATCTTATTCAGTACTACAGGAGAGTAGATTACTACACCCTTTTTAGAGATTAGTCTGGCAAAGTGTATCACAAGCCCTTTACCATAAATTCCTCTCCTGGGGATTTTTTCAAAAGAAATAAGCATATATGTATATAAAGACAATAACAATTTATAATAGCTAAACAGCTATCTCCCTAATAATACTTTGTGTGCCCACAAACACTGTTCCAAGCGCTTGCGATGGATTAACTCTCATAGTGACCCTATGAAGTAGGTACTATTTCGTAGATGAAGAAATTGAGATCCAAGTGACTCGCTCAAAGCTACACAGGTAGCAAGGCACGAAGCTCAGACCTCTGTCTCTGGAGTCTGTGTTCTAAACCACTATATTTCACTCCCTCCAAAGCTATAAAGATGTTTATTCTAGCATTGATTATAATAACAAATAATTGGGAAAACAACCTAACTTTGCAGTAATGGGACTGGTGAAAAAAATTGGGTATAATCATACAATGGAATACATGTATCAGTTAAAGTGATATTATAAAAGAATATTTTATGAGCTGGAAAGATGTTTACAATACCATAATTGTTTAAAGTAGATTAAAAAACAGTATGCACCATATGATCCAATTTTAGCAATATATTAGAATGAACCAGATGAAACTGTCATAAGTTTAGGTTAAAAAAATGGCCAAATATGAGCAATTGCATATGGTTGAACCTAATATCTGGAGGGAAGAAGAAAAAGGGAGAGAATGAGAAAGACAGAGACAGAGGAAAACCAAAAGGCTCTACAGAGAAATGGTACCTCTGAGTAGCTCTAGGTTTTGGGATTACGCAGGATTTTTCTTTTATTCATTTGGTTTAACTTCTAAATTTTCTACAATAAACACATATCCTTTTGGCAGTAAGAGAAAAGCAAGCAAGAAGTTTTGTGGGTTATTTTAATGGTTCTACCTTCAGAGCATTTATATTGTGCCAGGTTCTGCACTCCATGTTTTACACACCTTTTTTTTGCTCTCATGATTATTATGACAAGGGTATCATTACCACATTTAGCATACATATGATATTTAAGATTAGAACATTTAGGTAAAATGCCCAAAACCCAAAACCTAGTCAGTGGTGGCATCAGTATTCAAACCTAAGACTTTCTACGCACAAAAGTCCAAGCACTTTACATGAGGCCATTCTGTTCCTGAAGTCCTGAAATTCTATATTTTGGTTAAATATAATATCCCACAATTATATTTTTCATCAAATATGAAACCAGTACTCTTTATAAGTCATGGTAACAATTCACTGAGCAAGGCTTGGGGTCAGCCAATGACTCAATATTTAGGAGCACTAAATATAAGAAATTATCTCAATAGTGAGAACATAAGACATTTCTCAAAGAAAAAATAAAATTAAGGAGATGGTCAGATTTGAAGAGTTTCTGTAAGTTGACAATGATTCTATGCCAATACTTTATCTATGAAACAGTATCGATGTCTCTAGCTTACGGAACACACCAACCTGAAAACTAGGCCCATGCAGTGCTTAGCCCATGGCCGGCACTCAAGAAGTATCTGGCAAATGAATGAAAGTGATTGTGATACAACTTTCACAAGCAGAGAAACCCACGAATCATCATAAAATTTCAACCTACATTCTTCTCTCCTAACCTACCCCAAACCCTCATCCTAGTTTTCCATGCAAAGGCGATGAGGTGGGGGGAGACAGTGTTCTACGATGTATCAAGTTTCTAACGTGTGCCAGGCATTATTGCGTTATGAGGGACATCGTGCGGCTATTTCATTTAAACCTCACAACAACTCAATGAGTTAGGTATCATTTTTTTTTTCTATTTTTAGTGGAGACGGGGTCTTGCTCTTCCTCAGGCTGGTCTCAAACTCCTGACCTCAAGCAATCCTCCCGCCTCGGCCTCCCAGAGTGCTAGGATTACAGGCGTGAGCCACCGCGTCCGGCTGAGTTAGGTATAATTGTTCCAATATTTCCAAGTGCAAAATGGACTCAGGTGGTAATTTGGTCAAAGTCACTTGTTCACGTGGCAAGAGCAAAGGTTCAACCCAAATCCATCAAGGCAATGCCTCCCAAAGAAGTGATGGTCAGCCTCTGCAAAGCCTGAATCGGTACAGATTAACTGCTTCTGCCTGGTTTTCAAAGGGGAACATTCTAGAACAAAAGTCTCATAACTGTTTATCTGAGAAATAATACTTGTTTGCCAAAAATGACAGTTCCTTGGCCTTCAAAATGTTAGCAGCAGTTTCATCAGAATGGTTTTGATAAGGAATATTCCAACATAAGTCCACAATCACACATGTATTGACAAAAAAATGAGGCATTATGAAAAGTCTTTGAACAAATAGAGACAGTCTAGTAAATCTCTTGTCTTCATGCAGACAAAAGACAAAGAAAGAGGCTCAATTAGAGACAAACAGAAATGTTACATTGAAAGGTGCGCTGGAGGAAGGAGTGAGGACACAGGAATGCCTTGCCTCCTCCAAAGAACTCCTTTTGCCATCAATCAATCAATCAATCAATCAAAATAGATGAGATCCTTCTGCCCTTAGAGAAAGAAGTGATGTTTACCATCAAGCTCACCTTGTTACAAAATTCCTCATTCACTCGCTGGCTCAAGGAGAAGGTATAACCATTTAACATTAGACAGACCTGGGCCCTAGCTGGGCCGTGGCCACTCCATAGCTATGGAACCTTGGCCAGGTCCCTGACCTCTGCTATACTTAATTTTCTTTTTGTAAAATGAGGATAGTGGAGCATACTAATTATACAAAAAGTACTTGTTATATATGACACAGCACAGACCTAGTAGTAGCAGAAATTTTATTCCATCGTTTGCATATTGGGACATCCAACCCAGCAGAAAAAAAATGCCCTAGAAAAACATCTTCCAGCTGTATAGGAAGCTGGAAAAACATGTCTGTCATTGGTTTGTATTGTTTGTTTGTCTTGCATGAATCATTCATGCCAAAAAGAACAACCTGGTTCTCACAATGTGAATTTCAAAAATAAAACTGCCCAGTAACTCCATAAAGAAAAAAAAAAAACAAAGTCTCGACTTTTCATTCATTTTTACAAAGGCAACTAGAGAAAGTTCAGGCCTACAATGAAACCCAATGCTGCCTTTCATCCTATTCTTCATTGCTGATTAAAAACTGGATTTAGAAATTTCCCACTTGCTGATGACTGCATGTCCAGATGTAGGCTTGTATGTGGGGTTGAGAAATGTAAAATGAGCAAGAAACAAATACATGAATGTCTTAGTAATCCCCACCTTAGCATAAAGAAATAGATTGTGATACAATCTAGAGCATCTTGCCAAATTAGTAGGCACCAAATAATTCCATTGACTTGATTTTTCCTCAGTTTATCTATGTCCATGGTTCACCAACTAAGACCACAGAAGCAGCCTTGAAACACATTTTGAACTAGAAGATGCTTCTTTAAAGCAACTGGTTCTGAATTACAGAGAACACAGAAGTGACCGGTTCTGTGTACCTGTGTTAGGGCTAAACAAACCCTCAATGAACTGAGCAGGTCAGATTTTTTTTTTATCTTGGTTTAACACCTCTGGGATCTAAATATAATTGTGGAATAATATGGAGGTCAGCAACCCTGGAGCTACATCTCTACCAGATACTTACAGCAAGATAACAAAATGAATCTTAGAACCCAAGGTTATTATGGGGAAAGAAATGTCAGCTTATCATATATAACTAACCTCACCAGAGTTGCTGTTTGAAGTAACTAACACTGTGTCTTCAACATATAAATGTCATCAAGTATTTATCAGGATACATCAGAGTCAGTAAACTGACTTGACAATATATATTTACATGAAGTTAGACTGTGTTGTTTTCTCTTGGCTTTAAGCAGGAAAATACATGACTATGAGAGAATTAATAGGGAAGAAAATTCAATTCTTCACATTGAAACATACAGTAGGCAAAGCACAAATAAGTTGCTTTCACAAAAATATCTTTACAAAGTCAGTGTCTTTTAGAAGAGACCAAAATAATTTTCTGCTGTCTCAAAGGATAGAAAAACATGGTTCTTCCTGAAACACACACCCTTTCTTCTTAAGCCTCGGTTCCCTCAGGGGCTTTTATCTCCCTGTGATTTCATTCTTGTGCTTCAGGCTAACGAGGCTGTGGTGTGTCATTCCCTTTGTTAATGGCAGAAGAAAAGATCCTCATTCAAAACATCAAGCACTTTAAAAATAAAACAACTTGGTAAAGCTCCTCCATCCATGAAGAACAATAAAAATGTATTTTCCAGATCCTCTGAAAGCACTAAAACCCCATGGCCTTCACATGTCAAAAAAGCCCTCTGGAGAGTTGGCGGAGTGCCAGCAATCACCGTGGACAACCACCAGTGCTGTGGATATTAATTTTATTCAGTGGCTAAGAGAGAATCTTTATTCTTGCTAAAAATGTTTGTTAAATGAATTTTCAAAGCATGAGCTGTCATTTTATAACTTCAGTGTATGCTTATCACAAATTATGAACCAGAATAAAAGGGTGTGAAATGTTTATTCTTTCATGTGCCTAAATATAAATGTTGCTGTCTCTCTACGGAAGCATATTGATGGCCCTATTCACAGTGCGGGAAAATCTCGAGGATATAAATTGTAGGCTAGGATTACGTAAAGGATTTGGGGGGATTACATTCATTCACTGATGTCAAAAGCATACTAAGAAACTCGGGAGCCATTATAAGATGTCTTGCTTTATAAAGTCTTGTCATATGTTCATTCTTTTGATCATTTACTCTTTCGTTAAAAATTTGTTAAGCATCTTCTAAGGCTACTAAGCTATTTATTGAGCACTTACTACCTGCTCCTTACTAAGACATGTAGTATAACTAAAATTTCTTATATATTGGAACAAATTGGCCCACAGTGAGATTTGTCAGAAATGAAAGTGCTAAGTGTGACAGTGCACAGAGGCTGAGGAACAGAGAGGACCTATGTCCACTGCACCTTTGGGCAGAGGAGAGAAAGGAGCGGGGGAGAAGTCTTCCCAGAAGAGGAAGGAGTTGAGGTGAGTTTTAAAGGATAAGTATTCCGGACCACCATGTGCAAAGACTTACTATTTTCATTTTGGACGTGAGAGGCTAAAAGGCCTTAAATGATTTGCATAAAATCCCACAGTAAGAAAACTAAGCTCAGAACCCTCGATGCTAACTGGATGGTCTGAAAGATTTAGTATAGTTTTCTTGAGAAAAAAAAAATTTAAACTATGGCAGATGACAAATAATAATAATACAAAGGCTTATGTACTCACAATGGAGAGTTAATGGTTAAGAACATTATATCGCATTTGCTTCATCATTGAAGGCAAAAAATAAAACATTGCAGGTGAAGTCAAAGTCCCTTTTGTCTCCTTTGTGCCTGGTTCCCGGTTCTTACTCTATCCCCTCCCCAGAGGTAAACACAGTCATGGTTTTAATATGTATCCTTCTGCTCTGCGTGTGTGTGTTCAGAAATAATACACAGAATCGTTTTATGCATTTATTAGTTTTGTGTAAAATATATATGTTGCTGTGCATCTTTCTTTTTTCCAGTCAATATTATGATATTGAGATCTACTAATACTGAAACACCTACTAATATAGTTGAATTCTGTATATTTAATGTATGAGTAATGAATTCCATTACTATAAACTGACATATAGCATTCCACTATATTAACAGCCTGCAATAAATTTGGCTTTTCCTGTGTAGATGGCCCTTTTTAGTTGTTTCCAAATTTTCACTATTAAAAAGATGCAAACAATATAATCCCTAATTTATCCCCTGGTACCTCTTGAACGGTATTCAAGGATTTCTCCAAGGTATATAGACAAATGATAAAGAAGTAGAACTAAAATTGCTGGATCATACGGCCCATATATATTAAAATTTTACTGTAGAGATAGCCAAATTGATCTCTAAAGTTACTCTGCCAATTCACCCTCATGGGAGTAATATAAGGAAGCTTCCTTTCACATTCTTACCAACACTTGGTATTGTCAGACTTCTTAACCATTGCCAATCTGATGGTGAGAAATGACGTCTTATTCCTGTATTGTGTACTCTTCCATTATTACAAAGATAAGCATGTTCTCATATGTTTATTGGCTAATCAGATTACTTCATCTCTGAATTACCTTATCATATCCTTGGCCTATTCTAAAGTTCGGGAATTTTTTCCTTATTGATTTGTAAGAGTTCTTTACAGATTTTAGATAATAATTTGTCTGTTTTATATGTTGCAAAAATCTTTTCTGAATCTATTGCTTCTCTTTTAACTTTGCTTATGATGCCCTCTGTCTTAAAGAAGTTTTAAACTGTGATATGGTCTAAATATTCTAAGAACTAATTTATAGCATGGATAAATCTGCTTATGTAATACTAATTTTACCACTTGAATTTCTATTTTTTTAAAGTGGTTGCTTTTCTTTAATGCATGAACAAAAATTCCCAGTTATATACTAACATCAAATTCAAATCAATTTCATTAACATTTAAACTTTCTTTAAAAGTTACCTCTACTAGTCTTGTGCAACAGAAGTGAATGGTAAAACCACTTGATTTTCACAGAATTGTAAGATGATACCATTCATTTGTGGGCCAAGAGCTATGTTCTTAACCTCTACTATTTACTCTACTAGAATAGTCTTTATAGCTAGGATAAATATTATCATTGTATTACTTTCTACCCTTTTTAGTTTCAGACACCTCAAGCACATTTCCTTTGCTCCAGGGTATGGGCACAAATGTTTAAACTCTTTAAAATTAACTAGGCTGTGTATGAATTTAAAAAATACTTTGATCAGTAAGGAAAAAGAGTGATTAGCTTTTTTTTTTTTTTTAATTTTGTCCTCAGGAAATTTTCAAGTATTTAAAAAAATTCTTTAACACAGTCACAAACAATAAGATATCAGATGTAGCCATGAAATAAACTGGATTATAAAATAAACCAGAACACTTAATTTCAGCCAGTTGCCAACAGAACCCCTGAGACAAGATAAACGCGGCTCTGCTAAAATTGAGCAATAGCCTAAACACAGGAGAGGGTAGCAAGTGAGTCTACAGGACCACCTAATAGCGTCGTTCTTTCCCTCTGAACACGACAGCCAGAGAGCACATTACCACAGTCAGGGAATGGTTCTTATATGTTTATATGAAAGAAATTATAAAGATTTATGATCTAATATTTCTGTTCCCTGTATGAACATTTTTTAAAAACTGGCTTAAGTTATTTCCTGCTATTTATTTGACAAAAGAGGAGTCTAAAAAGGTTAATGAAATTCTCCTCATTGCCATGTAATTTGAAACAATTTGTAGTCTGAATTTCTTTGCCTAATATCTTACTGTTCATACTTTATTTGGGTACAAAATAACAGCTAAGTTCTATATCATCATACAAAATTTCCACCTTGAGAAGTAATAATGCAAAAGTTTAGATGGCAAAATTGTTAAGCATTCTACATTCAAATAAAGGCTGACTTTTAAACACCTTGCTTAGCCATGAGGCCGCCATTTCAGAAGTTACTCCCCCATCTTAGTAATAACCTTGATGCTTTCACTACCATCTAGTCTCTCTTGGGGATGAGGAGCTCCCAGATCCATATTTTCCTCAAAATTCATGGAAACCACATCTAATACATCTTGTCTGGTTTTTGCAATTTCATTGCAGCTGCCAGTTTATGGGCAAGGAATCTTCTGCCAAGTTATCGAGAATGAATGTGTTTACACTGCACATAACCAAGGTGAATCCTGAAGCCACAGAAGCCTACGCAACCTAAGACCACTGAAGGAAGGACTTCAAGTCATGCCCTTTATCTAGAAGACCTTTGGCCCCTTCCTCCTTGGCTTCTCCTGACGCTTCGCCTATGTGTTTACATACTTCAGCTCCTGTATTAAACAGAAAGCTCCTGCAAAGAAGAGGTAGAGTCTTACCTTGCATCTCTCATACCTGATTTTTATATCAATCACTGCTCCTGGCACATGTATGCCTTTATTGCTTCCTTCCACAAATAATAATTGAGCATTAGTGCCTGCCCAGCACTGTGCTAGACATTAAGTGGTAGCCAGACAGCAGTGAATAAAACAGAAAAAATTTGTGTTTTTATGGGGCTTATATCCTGGAGGAGAAGATAGACAAAAAAATAAAAAGTAAACAAATCAAACATTTGCAGAATGTGCCATAAAAAATAGTTAACAAAGAGATGTGATACAGAGTAACAGGGGCAGATTCTCTGCCTATGGAGGTCAGGGAAAGTGCCTCTGTGGTGGTGGCCCTTAGGGTGGAATCTAATTGACCTACAGACCACATCCATGGAAAGATCCATGGAGAAGATATTATTCCAGGCAGAGGAAATATCAAGTGCAAAGGCAGAAATGCAACTAATGTGTTCCCAAACTGAAAGGCAGAGCTGAGTAGTGTGGTGAAAAGTAGTGGGATGAGAAGGGGTCAGGGAAGTAGATCATGCAGGACTTGTTGGATCATGGTCAAGGCTTTGGAGTTTATTCCAACTACAACGGGAAACACCAGGTAGTTCTGGGAAGGAGAACAGCATGTTTTGAAGTACATTTTTATAAGATCGCTCTGGTCTAAATACAGAGAATTGACTCTAGGGGGCCTGAGGAAGAAGCAGAGACCAGCAGGGAGACTATTGCAATCACCAGATTAGAGAAGATGTGGTTGAGGTTGAAGTGGCAGCAGTCGAGATGGTGAAAAGAGGTTAGATTGGGTTATATTTTGGAGTTGAATCAACAAGACTTGCTGATAAATGAATATTGCACAAAGTTAAAAAAAAGGGAAAAAAATCAATAAATGACATGGAGTGGAGTTAAACAGTATGACAGCCCAGACGTATCTTTACAGCTCACTAGCATGAGTAATGTAAATGTCTATAGTAGTCTCACAATGCCAGAAGCAAAATAGCCAGACATGAATTCATCTGGCAAGGACACCCGTGAGCAGAGGTTGGAAATAACGCACACACACAACAGCAACTTCATCAGGGATTCTGACTGGGGAGCCTCTTAGCAAGCAACTGTGGACAAAGAGAGGCTCCATTTAAAGAAAGATGTGGCCTGCGGGACCAGATGAGATGTCCACAAAGAGCTGCCCCGTCCGCTGGACCATGTGCGAAGCGTGACGGAAGCTATGTTTGCCACATGAGGAACTGCAAGTAGCATTTACTTGCCATGCTGATGCTGCCAGGCTGAGCACTCAACAGGCCTTACGTCTGTAATCCTCACAGGCATATGAAGTAGATACTCTTACCTTTACTCAAAGCATGAGGAAAGGGAGGCACAGAAACATCACAAAAGCAGAGCAGCTAGGACAACGGCAACTCCATTCCACCACGGGGGCATAGGGGTGGCGGTGGGGGTTCTCTGCCCCGCCAGAAAGTGGCCAAGAACAGCCCAGATTTTGGACTCCTTCAAAAAGGCAAAATCTGCAGTTTCTGTCTGTGACCGCTATCAAACTATTTGGATGGTCTGTCAGTGAGATCACCTTCGGGCCAGTTCTGATGAACCATTCCGAGCTCAATCCTTCCCCCATCGTCAACGTCCTGTCCCCGTGCCGGTGAACCCAAATGATCCACTCTCATTCTCGCTGCTCCATCAACCCGATTTCTAAAGTAATTCTGACAGCGTGACGGGCGTGTTAACGACTTGCAGTGAGGACGAGGCTCCCAGTGTCTTCTCTCCTCAGACAACATCGATCCCACCCTTGTGGGCGGTCAATGGGCCTCTGCGGCAGACCTTGCTGAGAAATATGTCAGCTTTTTGTGCCTTGCCATTTCCGGCTTGTAACAGCCCTCAGATGGATCCCCCATTGGAGTCACCCTGCGGCAAAGGCTTGCTGCTCACCCACGCCGCGCGGCTCGCCCGGCTCACACGGAAGCTCACCCGTGTTCCTCACGCTGTGCTGAGAATGTCTCGGCTAGTCTTGCCTCCCGGGCATGTTTTTACTACTTGCGAGTACATTTAGCCAGAAATGCTCTCACTGACTGAATAAAACCCCCGTCTGGATTTTCTAGACCAAAATTAATTTCCATTTTGCCTCTTTCTGGTACTAATGTCAAAAGCAAAAAGCCCGAGGAACAAGTATTTGGAAACTATTCGCTGGCTGCTGACTGATTTAGGGTTCTCCCATTTGCGCCCTATAACCACAGGCACAATAAGCTTCTCTACAGACATTTAGAAAATTATAAATAGGATTACATTGACTCTTGCTACTTTCACTAAGCCTCTTTCCAGCTGCAGGAGGCACCGTGCATACCATTGTGGTTACAGTTGCTGGCTCTGAATGAGATGCGAGTCTGGCTCCGCCATTTACGAGCTGTATGAACCCAGGCAGGCCCCGAGTTTTTCTGCCCCTCCGTTTCCTCATCTGTAAAGTAGGAATAATAACTGCAACCATCTCACAGTCTGTCGTGACCATTAAATGAGTTAATCCCTGTGAAGCTCTTACAGCGATGCTCGGTACCTACTAAGTACTCAATAAAGGTGAACCATTGCTGGCATCATCACATCATCAATGCGACCCAACTTCTGCTCCCTTTAGTATCAGTGGTTTATCTTCCCTGCCAGTTTACCAAGAGAAGATAGTCGTCAAATGGAAACTGCTCAGATTCCCCTCTCCATCGTGCACCAGCACTCCCGATGCCCAGAAACCCAGCCACATCCGCTCTGGCCGCTCTTGCCCTCCTCATTCTGTTGGGAATGGCAAGTGCTGCTTCTTGCTAATTCCCCCATTAGCACTCAGGGTCCCATCCCACCTCCCAGCCGTCTTCTCAGGAGGCTCATTCCCCCAGTTAAATGATCCCCTCTCTCGACTCAGTCTCCGGCCTCTGGGTCTTTTCTTTCACCATTCTCTCAGCCTTGGAGTCTTTTCCATCTTAAAACATAAGCAAAAGAATATGATTTTTCAAAAACCTTTTCCTTGATCTACATTCTTATTAATTCCCTATTTCTCTGCTCCCTCTCCTTGACTTCTCAGATAAGTGTCTGAAAGAGCAGTCTACACTTTGTCATCATTTTTCATTACCCCTCACCCCAGAGCAATCTGCTTTCTGGCCCCAGCAGCTCAGACCTTCTTTCCCTCTCCACTCAGAAAACCTTTCACTGTCTTACCCAACCCCATTCAATTTTCTTCACTCTACTTCCTCTATTGAGGCCATTCTCTTCCTTACACTTATCTATACCTTTCTCCCAAGCTATGAGCTCTGTGGGACCAGAAACCATTCCTCACTTGTTCCCTTATCCCCAGCATCCAATACAGTGCCACAGTAATCACTCAATCAGAGTTCACAAGGTGAACACGTGAGTGACCTTCTCAGAATCATATAGAACCAAACAGTCCATTCAATCTAATTAAATGGAACATTTACTGTGCTCCAACCACATGCCAGGCACAATGAAGGCTAAAGAGATTAATAACACATGGCCTCTGTGCTCCAGGAGTTGTTTGTCATCCAGTGAGGAGAGACAAGGCATAGAGCCTTGATGCGTGGACAGACAGATGGGAGAAGAACAGAGAGAGAGAGAAAGAGAGAGTAGGGAAGAGGGGAGGAAAGAAGGAGATGGGGTAAGAGATTAATGGTATTCACTCATACAGGCTAGAGTACACATTAGGATGTCAATAAAAGGAAAATATGTGTGTGCTTTTTTTTTTTTTTGGAGACAGAGTCTCACTGTGTTGCCCGGGCTAGAGTGCCGTGGCGTCAGCCTAGCTCACAGCAACCTCAAACTCCTGGGCTCAAGTGATCCTCCTGCCTCAGCCTCCCAAGTAGTTGGGACTACAGGCATGTACCACCATGCCCAGCTAATTTTTTCTATTTTTAGTTGTTTGGCCAATTTCTTTCTATTTTTAGTAGAGACGGGGTCTCGCTCTTGCTCAGGCTGGTCTCGAACTCCTGAGCTCAAACGATCCGCCGGCCTCGGCCTCCCAGAGTGCTAGGATTACAGGCGTGAGCCACTGCGCCCGGCCCTGTGTGTGCTTTTTTAAAAAATCATTGTAATCAAATTTAAAAAGGAGCAATATGTCTAAGTCTAGTCAAATATATCATGATTTCATTCCAGGAGAACAAACTTTGTGCAGTTCTCTGACATACCTGGTTTTTATACAGAGAATACATTGAGACCCAGGAACACTGACTGTCTCATAGGTGGGAACCCTTCTCTCCACGGCCAAGGGAGACAGTCATGCAAATCTCAAATAGAAGCCTTCAGAAAAGGGTACATTTGAAGGTATTTGTAAGTCCTTTAATCTCCCATGTATTTTAGGAAGGAAAAAAGATAGCTGTGTGTGACAGCTATCAATTTATTAGCATCTGGCCAGTTCAGACTCCTAATATCAATAAAAGGAGCTACTCTTGTGGCTGGACTGATTGATCCTAATTAACACAGCGGAAACTGTGTTGCTGCTACACATGGCGAAAAGGAGAACCATGTCTGGGACGCAGGGATTCTGTGGAGTACCTCTTCATACTTCCATGCCCAGTAGTACAAGTTCATCGGAAATGTCAACAACCAAAAAAAGGCAGGACATGTGGGAACTCAAACTCTTCAGGAATGAAGGTTTGAGCCACTGCATCAGGTAAAGAACCTTAAGTAACTGAAGTTCAGGTTGAGGATGGCAGAAATATGAAATAGAGAATGAAAGAAGGAAGCCATGGATATCAATGACAGCCCTGTGGCCAATTACAGAAAAGAAGTCTGTACTAGCTTTTAGTATTTTCTATTTGCTTGTTATATGTATGTGCTTATTTTTATTTGCTATTTTCTTTTCTCCTCTTTTTCCCATTTTTATTTTATTTTATATACGAGTCGTTGGAAGTTAACTTTAGTATCTAGGAAACAGTAGATGAGTTTGAAAAAACTCAAAAAAATGAGTTTGAAAAAAATTAATATAGTCATCAATGGATGCAATGACTATTGGGAATTGCATCTCCTCATGGGAATGTCTTTACTTGCACAACGAATTGCTGTATCAGAGTAAGTGGAAATACAGGGCTGTGTTGCTGATGGATGGGGATGTAAATGTGTGAAGATGGGGCATATAAGAGCTGAGTAATCAAATGGGTGGACTGCAACAGTTATCAATTTATTGCCTTTCAGCTCTTAATTTATCCTTCATTTCCTGCTATACAAAAATGGATACGGGCCCTTTACAAATTTTCCTTAAAAAAATAAAAATAAAAATAAAAATTTTCCTTCACTAGCGGGCTGAAGGTTAAGCATGTTTAGTAGAGGGCGCTAGAGAGACATTGCAGAAGGAAGGAATTTTCCATCGTAGTTCCAGTGTGCTAGCTAGCTCAGCTGATCCCTGCAGTGCGCTTGGCAGCTGCAGCACCCAGCCCCTGCCGTGTAAGCACAGTGCCAATGGCTTCTCTAGCACCAGGCTCCTATAGCACGGACAGGCTTCCCAGCTCCCTGTTTCTACAGCACAAGTGGCTTCTCCAGCACCACGCTCCTGTCATCAACAGCATCTCTAGCATTCAGCTCCTAGAGTTTACGTGCTGTGGCTAGCAGCACCTATCAGCCAACAACTTCCCCTTTTTTGCAGCAGAGTGCTTCCGGTAAGACACTTTTCCATAAAGTGTTTTCTCAAGCATATATAGGGAAGATTTCTAGCAAGTTCTAGAGGGCAGATTTCCAGCAAGTTCTGCTAGAGCAGCACCACGGCAGCTTCTCTGCCATTCAGTGAGCTGTGGCTGTGCCCTCTCCAACAGGTCTAGATCACACGCCTAGTAGGACTTCCTCTTTGGGCTTCTGTCTCAGTTCTAGGGGTAGTGGCTGCCTCTTATATCTGCTTCTCCTGTATTCTTTAGAGTTCTGTCTACTTACTAGCCAATCCCTCATTGCTCCAATCTCTTGTCATGTTTAGTTGATAATTCTTTATATTAAACTTTCTCCTGTCAAGGGACTGCGCGTCCCAGTAACAATGAGCATCTCCAGCACCCAGATCTCAGTTTCTAAATATCACTCCTCAATAAAAGGAACCAAGGCTTCTTTGAGAAATGGCTCATTCTAGGGCTGGGGTGGTAAAAATACAAGATGAGCCTGGAGTCTTCTCATATCAGAAAGTAAGGAAGTGCTCAAAATCAAAACGATGAGGCATGTCCAAAGGATACAATGGCCAAAGCTGGAACAATCTGAGCGATAAAATAAATTATGTAATATTGGCTTTTAGTTCAAAATATGAAATAAATATACATGAGTCCACACTAATGTAAATAAATGATTGAATAAATGGAGAAGAAACAAATCTTCCTTACAGAAGAATTACAAAAAATATAAGTAGATACTCCTCCTTCAAAGATACGGAGCTAGCTTACTTCCTGCCCTTCACCCTGAGGGTAAGCTAGATGTAGCGACTTGGTTCCAAAGAATAGAGTAGGCAAAGGGGAAAATAGTAACTCCATGTGGAGAAACCTGGCAAACGCCACCTCAACCAAGTGATGGCATCATCAGTGATGTCACGTGAACGTCATGACATGGTGTGATGAGAAGGGCACTTCAACTCTGTGGTATTCTTCTCAAAGCTCACACCTGAGTCTAGTCATAAGAAAAACCAGACAAACACAAATGGAAGGACATTCCGCAAGATACCTGGCCATCCTTCCCTGGACTGCCAAGGTCATGAAAAACAAGGGAAGTCTAAGAAACTGTCACAGACCAGAGGAGGCTGGGGAGACATGACAGTGAAATGCAGTGGGGTGCCCTGGATTGAAATCTGGAACAGAAAGAGGACATTAATGGAAAAAGCGATGAAATCCAAATAACATCTGGACTTTATTTAACAGTTTCCCCCATTGTTAACCTCTTAAATTATCCTCAGTTTGTCAAAGCTACAAAAGTGACATTAGTATGCTACTGTTAAATAAAATTGTTCCCAAATAACAGCATTATTCAAGAAAATATTACTGTGGTTTCTGCACCCTGATTGTACTCTGACTGATATAAGGAGCCAGTCTAATTATCAAAGCAATCATTTTATGGTTCTAACATACATCATCAAATTTATGTATAACAATAACCAGAGAAGAGGTTAAATAGAAATAGAATCCTTGGAAATTAGGCCATTTTAACTTTGATACATAGTAGATTGCTAGAGCATACTTTTTGTTTCCAGAATTATCTGGCCAAGAGTAAACAAAATTATATATTTCCTGACATTAGCATAACTGCCACAGACAAAACCCAGGCAGCAAACATAGTGAGTAGTTCAGCTTAGAATACCATTTTTTATGCACCTAACAAAAGGTATCAGAAATGTTTTTCTCTGAACGTCTTTAAAGACTTCAGACATCTGTTCATTTATGTTTTTGTTCATTATAAATCTAAAACATGAGTTATATAGAACAAACTAAAAGTTGCCTCAATATTATCTTCCAATATTAAAAGAACATATGTTCTCAGACTTCTAGAGTCTTCATTCAAAAGTCAGTAAACTCCAAAATAAAGCAACAGTTTATTTTCTAGAAGGCCCAGATCAGTTCTAGAGAGCCTGAAACCCATGGAGGCTTTTGTTTTGCTTACACAAACACTCTTCAGTCTGATCCCTTAGCTTGAGGTAGGCTACGGTTCCTAGGAGACAAAGTATGAATACAACTGAAATTATTCCATAGCCTTCTTGCCCTGGAATTAGTAACAAACCTCATTTTTCAAATGAAGAATACACCCACTCCTCCCTTTCCCACTAGTTTATAATAATGTTATTTTTCTTCAAAATGTCTAGGCACAACTGATTCTTAAGCTGGAAAAGTTAATGAAAGCAACCGATTTGAGGTCAGTCGGCCAGAAAAATGGACAGGAGCCAAATCCCACATCCCAAACATTTTGCCTCAATGGCGTGTGAACAAAATGCCCACTCTCCTCCTGATCTCCAACAGAAGCAAAACAAAACACTGCAAGACAGTCATCCACTGGAATTGAGAAGCTTGTCAGGGGCAGAAAGACACACACACACACTCTCCCTGTTTAAGGTACAATAACAAGGCTCTTTCACGCCAAGCGCTCTGTGCACAGACCGCACAAGGGCTTCCCCTGGAGATGCTGCTTCAGGGAAAGCCAAGAGATCACAAGTCCGAGACAAGCAGTCCTAACAAGATAAAGAGTAATCTCCCAATTCCAAAGTAAGCAAGTAAAAATTCATAATACTAGCTTATCTAGACAGCTTAAAGTCCTTTCGGACTGGTTTCAAAAAATTATTTGGTAACGATGAAGACAAATTTGTGCTGTCATGAGAACTTGCTAATTTTTAAAAACTATTATTTCCTTTTTCAAAATGTGACATTTCATGCTTTACAATTTAGTTGCACTTCAAATCTTTCTCACATTTCTCAGGCAAAAAAAAAGAAGCATAAAGGAACAGGAAGTGAGTGCAATTACATGTGCAGCAACAAGTTAACCAGAAGATTTAAGTTTTAACTGTGAAATTTAGAAAAGCAACTGTATTACATGACATTCCATCGTTTAATCTTCAAAAAAATGAACACAGGATTTTTGGTGCAGCCTGCTTATAGTTCAAAATACCTTCATTTTAGAATTTATAATTCTAACATAATGGGGACAAATTACATACTATGTTATGATTTGTACCAAATCATAGCACCAAAATGCTCAGGAATTTTCATTTATTACAAATATTTCTCCCAAAAGTTATCTGAGCAAGTGTCCAATATTACGTCTCAGAATGCAGAGACAAATATTAATAGTTACGTTAACATCAAAAATGCCAATTTTACTTCTGAGTTAAAACCAACAGGTGGCAAAATTTAATCACCAAGAAAGCGTTTTAGATAAATCAACAGGTAAACTTAGAAGTTAAAATACAATAGCTATGTTACCACAACTGCCTTGCCAAAGTAAGGAATCTATATTGTGGATGCTACTCTGAAAAATGCATTCACATTCACAGAAGTATGAGCCTCAGATTGTTGAAATTTCATTCCAAGTACTTCTCTTTATACCCAATTAACAACAGTTCTGCACAGAATACACGTACAGATTTAAAAGGAACGGTGCGAATGATTGAATTTGGAATCCACACCCTGCTCTGCACAGGGTTGAGGAGGAAAAGCTTGGTTCAGGATCATCTGCAGACAAGGGGCCCATACAGCAAAAACATCCCAAGACAGACAACAACAGGTGGGAACTTACCACTGGAGCAGTTGGTCCCTCCCCAGCCAGGCTCACACTGACAGGTGTTTGGAGCAACACAGCGACCATGGACACATTTATCAGCACAGTGGGCTGTCAGAGAGAAAATCAATCAAATAAAGAAAGTTGGCACAAGAAAAAAAAAGCCAACAACACAGCTGTTGCACATCCCAGTCTCAAGTATCACTTAAAAACAACATGCATGCTTGATAATTTTCTTCAATCCATTCCTCAGCCCTCTAACATTCTGCTGTATTACCAAACAATTCGCCTTCTATTGTGGTATCTCTAAATAAATTCCATCATTTCTACTATTTTATTCTACTTCATGCTGAATTAGGAAGGAAGTTTCAAGGAAAATTGCCTAATTCACTTTTTTAAAAAAAGTATCAATGAGTACCAAATATACCCTCTTTGTTTCGGAAGGAGCACATGTGGAGAAACAGACCACAAAGCAAGATCGGGACTCCAGAATGACAGAATGGACCGAGACATAATTCCCTTTGCATGATACATTCACCAGAAACAATAGTCACGTTCCTTTACGGACATGTTATTCACAACTATGACACAGCAGAATTGCATGCTCTTTTTCTGTTGAGGAGGATATTTAAAAACGTCACCTAGGTCTTTGGAAAATACTAAATCTCAATTCCTCTTTCCTTAGTGAAAATCTTAGGTGTACCCAATCCTTGGAGTCAAGGGGCATCATTGCAGACATGAGTGAATAGACAGTTTGATGATTTCCAAAAGCACGGTCCAGCTGGCTAATAGAAACAGACCTCAAAAATATGCTGTGTGGAACCTTTGCATTATTGTCAACCTTAGTGCCACCTACATGGGTTAAACATTCTTTAAAATACCTGGATATATGAGTAATTGTGAAAACAACTTGGAAGAGTTTTGGGTTCAGATATTCTAAACTTTTATTTAAGGTTGGTATAAGGTACTCTGTACTTTAGAGATGCAGTTTATTAATGTATGACTTATTACAAAAGTAAAACAGGTTTACTGTCCAAACATAAAATATCAATAAGTAAAATAAACCTCATCTCCAGTTCCACAAACTATCATAGTAACATTTTTGTGGTTGTAGAACATTCAGGAATTTTTTTCCTACATATTTTTCTACTCGGGAAAGAAACAGAACTGTATTTTTCAATTTGCTTTTCTGCTTAACATAATGAGAATAATATTTCCATGTCATTAAATATTCATTTATATGATTTATACACTATTGTGTGTTTTTTATGCACATACACAGTGTGTGTGTGTGTGTGTGTGTGTGTGTGTGTATATATATATACCTGGACCAAAAATGATGATCACTTCTAAGGTCTTGATCATGAAGATCTACACATGAAGAGATACAAGGGAAAAGCATTTTAAATGAAGAAAAAGCAAAAGCCAAGTGGAAAGAAGAAAAACAAAGGGAAACAAGAAGTTGTGTTGGGGTGCGGTGTTTTGGGCAATAGCTTTGGAAAAGTTGAGAAAGATCGTGAAAATCAATTAAGGTGTTGGAGTTTTATTCTCAGAATTAGCTAAGAATAATCTAAAGAAAAGTATAAATTTGTCACAATAAATCATCAGGTAAAGGACACCGCAATGAAATAAGGTGACCACACATTTCAGGAAATATAAGCTGTCTTGCAGCCACCAGAATAATTCTTTAGCACCCAGGCGATTTGATGAGGGATACTAGGCCTGGGAAGAATGGGACCCTGGCCCAGGGTAGAGTTTTCTGACACTAGTGTTCCAGGGAAGTGCTTAGCAACCTCATAATATACGATTCACACAATTATGTATTTAATTGTAATGAAAATCAGAACCTGCCTGTAGCATATAAACACACTAGCCCTACACTATGCTGACTTCTGCTGCTGAGTTAATTCAGTATGTGCTGACCCCAGAGTTCAGAGTCTCCCTCCACCTCTCTGCATGTGCTTGAATTTGTAGATGTCATCATTTGTAAGGCCATAGTTCCGTTCTGTTCTTTTTTAAAATTAAGGTATGCACACACCTAAAGCCAGCAAGCTACCACACTCAAGTGTGCAAAGTTCAGTTAAATGCCACAGAAATCTTGGGTCTCAGTGCAGAGCACCTATCACACTGTGTTATATGGCAGCACGTGAACACAGGACTCTGTCACCTTAGACAGAGTGCTGGCACCCACTGTAAGTATGTCAGCGTGAGAGGGCTTTGTCTCACTTTGTAACAATGGTACCTACATTTGCAACTATTATTAGTGATCAGCCTTCAGACCCAAACTTACCAATTCCTCCTCCTTCAAGATGTTAAAGCTATTTAAAATTCTGTTTGCATATCTCTAGAAGTTTCACAAATTAAATACTATTTGCCTTTAATGTGAAACAAGATTTCCGTAATCCTGTGCATTTAAAACAAAACACAGAAATTGGACGTGGTGAAAAGAAGTATCACCCATATCCTCGAATTTCACACTTTTGTGTTTATTTAATAATGTAGTTCTCACCAATTAATTTTATACTAAAGAAATGTTATAAATGTTCATTTATATGGTACATTTACATTAATAGAAGACTATTTTATTTGTTTTTATATCTTGGGCATCCATATAAGATTTCATTTAACGAAACAATTAATTCCACCATTTGAGAATCTGAAAACTTCTGGGTTCCCAGGAAGCTGGATTCCATCGGAGCAACCTGGGGCTTTGCATCTGTCTGGGAAGGGGCTGGCTATGAGAGGAAGCTGCTTGGGATCGTCTATGGACAGGTGTCAATTTGCTGTTTTCTCTTCCTTCTCTATTCTTTCATTTTTTCACTCCTCCTCTTCCTTTTGACTTTTACCACTCATCTTCTTTCTCTCCCCACAAACTACTCCTTTCACACGCATGGTTACCATAGAGAGTGCAGATTAAAATCTGGTTTTGGTTGTGGTTATGTTGGCTTTTAACCCCAGTGTGACCCAAAATGATTTCCACTGTAGCAACTGAATTAACAAGTAAGAAAGATAAGCGTGAGCAAGCAGGCCTAGCACATTTCCTCCAATATCAAGGTAACACTTATGATAATGGGTAAATGGATGCATGATAAATTAAGCAAATTATGTCCAGAGGGTTAAGAATCTGAACTGCCTATGCTTAAATCTCAATCCACTGTTTTTTTGTTATTCTTGTTTCGTTAACTCCAAAAAAAAAAAAAAAAGATAATAAGTAAATTTTATGTGCAGAATCAAAGGAGATCTGCTTCCAAATGCTTTGAGATTGCTGGAGATTTCATTCCTGACAGTGCAAACTTTGTGTTTTATGAAATGAATTCTACTAAGTCCAGTCAATTATAATAGATGGAAAAAAATCCCATGATGGTAATTTTAAAATGTGGATTATTTTTACAAAAACCTTGAGCTAACATTTGGCCCAAGTCTGAAACAAAATGTGGCTAGGTCATTAGCAGAATACAAATTTGCCTGAAGGGGTAATCTGCTTTCCTAATGACTTCTTTATTCTTAATTAAAGCTAACACCAATGGAATCACCTCTGAGCACTGAAGCCTGAAGTCAAAGAATGATCTAAATGATGAGAAATATTGTTGGGATGGAGTCTAAAAGGAAAGAACACAAAATCCTACTTCCATGGTGCAGCGTCTTCACACGGCAGTAGACTCTGTCACACAAGGGCCATCTCTCGTCCACGCTCTTTCCCACTGTCTCTGGGCTCCCCACATCCAGCAACAGCCCTCACCAGGTGCCCTCAAGAAGGACAGGAGCAAAGAGAAGCAGCAGAGGAGGACAGAGTAAGCCACGGAACGCTCTATGCTCTCTGGCGTCCCAACTCACCAAGCTGTGGAAACACTAGCTCTGGCACATGCAGTGACACCCCCCCCTCCAGGAGACGGGCTGAGCTCCATCACCACCTCAGCCTCATCTTCCTCCTGCAGCTCCAGATGCCCTCACTCCAGGTCCTGAGTTTCCATGACTAACACACTCCACGTGAGAAACCAAGGTAGGTTAAAGACAAGAATTTTTCATGTATTGTACAAAACCCCGAAGTGAACCAGAAAAGAAAGGGAAGAGAGGTCCACCTTAGAAAATGTTCAATATATTAGATCTCAAAGATGGGTAAAAAGGACCCACTATATCATAAGTGTGGCTCTCCCATCAATGGGAATAATCATTTCATTCCCTATCCGTGTCCTTTTTTCTTATTTTTAGAAGGGCAATTAAAACTAGGATAAGCCTGACAAAAACGATCTATCCAGTGTGATTTCTTTTTCCCACCCATCTTTAAAAAAAATCATTAAATTTCATATTCTGAGTTTTCAGTAGCCTTTTTTAGAGGCCAGATATAAGCTAAATCTCAACCCACGTTTCAGACATATCAGGCTGCAAGGGGCAGCCGAGGCATCTTTATCCCTCAAGAACTGGGAGGGAAGAGACGCTAATGAGAAGAACAGGCCATGTCTTTGAAGTAAAAGCTGTGGACAGTCTGTCTGCCTGATCGACAGGTGAGGACTGACATGACGACCCTGGAATCTTCTCTAATTAGGCTCCTATTTCAGCTTTAGTTCCTAAATCCATTTAAATCCCATTACCAATGACATGGACCTCATTCCTTTCACTTGTAAATACTTGGCTTTAATACTGAGAGCCATTAACTATACTCAGTAGTTTTCTCTTCTGCCACATACAGTTCCTTTTGCATTTTCACTGAGGGATGGCAAAAAGGTAAAAGGAAGAGTAGGCAGACTAAAGACTCCTTTATAAACCAATTATATCTCCAAAGGCAATGCATACCATTGTCCTAAAGGATATAATATAATAAATTCATTTAAATTCACCTGGAAAATGTTTCCAGGATCAAAGTATCTCTTGAAAATAACTGTCCAGTAGAAACACAAACCTTCCAGATAATCCATCTTTCCTCAGAAGTTCCTTTTATTCTGATATTATGAATAAAGAGCCAAGTCACAGATCTTGTTTTCTCTCATTTATTCTGTGAGTTGCTACAGAGAAACATAGACTTTTAGAGTTAAAAAGGTGCATTTACTGAACATCGTTCACAGGGAAACAGACTGGGAAAATGAAATAATTTCCCCAGTATTTGTAGATGGTGTTAAAGGCAGAAGTAGGATTAAACCCTGGTCCCTGACTCCCAGTGGACCAAAACTTATGATGAGTTATAATGGGAGTGGGGTGATGGAAGGAGTGAAAAGGTTGGAAGGGGGTGTGCTGGGTCAGATACTAGGGCGTGGCTACTAGATGGCCAGGAGTCAGGAGTCAGAAGATTTAAAGGAGAAAGAGGGAAAAAGTAAACAGAGGTGACCTCCAAGATAAACTTTATGCTTCCCACACTTTTGCTCGAGGTTAATTATATGCAAACTATTTACAAAATCTAATTGCCATGATAAGGTTCAGTGCAGACAGCAATAATTTCGTTTCATATTTCCAAACATTACATTGCGACCTACCCTATTATGCTTGCTTATAAAAAAGAAAGAGAATTCTCGTTTCTTTTAATTTAATATTTACTGAAGTACCGGGCGCATTGCTAGGCACTACTGTGGATAAAAAGGTGGTAGACTAGGAACTCTCAGTCCGCAGAGGAAGTCAGGTGGAGGTCCATCAAACTCAGTAAACACAGAGCAGAATGCAGGGGAATAACAGAGGTTTGAGCAAAATACTGAGAGCATAGTGAATGATTTCATTTATACAAAATGTCCAGATAAGCAACTCCATATAGACAGACAGGATATTAGTTGGTTGTCTAGGGCTGGGAGGGACTATAGGTAAACGTGTGATGGGTAATGGGCACAGAGTTTTTTGGGGGGATGATGAAAATGTTCAAAAATTATGTGACAGTTGTACAACTCTGTAAATATACTAAAAACCATCTAATTTTACACTTTAAATGGTTGAATTGTGTGGTGTGTGAATTATATGTCAATAAAGCTATCATAAAAATACTGCAGAAGCTGAGGAGAGGGAGCAATTAATTCCAACCAAGGTGAGATCAAGGAGGATCTCATCAAAGAGAGCTGAGCTGAGCTGAGAAAGTAGACACCTTTGTAATAAAGTTGCAGGGAGGAGTGGCCAACAAAACTGCCTCACACTCCTTCCTCCTTGCATCCAATCACCAAAGTTACATGACTTAGTGCTTGGGTAGTACTTGCTCTTAAGAGGTATGAAAGCCCTATCGGGAATGGAGGGAAAGCGATTTTAGATATGGAGTTTTTTTCATTACATTTACTAAATGCAAACTTCTAGATTCCTAGTGTTCTCTCACTCTCTCCATGACTCATCAGTCATCTAGTATGCCATGGATGAGGACCACTGGTGGGGGTAAGAGCCCCAGAGCCTAAGCAGTAGGTGATACAACTTTGGGGATGCGATGCAAGCAGGACGGAGTGTGAGGCAGCTTTTGTTGGCCACTCTTCCCTGTAACTCTCATCCTCCTTCCTGCTTCTTGGTGTGTGAACAAATGGCTAAATCTGTAAAAAGCACCTGGTAACTCTGAGGGGAGGGCCAAGAGAATCATGAAACTCTTCACTCTGAATTCTTTGCATGGAGAAATGAATTCCGCAAACCACCCACTTCCAGACTTATCTTTACATGAGGACCCCTATTATGCATATATTTCAGATCTCTATTTCTTGCAGCAAAACATGATTCCTAACTAATACACTGCTCTTTTGGGAGATCTTACAGGTGAGTCAATTACTAAATTAAATAAACAACCATACTAGCAGAATAAATTGAAGGCCCATATGTATAAGGAGGAGATACAAGAACTCAGAACTTCTACCATATGTTTGAAGTAAAAGTGTCACAACCTAAGTCCAAGTGAGATGGCCAAAAGATATGAAGGGAATTAAAAATCCTATCATTAAATACATATCCCATTCTCTCCCTGAATTACCATTTTGACTCAAATTACAACATGAGAAGAGT
Source organism: Propithecus coquereli (assembly GCF_000956105.1). NCBI lineage: Eukaryota > Metazoa > Chordata > Mammalia > Primates > Indriidae > Propithecus > Propithecus coquereli. The sequence continues at coordinate 149,925 of NW_012147634.1, read as the reverse complement.
TAAATATGGAAACTATTAACTCTAAAACAACCACAAAACAACAAAACTAGAGTTATCACTAATAAGCAAAGATGATGAAATAGAATCATAAAACATATCCAACCTAAAAGAAGGTAGAAAAGAGAAAAATGGGAACAAAGAAGAGATGGGATAAGCAGAAAGTAAGCCTAACTATATCAGTAATCACATTGAATATTCTAAGTATCTCAATTAAAAGACAGATTTTCAGATTGAATTTTAAAAAAAGCAAGAACCAACTATATGCTGTCATCACAAGAAATACACTCTAAATGTAAAAACACAGCTATGTTAAAAGTATGTAATAAGACATATCATGCTAACACTGATCAAAAGACAGCTGAAGTAGCTATATTAATACCAAAGATTTCACAGCAAAGACTATTATTAGAAATAAGAAAGCTCACTTTATAATGATAAAGTGTTCAATTCACCAAAATGAGATAATACCACTAAACATTTATGCACCTAACAACAGAGTTTCAAAAACTGCAAAGAGAAATAGATACAATTAAAAAGTGGGAGTTCTGAATAACCAGTCTCAATAATTGACAGAACAGTTGGACAGAAAATCAGAACAGATATAGTAGATTTGAACCTAATTGACATTTATATACATGCCACCCAATAACAGCAGGATAAATTTCCTTTTCAAGTATGCACAGAACATTCACCAAGTTAGATCATATTCTAAGAAATAAAACAAGTCTTGGTAAATTTTAAAAGATTTAAGGCATACAAAGTATGTTTTCTGAGAACAATGAAATTTAGTTAGAAATCAAGAATAGCAAGATATGTGGAAAGTGCTCCCAAATATGTGGAAACTAACAAACTTTTAAATAACTCATAAATCAATGAATAAATCAAAAGGTAAATTAATTAGAAAGTATTTTAAAATAAATTAAAATGAAACCACAACATGTCAACATTTGTGAAATGCTATTAAAGCAATACTTAGAGGAAATTTTATAGTACTAAACGCCTACATTATGAAAGAAAAAAATGTCTCAAACAAATTATCTCATTTTTCACCTTAAGAAACTGGCAAATGAAGAGTAAATTAAACCCAAGGAAGGAGAAAATGGGAAAATAATAAAAATCACAGAGGAAATCCATGAAATAAAAAACAGAAAACCAAAAGAGAAAATCAATGAAAACAAAACCTGGTTTCTTGAGAAGATCAGTAAAAGGGGTCAACTTCCAGCTGTACTTATCAGGAAAAAAATAGAGAAGACACTAATTACCAGTATCAGAAATCAGAGAGGTGATATTATTAGAGAATCTGGAGATATTTTTTAAAAAATAAGGAAATGTTATTATCAACTTTACGCCAATAAATTTGATAACCTAGATAAAATGGAGAAACTACCAAAGCTTACTCAAGTAGAAATAAATAACTTGTATGGACATATATATTTTAAAGCAATTAAATTGTAGTTAAAAGCCTTACCATAAAGAAAATTCCAGTTTCAGATGGCTTCAATGGTGAGTTCTATCAAACATTAAAAGAAGAAATAACACCAATTCTACAAAAATTCTTCCAGGAAATTGAAGGGGAAATTACTTCTGAACTTACTCCATAAGGCCAAAATTACTCTAATACTAAAACCAGACACAGACATTTGCAGAAAAAAAACCTTTCAAATATCTGTCATTAATATAGATGTAAAGATTCTAAACAAAACTTTAGTGAATTAAATCCAACAATATATAAAAATGATTAAACTTCATAATGAGGTGGGGTTTGTTCCTGGAATGCAAGAACGTAAGGTTGGTTTAACATTTGAAAATCAACCAACATAATTTGTTGTATTAAAAAACTTTTATGTGTGTATGTGAGTGATTATTTCAAAAGATGCCTCAAAAGAGCATTTAGCAAAATCCAATATCCAATCCTGATAAAAATTCTCTGAAAACTAGGAACAAAAAGGAGTTTCTTTAACCTGATAAAGGGCAAATATGAAAACCTACTACTAACATTATACTCAATGGTAAAAGAATGAATCCTTTCCTTCCTAAGATTAGGAAAAAGACAAGGATTTCTGCTTTTACCATTTCTGTTCCATATTATAGTGAGAGTTATGGTGAGTATAATAAGGGAAGAAAAAGAAATAAAGGTTATCCAGATGGGAAGGAAGAAGTAAAACTGCCTTGATTTACAGACTATTTTGTATTTATGCAGAAAATCTGATGGACTCTACAAAAAAAGCTACTAAAAAATAACAGGAGTGTTTAACAAGGTTATAGATAAAAAAATCGGTATACAAAAATTTAATTATATTTCTATGTACTAGCAACAAATAATCAGAAATTGAATAGCCATTCATAATAGCATCAAAAAATAAGGATACATCTGACCAAAGATGTGACAGGCCAGTATACTAAAAACTAAAAATATTGCTGAGAGAAATTAAAGAAGAATTGAACAAAACTGTCAACCAACTTGACCTATTGACATTTATAGAACACTCTACTCAACAATAGCAGAATATTATCTTAAATAGTAAGATATACCTTCTTATGCATCAAATGACTTAATATTAATAAGACATCAATTCTCCCCCAAATAGATCTATAGATTCAATGCAACACCAATCAAAATCCCAGAAGCATTTTTTTTTTTTTTTTGAGACAGAGTCTCACTGTGTTGCCCAGGCTAGAGTGCCGTGGCGTCATCCCAGCTCACAGCAACCTCAAACTCCTGGGCTCAAGCGATCCTCCTGCCTCAGCCTCCCACATGCGCCACCATGCCCGGCTAATTTTTTCTATATATTTTTAGTTGTCCAATTAATTTCTTTCTATTTTTAGTAGAGACGGGGTCTCGTTCTTGCTCAGGCTGGTTTTGAACTCCTGAGCTCAAACAATCTGCCCGCCTCGGCCTCCCAGAGAGCTAGGATTACAGGCGTGAGCCACCGCACCTGGCCCCCAGAAGCATTTTTGTAGAACTTGACAAGCTGAATTTATGGAAATTCTCATGGAAATGCAAAGTGACTAATATAGCTGGAGCAACTTGAAAAAGAGAAACAAAACTGGAAGACTAATATTACCTGATTTAAAGATTTATTATAAAGCTACAATTGTATCAAGACAGTGTGGTGTTGGTATAAATACAGACAAATAGATCAATGGAATAGAATAGAGAATCCAGAAATAAGTCTGCACAAAAATAGACAACTGCCTTTTCACAAAGGCACAAAGGCAATTCAGTGATGAAAAAAAGTCTTTTCAACACTGCTAGAAAAATTGGATATCCATATACAAATAAGTAAACTAGGATATATAATTTCACAACATATACAAAAATTAACTCAAAATGAATCACAGATCTGAATGCAAAACCTAAAACTATAAAACCTCTAGGAAAAAAAACATAGCAGAAAACCTTTGTGAACTTGAGCTGGGCAAAGAATTCTTAAATACAGCACTAAAAACACAATCTGCAAAAGAACAGATTAATAATTTGTTTTTCAAAATTAAAAACTGCTCTTCAAAAAACACTACTAAGAGAATGAAAAGATATTAATAAGTCACAGACTGGAAGAAATATTTTTTCAAAACTGTATCTGATAAAGAACTCACATACAGAATACTTTATAAATAACAATCAATAAAAAAGAAGCAGTCCTACAACAAATAAATAAATAAGTGGAGGCAAAGGATTTGAACACTCCACCGAAGAAGATACACTAATGGCAAATAATCCCATGTAAAAATGCTCAACATCATTAGTCACCAGGACAACACAAATTAAAACCACAATAAGATACTACTGCACATCTATTTGAATGACTGAAATTAAAAATACTGACTGTGTCAAGTGTTGGCAAGGATATGGAGAACTGAAACTCTTGTACATTGCTAATGAGAATGCAAAATGAACAGCCAGTTGTCAAGTTTGGCAGTTTTCTTAAAAAGTTTATAGACATTTGGCTTGTTTCCAGTTTTTGGCTGTTACAAACAAAGCAGCTCTGAAGACTTGTGTACAACTACCAAATGATTCAGTCATCCCAGGGCAGGTATTACCCAAGAGAAATGAAAGAATATGTCCATAGACAGACTTGTACATAAGTTTTCAGAGCAGCTTTATTTGTAGTTGTCAAAACCTGACAGTAATCCAATGTGATAAGTACATGAAAGGATAAATTGTGGTATATCCATACATTAGAAGACAACTCAGCAATAAAAAGGAATGAACTAATGGTGCACAGGACGATAGGAATGAATCTCAAACGATTATGCTGAGTGAAAGAAGCCAAACATAAAAGAGAACATACTGTATGATTATACTGATATAAAGCTCTAGAAAGTGCAAAGTGATCTGAATGACAGATCAATGGTGCCTGGGAAAGAAGGCGGACAAGGAGAAGCAGATGGGCGAAATTACAAAGGGGTATGAGGAAACTCCAGTATGTGCTGAGTACATTCACTATCATGATTGAAGGGAGGGTTTCAGGGTTGTATGGATATGTCAATATTCATCAAATTATACATTTAAAAATGTACATTTATTGCATGTTGATTTTACTTCAATAAAGCTGTTTAAAAAAAAAATTAAAGTGTGAGGAGAACATCCAGAGAGAGGCACAAAACACTCTTCCTATACAAGAGGATAGAGGAAAAGAAATCTGAGCTAACCCTAAAATACACGCCGTGCAATCTCAAAGAGAGTCTGTGGTCAGTGGTGGCTGGGCATTCCATGTGCCCAAGAAGGTACTGTCTTCAGCTTCTCCCAAGAAATATTTATTTGGAAAAATACTAATACGAAAAAATCACAATGCAACGTTCCACTAAGCTTTTTCTATACAAAGTAAATGACTTATACAGAAAAAAAAAATACAGTTTGTGTTGAAATAGGCTATTGTAATGGATCCCACACAAGGGATTGAAATACCATCTGTGGAGCACATAATCCTATTCATTTATTTGAAAATGGAAAGAGTTTTTAGCTTAATTCCACACTTATATGGGCATTATCTATGTCCTCCACATGTCTCACATTGTGTCTCTTTAGGTTGAAACAGATTTAAATAACATAAGTAACATGATCCTAATGGACCAAAGTTTCAAAATGTTAACAAGCACTTGGAATAAATTCTAGTTTTCCTAAGCACAAATTCCTAACAACTTAGCCTACGACAGGTCTGATGATACAACCGCAAATTGACTCAATTTGAGAAGGGTTTCAAAATTGTCAGCATACAGTTTAGAGAAGAAAGCAAAAGGAACGTAACTTCATTTGGGACAAATTTTAATTCCCTGCTGGTCCTGTCATGTCTATGTCTATGAGGAAAGCAAGATGACTCTATGTACAGGAAGTGCCAAACCAGGCTCTTCTGTTTTTAGAATGGCATTTCTCTTGGTCCGACCACTCTCTATGGAGCCGTGGAATTCTTTCACAAATATGTTTCCCACAGCATGCTTTCCACCACATGGCATTTCCCCTGGTCTGCCTTATTCCATCTTACTGACAGTTGTTTCCAGATGCTTTGCTTCTGGTTATCCAGTACATCTGAATCACATGTTGATAATAATGAAGGCCAGCCCCAGGGAGAGTTAAGAGGGTGCTGAAGGTCATAGTTGGGGTTACCACACTTCCCACTCAGTGTTCCTGCGCATCCTCCCTCCTTGGTGGTGATCCGTAGTCATTTCCTTTTGGATTCAGGAGCCCTCAAGCTCTTCCCACTCTCTTTCCTTGTCTACACTTGTTTCAGAGTAAATGGAGTCCTCATACCCCAGAGCCAATGACAAATAACAACAGCTAAGATCTTCTTGTCAGGAACCTTTGCATTTCAGGATGGAAGCCAGAAGCCAAATGTCTACATTAAGCAGTAGAATTTCTTCAAAAGAAGGGGGATTAAGGATCTGAGAGAAAGCTGCAGCAGGGCTTTTGCTACTAGAATTCACCACAAAAACCAAGGAATACAAACTTAACTGCCTTCAGGGCCCACAGGATAAATTAGAGAAGTATTACAAGTCAGGAAAGACCTGGGAAAACTTTCCATGAACACTTGCTCACGTGAAGGAGGTAACTTCCCTTCGGCCCCCTGTCTATTGCCGCATGGGAATGTCAAGCCAGTGTTACCAATAGCCTGATTTTTCCATGGAAGACGAAAGTCCCAAGTCTCATGTTAAAATTTTTTAAAATATAAAACACTGTGTGAGCCAAACAAAACATGATTACACATCAGATCATCCAGCCTGCTAGTTTGCTACCTCTAACACAGACTCTTGGTGCACTATATGAAAACAACAGTGACGGTACTAAAAGAACACAGCATAAAGGGCTTTTAAGTTCTTCGACAGGTTACATGTTAAACTTCATTGTCCTTCTTCCTTAATTTTAGCTTTTGACCCTGTATCAACTGCCAAATCTATCATTCATATAACTATTTTGAATTTCACATCAAGAGCAACTTCATATACATACATATTGACAACTTTACTTTTGGTGAACAACTGTTTTCCATGAAATGTCTCTGTTGATAACAGTTCAAAATTTGGAGAGGTCCAGCTGATGCCGTCTCCATCAATGAGGCCAGTAAAACCGGGTCTTACTCCAAACCACAGCAAAGGTAAGTAAGCATCGGTTATACCCTCCCATGACTCAATTAAAACTTTCCCTTTCTTGAATTGTTGTTACAACAGATATTATAATTGTTCGTAGAAGAAATTAAAGATCCAAAGAGTCTCAAATAAAGTATAAATATTTATAATTACTCAGTCTAAGTTTATAGAAAAGAAAAACGAATCCCTTAAAGCAGTGTTGTCCAAATAAGCAGATTCTGAGAACTATTAGTTCCATCATGTTTTAGGGGAAAAAGGGAGGGAGAGGGGAGTAAGGAATACCACAGTCAAATAAGTTTGAGACATGGAGTTACTGCAGGCTAATGCAACTCTTCAAGAAGGGGATTCAGCATACAGCATTAACTAAACTAATGGGATAATGCAACCGTGAATTCTGCAGGACGAGAATTCTGCAGACCATAGCTCACACTAGGTGCATGCAACTACAGCTAATGCCCGGGATCCAAGTTTCTGGAAACCTATTCTCCTCCCTAGATCAACTAGGTGGCATGTTTCCTGTTACGTCCCTCAATTCCATGCTAAGTATAACAAATTAACTTAGCTATTGTTTTTAAGCTTAAACCTTCATTAGTTTGGCTGCCGTATCTTTAAACTTGACACAACCACCTCTGCCCCTCCAATGTGGCCAGCTGGCCAGGGAGGCCCACCTTGAGATAATGCCCCACTCTGAGACCTAATAAAGAAGTCTGCTTTTCTGTGTGGTAATTGACTTGAAGCTCTAGCTGATTTCCTTCAAACCTTTTTTAGAATTAGTTGTCAAGGAAAAAAAAATAGGTCTGGAACATGGGACATTACTGCAATTGAAGGAAATAGGAGTGTCAGTGCAGCATTGATTCTGCTAGCACATCAGTCTCTCTCTCTCTCTCTCTCTCTCTCTCTCTCTCTCTCTCTCTCTCTCCCCCTCCCTCCCTTTAGCACCTCTGTGTGTGGCCCAGATGATGCACTAGGTTTGCCACTGGATTATCTGTAAAAGTGTTGGCAGTCGCTGTCCCAGACTGAAAAAATGCAAGTTCTGTCAGCACCTGGTCATGTCAATGTTTGTGGTTGGTCACTTAGATCGAAATGTCTTTTTTCCATTATTTTAAAATTACTTTGCCCTAAAACGATTTGAACCATAGTACAATAAAAATTGCTGCTCAGTTCTGGGCTTTTATTTATCCCTGCAAGGGGACTGAATAAATTAGCAGGCCTGTAAAAATTCTACCTGTCCTGCAAAGACTGAAATTTCAGGAACTCATTTTCTAGAGATAAGGCAAGGATTTTTTCATTGTTTCCTTTTGGCCTTGTCCCCATGGGACTCTAAAGTCAGGCTTTGTTAAGCAAAAAAACAGGCAGCAGATATGATTTCTACCTGTTTAGATTTAGCCTATCTTGAATTCATAGTGGGTTTTTAAAAATTAAATTCATAGTTTCAATTTATAAAATCCTAAATAGTGAGCAAGCATTGGCAACAAAGTAAGGCAACAAAGGTTTCCTGCATTATTTGTTACATTTCCTGCATTATTTGTTAGATCTTCACTATCAGCAGAAACCAATGACCAAAACTGGAAAACAGAAGTCTGGGTTCCAATAGATGTGTGGGAAAATTGGAATTTCTGCTGGTGCAGTATGTAGACAAAGGGCCTTTCCCTGTATTTACTGGTAGGTTCCTCTGAACCAAGTTGGACTCCATAGCAACGGAGTACAGGTCCCTATGGAAACATGAAAAAACCCACTGCCAGTGGCCGGAAGGGCATCATGGGTAGGTATATTTGGGAACATATCTGATTGTTGCCAGTCAAGGTCTCTTTGGCTAGCCTAACAGGATTGTCTCACTTTTGTCTCTACTCAAAAGAGTCTACTTAAAAGAGTCTATAGACTAAAGCTTTTTGGAAATATTTGACGAGATCACAACTTTGTCATTAAACAAGTCTGTGAGAATCAAACAAATCCAGAACGGTAGGCTCTGGCTGCTTTAAACGTCAAAAAGAGGAGCCCCTCTCCTTAAGCTTCCCCTTTGCCCCGCTAAATCTCCCGGGGCGGCCTAGCTTTCCCTTAAACAGCACTGTGCCAAAAGATGATTCTTCATATCGCACAACAAGGTGTCTTGCCCTCACTCCAGCTTCTTTAAGCCTGAAACATCTGCACCCTACACTTCTCAGCTGGAAAAGACCAAAATGACATAAAGCCCAGATAAAGAATTATTAATAAATGTGTCCTGACATAATCGCCAGGTGGGGGGAGAAAGTACCTGCAGTGCAGATTTTCCCCAAATCCTTGCCTAGTTGGCCAACGTGCCCAAGCCTGCCAATCCCTCTCCTAATCGGATCCCCCAGTGGCTGACACTGAGGCAAAACGTGGCTGTTGAGAATCCTTTCCATGCCCTATACGAAACTGCTCACAACATGATCCTGAGCTAAGCTTCACAAACATTCTGGCTCACAAAGAGGAAGCTAATTTTTCCTGGGGACAACAGCAGGAACAGTAAACACAACTCCCCAGTTAAATGGCAGAGAGGGATAGAATAAGAGCCCATGGCCTGGCGTATGATTCAGGAGCTTCAGTTGATACCTCCATGATTCAAGAAGTCCAAAATGACATCGGACACCAGACAGTCTAATCCAGGAGTGGCGAATGAGGGGCACTCACACCACCCACTGCCACTCCAACCCCATAGCAAAAGTCACTAGTGGGTCACTCTGCTCTTTCTCTCTTAGCCCAGACACGGCCTCAGAATCCTTCTAAACACAATGCTCAAAGCAGCCACTTTCAAGAGATGGCACTCTCTTTCCCAAAAATGAAGCTTTTTGTTAATTCTAGTCTAATATAACATAATATCCCAATACCAAAAAAATAAGAAATAGGGAAAAATGTATGGATTATATAGCAAATAGCCTAATGTGGCCCCGCAAGGTGCCACCTGTGTGGCATAGCTGTCTCCTGGAAGAGTCCTAGGTTAGTGAGCTGCATATGCTTTTAAGCACTTGCTCCAAAATTTAGGTTTTAAACCCACTGCTTTCTGCACATGCTATTCAAACAAGAGTAGAGTTCATCTATGGAACTGTTTTTCATGTAAACACCAACCACAGCTTTAGCTCCTTATTTCCCTACAGCCAGTTCAGTTTTACATAAAGTCGGCCAAGTTAAAAATCAGCTGTGAATATTCATTCACTGCTCTGGTAATCAATTGTCACACTTCTCTCTGTTATGAACAGGAAATCATATACAGTTCAGTGTGTGGGAGTTAAGGCTTCTTATTTACGGTTCCAAAGTTCTCTTAACGAGTGCCAAAGACAGGCAGGGCACATCCATGGGAACTGATCTTTCACCATCAGAGCAAGCCTGCCAGGCGATAGAGTGGGCTACCCAATACCCAAACCTCTTCCCTCTGTCTTTCTTGCAAGCCGCACTGCCTGAATGTCCCCATTAGAACTATAACTTGGAGTTAGCATTTGACATCCTCCATCTAATAAAAATAGGGCAACAGATTTAAGTCTATCCCCCAAGAAACAATCCTCAGAATGGTTCCTTCCTTTGCAGCAGCAGCCAGCAGGAGAAGACAAGCCATCTGGAGCAAAGAGAACCGGAGCTGGGCTAGAGCAGGCCCCTGGCTGTGCCCTCCGTCCACTCATGATTCTGCTGCAAGCGGCCCTGCTGGCCATGATACGCTTTCTCTGCCATCAGCCAAGGTGAAGCCAAGAACATCGAGTGAGAATATAGGGCCGGCCTTGCCTCTGGATTCGCCAGTCCTTCCCACAGGAGGGTAGTTGCCAATTTCCCACTCTGCTGTTCTCTTCTGCTGCTTTTCCCGTGAGCTTTCCCAAGTCCCATGTAACCAAATCTATAAGCAATCCCCAGCATGCTAAGAGGTCAGGTTCCAAAGATGTGTTTCCAAATCAGGTGTATGTACCTCCAACCATATTTTCCTGGAGCTGTAACGTTGTAAATAATGGTTAGGTCCCTGGGACAGCCTCAACAGTTCATTTTCTCCAAAATGTTCCCGAGTGAACTATAGTACTGTGGGGATCATGAGTCTTACCTCCTTGCCGTGGGTCAACACATTCACATTTCAGTTCGGGCTGCCAAGAGCTTCCTCACTGCCATGGGATCAGAGATTATTCCTCTCTCTACTGTGCTCATGGTGCGAGGTAGAGGGGGAAGACAAGAGGCTGCCCTGGCTCCAAATCATCCCTAGAGCTGCAACAGTCAAGGTCTTGGGAAAGGAGGCCCTATGGAATTTTGGGGTGAGGAGAGAATGGGCAACTGGATGTTGGCAACAGTAGTAAGGGCTTGGAAGGGCCGGGGCCTGCTGCTGGTTTGACCCTGGGGCACTTGTCAGTCAAGTCTTCCTCCCAAACTATCTTCTGTACCAGCCCCCACTTCAGCCTGTTTCTCTTTCCTTTTCCACTGTCACCTGTTGTTTCTCATCAGTGTTTCTGTGGCTCTGTGAAGAACAAACCAATCTTACTTTATCTCCCACCCTGTTCCTGGACTTAAAGCCAAAATACAAATGGCTAACAAACATAAATTTTTAAAGAGAACAACATCACTAGTAATTAAGGAAATGCAAAATAAAGCCAGGTATGATTTTTTCACCTAACAGTTTGAAAGCAATAGCAACACTTAATGTTGGTGAGGATGGGCACCTTCACACATTATTGCTGGACATGCAAGTTGCTACAACCTGTCTGGACAGCAATTTGGCAGTTTGTATCAAAATGCAGCTTGGTGAGACCATATGACTAAGTTCTGGCCAATGAAATATAATAGGAAATGGAATGTGATCACTTCTGGAAACCTTTCTTAGTAAACAGCTGGCATTGCCATTTGTCTTTTTCTCCCACCTATTCCATATGTTGACTGATGTATGCAAGTCAATAATGGTATACAAAAATGAAGACCATACCCTAGAGATGCTGGGGCAGAAAGGTAGAAATTGCCTGGGTTCTCACTGACTTGCCCACTTCCAGGAACCTCATAGCCAAATCTAATCCTCCATGATACCATACACATATCTTTTGTCCCAGAAATGCCACTTAAAATAATTTATTGTATGAATAACTCCCATGTGCAAAAAGATAGACAAAATGAGGCTCACTACAGTCACTAAACTAGCACTAGGATACAACTAGTCTAAGATTAGGACATACAGTAAAATTTAGCTATAAAAATGATTATTATGTGGATATATTTATTTATAAGGAAATACATCCACAATATAATATAAATGAATAAGGCAGTTTACAGAAAAAGTATTTAAGGCATAAACCTATAAATTTATTTTGCATTTAAATAAATGGAAAAATACTTGGACAGATATACAACAAAATGGGGGACTATGAGTAATTTTTTCTCTCTTTTTGCTCATCTGCTTTCCAAGTTTTTCAACAGACAAGAAAAATGGCTTCACTATGAAAAATAATTTTAAGTAATTTTTTAAAATATAAAACAAATTTAAATTTCTTTTCAAGTGTCCCAGGTGTTTTACTTCTAACAAATGAAGTAGCACAGTTGAGAGGGGAGGGGGTAGAGGGTCTTTCCCTTCCTTCCATAGTCTATATTTCACTCCTATTTTGTAATATAGACTGAGCCCTGAAGAACATCAATAGCAGTTTACTCATTCCTCTGCCTCTGATGTGCCTGCTGCTTAGAAAGGAAGGAGAGAAGGAAAAGAAAGAAATAGAAGAGAGAAAGAAAAAGGAGGAGATGCAGGGAGGAAGATGAAAGGAGAGAAGAAAGAGGAAGGAAGGAAAAAAGGAGGAAGAGGAAGCAAGTCAAGCAAAATGATAGAAAATAGGCACTAACAGACAAGTTTGGAACACCTACATTTAGTCCAATTTGTGTTATGCATCCCTCCATCTTAGGAATAAGATCAAAATTCTGAATTAGAGAACTATTTGGAATCTTGGGCAGGCTAGGAGGTAGGGACAATGAAAAAGATGGGCAGTGTATAAAGATTGACGATATTGTTGAAGAAATTAAAACTCTGGAGAAAGAGCCGCATAGCTGCCACTCTTGTAACTTCAGGCTATATGTGGGACAATCCCAAAGGCAAAGCGAAAAAAGGTGAACAAGATGACTCTAGAGGTTGTGATACCACTTCCAAACATAGCCATGAGATTTGCAAAATGCAAAATGCAAATGATTAGATATCATTTTAACATTTACAAGGGATGTCTGGTCATAAAAGGTAAGAAATATATCTAAAGTTAATCATAATGCTAGTTAGGCCAAAAAAAAAATATGCAAAATTCAAACAAAGGGGATAGCCAACTGGGTTGAGGGTTCTAATCTAACTTGAAACTAGTACCAGGAAATAATATGTCTTAAGTCAGAGGAATACAAGATACACCATCTAGAACAGATGATGGGCTCATATGATCCCTCAATGCAGTAATCAAGAATGTTTTCCAGTATTTAAAAACTTCAGAAAGAAATATTATGCAGCCTTAAAAAATGAAATTCATATGATCCTCTCAATAGACACAGAAAAAGCATTTGACAAAATTCAGCACCCTTTTATGATAAGAACACTCAACAAAATAGGCATAGACGGGACCTACCTCAAAATGATAAAAGCCATATATGACAAACCCACAGCCAACATCATACTGAATGGGGAAAAATTGAAAGTATTCCTGCTTAGAACTGGAACCAGACAAGGTTGCCCTCTATCACCACTTCTATTCAACATAGTGCTGGAAGTCCTAGCCAGAGCAATCAGACAAGAGAAGGAAATCAAGGGCATCCAAATGGGGTCAGAAGAGGTCAAACTATTGCTCATTGCTGACTATATGATCTTATATCTAGAAATCTCCAAAGATTCTGCCATGAGACTACTGTAATTGATAAACACATTCAGCAAAGTCTCAGGTTACAAAATCAATGTACAGAAATCAGTAGCATTCCTATATGCCAACAACAGTCAAACTAAAAACCAAATCAAAGTCTGAATACCCTTCACAATAGCAACAAAGATAATAAAATACCTAGGAATATATTTAACTAAGGAAGTGAAAGACCTCTACAAGGAGAACTATGAAACACTGAGGAAGGAAATAGCAGGGGACGTAAACACGTGGAAAACCATACCATGCTCATAGGTCAGCAGAATCAACATTGTTAACATGTCTATACTACCCAAAGTGATCTACAAATTCAATGAAATCCCTATTAAATTACCAAAATCATTTTTTGCATATCTAGAAAAAATAATTCTATGCTTTGTGTGGACCCAGAGAAGACCCTGTATAGCAAAAGCAATCTTAAGCAAAAAGAACAAATTAGGAGGCATCAATTTATCAGACTTCAAGCTATACTACAAGGCTATAGTAAACAAAATAGCATGATACTGGCACAAAGACAGAGACGTATACCTATGGATCAAAACAAAAAACCCAGATATAAAACCATTCTCATAATGCCATCTGATCTTTGACAAAGCAGATGAAAACATACACTGAGGAAAAGAATCCATATTCAATAAATGGTGCTAGGAAAATTGGATAGCCACATGTAGAAGACTGAAATAGGATCCGCACCTCTCACCACTCACAAAAATTAATTCACGATGGATAACAGACCTAAACCTAAAACATGAAACTATAAGAATTCTAGAAGAAAATGTTGGAAAAACTCTTATAGTCATAGGCCTAGGCAAAGAATTTATGAAGAAGACCCCAAAGACAATCACAGCAACAACAAAAATAAATAAATGGGACCTGATCAAATTAAAAAGCTTCTGCACAGCCAAGGAAACTATCATGAGAGCAAACAGACATCCTACAGAATGGGAGAAAATATTTGCATGGTACACATCCAATAAAGGGCCAATAACTAGAATCTATATATAGAACTCAGGAAAATCAGCAAGAAAAAAATCAAACAATCCCATTAAAAAGTAGGCAAAGGACATGAAAAGAAACTTTTCAAAAGAAGACAGACTAATGGCCAACAAACATATGAAAAAATGCTCAACTCTAATCATCAGGGAAATGCAAATCAAAACCACAATGAGATATCACTTAGCTACAGTGAGAATGGCTTTTATCAAAAAGTCCCAAAACAATAAATGTTGGCGTGGATGTGGAGAGATAGGAACACTCTTACATTGCTGGTGGGACTGCAAACTAGTACAGCCTCTGTGGAAAGTAATATGGAGATCCCTCAAAGAGCTACAAGTAGAACTACCATTTGATCCAGGAATCCCAGTACTGGGCATCTACCTAAAGGAAGGTAGATTCTATAAAAAAGACATCTGCACCCGAATGTTTATAGCAGCACAACTCACAATTGCAAAGATGTGGAAACAACCCAAGTGCCCATGAATACATGAGTGGATTCATAAAATGTGGTATATGTATACCATGGAGTTCTACTCAGCCACAAAAACCAATGGTGATCTAGCACCTCTTGTATTATCCTGGATAGACCTGGAGCCCATTCAACTAAGTGGAATAAGAATGGAAAAAAAAGCACCACACGTACTCACCATCAAATTGGTATTAACTGATCAACCCTTATGTGCACATATAGTAATAACATTCATCGGGCGTCAAGCAGGTGGGGAGGGAGGGGGGAATGGATGTACACGCACCTAATGGGTGCAGTGCACACCGTCTGGGTATGGACACGCTTGAAGCTCTGACTCAGGTAGGGCAAAGGCAATATATGTAACCTAAACATTTGTACCCCTGTAATATGCTGAAATTAAAAATAAAAATAAATAAACCTTAAACCCCCCAAAAAATAAAATAAAAATAAAAACTTCAGAAAGAAATACTATGCAGCCTTAAAAAGGAAATTCTGTCTCATGCTACAAAATTGATAAACCTCAAGGACATTATGCTAAGTAAAATAAGCCAGTCACAAAGGGACAAATACGTATTATTCCACTCATATGAAATATTTAAAGTAGTCAAAATCATAGAAACAGAAAGTAGAAAAGTGGTTGCCAAAGGCTGACGGAGAAGGGCAGTTAGTGTTCAATGGGTATAGAGTTTCAGTTTTGCAAGATGAAAAAGATCTAGAGATCTATTGCACAACAGTGTGACTATACTTAACACTACAGAACTGTACACTTAAAATGGTTAATACGGTATATTTAATGTTATGTGTTTTTACCACAATAAAAATAAGTATCAAGAAGAAAAGTTAATGAATTGAAAAGAGACCATCAAAATTATATTAAAAAGTAAACTAATAAAGATGAGATGAAATAATTATTTGCTTAGAGGGTAACTATCTTTCAACCTTGTGAAGATTTTGAATTAATTACAGAAATGTGTAGGAGAATCAAAATCTATAGTGTTCATTTTTTAGTTTTAAGAAGACATAATATTTAAGAGAATGTGCTCTATAAATAAAAGGTCATTTTTTAAGTGTGTAGTAGAATAATTGATTTAAAATGTTATTTTAAAGTTGAATCTTACAAAAACAATATTTTAACATTCAGAGAACTTGAGATTTCACCTTATTTAAAATTGAACTTATTAGATTTAAAAAATTATTCAAGTGGACAGGAAGGTGTGTCATCTTGGTAGCTAAATTACTTAAAATGGAAAACAAATTTATTAAATGAACAAGTTTCATTTGAAACACTTGAAAATATTTAAGTTTATAAAAGATTAGTCAAAGCCTCTTAATGTGTTTACTAAAATTTGTTAAACTGATGAATGAAACATCTATAAGTTGAATTTTGTTTAAGAAACAACTGTTTTTGGAGTTATAACTATAGTAAATCAAATATTAATTATTAAAACCACAGTAAACCTCTGAATAGACTTTACTGTGTTGCACACACATGTGTGCACATACACAGCTACCCACACACAAAGAAGAGGCACCACGAACTTCACATTTAGCAAATACTAAACAGCAAATAGCGTATCTAGGTGGTCTGGCTTGTTGTAGCAAAAATTCATTGCCTTTGTAGTTTAAAATAAAAATCCAAAAATGTATTTTTTATATTAAAATGATTCTACAATTAAACTTGATTGCATCTCAAATTTAAAATAGCTACACGTATTACAAATCTAGAATCAAAAAAGTGAGCTTTTTTACTTCTATTCAGATAAACCCAAGGTAATATATTTTATATGACTAGAAAGAAGGACTTGATGATATTAATTATCTCTAATCACAGCAATCACAAACACATAGATATAAATGAATCATGATGTACAGTTTAAATTTGGCAAGTTGGTATGATAGCCATGATAAAGAATTGCTCATGAAAATCTTATAGCTTAATATTCATTCAACTTGAGAGCTACAGTAGAAGAACTCTTGAGTATCTTTTAACTGAAATCTAAACACCACGAATAATATTAAAATCAAAGAGACAATCTTCACTGCAGTTAGTAATGCTGTTCATGCAAGTCTTTGACATTTTTCAAAGCACTTTCATATATCTTACTTGATCCTGATAGCACCCATATGTGATTAATAGATATTAAACCTACTTTACAGATTAGAAAGCAAGGTTCGGAGAAATTAAATCAGTTTCTCAAGGATATTGTACATACGTTGAGATTTGAACCTTGGTTTAATTCATCTGTTTTCTCCATTCTATGTTAAGAATATGAACTGAAATTTTTTTTCCTGGAAGCCAGAAGGGACAGTAGATAAACATAATAGTTTTTCTTGGAAAACTATTTGTTGGCCATGTGCACTGCAATTACGATGCTTATGTTTGCATTTATGGTCACATGATGGGTATGTTGAAAGGGGAGAATAGTATCCAGAATTTCTCAACCACAAGCTTTCAAACTATTCACACTTCTTATTTTCCTATCTCTCTAATATAACTACTGTTCCTATATATGCATTAGGATCAATGCATGTAACAGAAAGTATTAGCTAACTCTAAGCCATCTCATGAAGAACCACAGAAATCTGCACAAAAAACATAAACATTTACTATAAAAATTAATGTGTTAAAGAAAATGTACTGGAATGTATTTGAATCAACATTTATTTAGGTCCAAGGACCTGAGATTTTAATCAATAGCATTTTTCTAAGAGATCAGTTATGTGACATTAAAAAATATGTATTTATGGATACACACAAACACATATACACACACACATATACATGCACACATACATTAAAGTCACTGCATTTCTCTGGGCATTTCTCCATTTCACTTCTTGGAACACTTCTTCATTAACACAGGTTGAGCATCTCTAATCTAAAAATCTGAAATCCGTAATGCTCCAAAATCTGCAACTTTTTCAGCACCGATATGACTCCACAAGTGGAACATTCTATGCCTCATGTGACAGGTCACGGTCAAAATGCAGTCAAAACTTTGTTCCACGCACAAAATTATTTAAAATATTATATAAAATTACCTTCAGGCTATATGTATAAGGTATATATAAAACATAAATGAATTTTGTGTTTAGACTTGGGTCCCACCCCCAAGACATCTCATTATGTACACACAAATATTCCAAAATGCAAAAAAATCCAAAATCTAAAGCACTTCTTGTCCCAAGCATTTAGGATAAGGGATACTCAAACTGTACTTGAAATTCTCCAAATCAAAAATAATGAAACACATCTAAATTCTTTCTTAACATGGCCCAGGCAAGAACATTAATCCTGAAGGATGAACAAACTTAGAGTTTAATTAAATTTATGAACAGAGCAAAACCTCATCAAGGAATCACAGATGTCTTCATGTCCTAGTAATATTTTCTTTATGAAAAGTTTTCCAATCCATTCTTTTTTCCCCCCAGATTCTTAAAAAAGGCTTCTAGCCATGCTATTCCCCACACTGTCCATTTGGCTCTTCCTCCCTGATGGCATGCACCCGTCTTCTGGACAGAGAGCCTAGTCACTCGAAGTGTGCTCTGGGGACCAGCAGCTTTGGCACAGCCTGAGAATTCAACAGAAATGCTTAAATCTGGGCCCCCGCAGACCCAGGGAATCAGAATCTGCATTTCAACAGCCTCTGCAGACATGCTGCATGCTCATTCCAGTCCAAAGCAGAGCCCATCGCTTCACTGCACTCCATGTTCAAGAAAACTAGGGTTTTTGTCCAAGAATCCCCACAGCTGACAGAATGAAGAGCCATTTCAGTGATCACCCGCTGCCTCTGTTGTACATAAACATGAAATGAGAGCCCGGGCCTGGGACAGTTTCCATGTGAATCTACATGGGGAACTAACTCCAGGATGCTCTGGCCATGAATGTAATAAAACGTAGAATCTTCAGTATCTTTCAGAGCTACTGTCCTTCTCTCTGGAGCCCTGAAAGTACCGAGAAGGAAGGAGCACCTGACTAGCCTCCCTTACTGGATTTGCAAAAGGTAAAGCAAAATGCAGTGGTAGCAACTGTTCTGAAGATCCACCAAGGATGCCTATGAGATCAGCGGTCAGTCTTCTGGTTGATATAATCACAACATGTTTGTGATCTAGTTACTTAACTTCTCTAAAGTTCTTTGTCTTCAGGAACCTTTAAAAAATTCAATTTCAAAAGAAAAAAAGTTTTTTGATTTTAGTCACTTTTAAAGTGAACATAGAAAACATAGAATTAAATTTGTGAATAAAATCAAATTTCCTGACTTTGTTTTTCAAAGGCAAAATTATCTAATATTTTTTTTAAATCTCTGAAGCCATGTAACCAAAATGTAGCTGAGAAATTCTTGACAAAATATGGCATGGATAGCATTTGGATAATCTCTGGGTCATAAGCTACTCTGTCACTTTCATTTCTTTTATTTAGGTGAAATATCTCATTCTCCATTCAGAATATATACCAGCACCATCCTCTACCACCCACCACCAATTGATCAGACTGGAAAAGTTAATTAATTTCTTAAAGCCTCAGTTTCCTCATCTGTAAGATGGGTATAATTATCTTTGCCTCATAATGATCAGATAATGCATGTGCTTGTTACATAGTAAGTGCTCAGTAAAGATAACTATTACTTTGTTGTTGTCTTAAATACATTAAACAGAAACTTAGACTCCAAAACTCTTTGAGCATAAGAAGTGTGTCTGGCTCATATACATCTATAATCCCTAGGGCCCAGCTCACTGGTTTCGACATGGAAGTGCCCTATAAATGCATGTTTAATTTGATTGCACTGAATCCACTGTGTTGAATCTGATTTTTCCTATGAAGAAGAGGAGGCAATGACTTGTGGAAACAGTGATTTCTTTCACATGGACAAGTAGCACAGAAACCTGCTTTCCTCCCAAGTGCAACTTACCCTAAGCTGCGTGGTCCTACCACCCTCCTGGTGCCATCTACAAGCTGTCCTCATCATCCTGAGGATGGCATTATTCCAGAGACCCTTCACTAAGGTAAGCCTGGCTAGGTGTTCCTTGAGGCCACTCGGCCCTCCTTCCCCAACCACAGCAGATGCTCAAATGGAAGCCAGCTCTCCAGAAATGTCTCTGGTTGCCTAGAGAAGATGATTCTTTCACATAGACATCCTTGGCAATTTTCTGCTAAAGAGCTACTTTTAGTATTGATGAATTTCTGCAGGTGAGGAGGGGCTGAGGGGAGGATGAGAACCACAGGTACATGTCGCTAACAGGTGAGAGCTGGGACAGACAGCCAGGACCCCACAAAAAATTCAGAAAGCTGTGGAAGGAGGGTGGGGCAGCTGGCAGCCCCGGGCGCAGTGTCCAGAATGTCTGTGTGCTGTGCTGTCAGTGTGGAGCGGGGGTAAGGGCAGGATGAGAGGGCTGGGGAGGGAGGGGTGGATGGGACTTGCTCTCCTAAAGGAGCTACTTCAGCTACCTAAAAGAAACTTGTTTCAGCGACAGATGTTTTGCACGAAATCATCCTTTTTTGCCTTCCTGGTTAACTGACTACCAAAAAGTAAACTAAAATGATGACTAATTCCTGTGTTTCAATTTCTTCTGGTAACTGGAAACAGATAAAAAGGGTGACTGTGTTACCTGCCTGTCAGCAAAACTCGGTTGAAAAAGAGATTATGACAGCGTAACCAAGAAGAGAATCATGTGTTCTTTCTTCCTTCTCTATCCGCAAGGGTGCCTCGCCAGTGCCAGCCGTCGAGAGCACAGAAGTCACTGGAGACATCCCCCAGAACAAGGAAGTAAGAGAGGAGCAATTTTCTCAAGGGTTAAGCAATGAAATAAAGACTTCAGAGGAAAAAGATGCAAAAGGCAAAGACACAAAATGTAACCATAATGTTTGTACCCTCGTAATACCCTGAAATAAAAAAATAAAATAAAAATTAAAAAAAAAAAAAGAGCTTAAAAGGGCCGAATAGCTCCCAGGCCAGAGAGACTAGAGAGTAAGCTGATAACATATATTAAAACAGCTAAAAGAAAAATGTTTCAGTTTCCAGGGGCAGTTGGTCAGCCAAGAGGAGAAATATTATTTTTACCAGTGTAATTTCAGGCATGACAGTGCTAGTGGAACTGCCTAACTTTCCAAGAAGGGCTGCACTATTGAATGAAAAGACAGAGGTGTTGGACTATGGAAGACTGGTGCCAGGAAACACTGAGACCCGCTAACTGATCTTGCTTGGATCCACATTCCCCTTACCAGCTTGCCGGTAAAATCTAGCTTCCCACATGCCAGGCCTTCAAGGAGAGAAGGTATGGCCAGGAGGCAAAGGCTCCATCACCGCGCCAAGCTTTGTATAACTCCATGGAATGGCATCCTGGCTTGACCTGGGTTGATAGAAATGTATCCTCGGAGACAGGAGGACTCTCTCAGTGTGTTAGCAGTTGTGCTTGCAAGGTTGAACCCAGGTAAGGGCACCAAGGTAACGTCACCCAAGGCCTCTGGGACGTGGCTGGCCTGAACCAGCAAGGCCTCCTTCCTCCCCCTCTGTGTGTGCTCAGTGCTGCTTTCCTTTGAAAATTTCCCACCGGCCTGGGCCACTGAGATCCATTCATGATTATTCTCTAAGATGTTTGATTATAAACTCGTAATTTTTCTTAGTCAGCAACATTATTCATCAAAGACAGGTAAATTAAGAAAAAATTAGCAAAGGAAAAATTGGCACAGGGTATAAGCAAAAAAGCATTCTCATTTACTGCTCGTGGGTATATAAATTGGAAATACACCAAATGTCTTAGAAATATGTACACCTCTGACCCAGCAATTCTAGGAATTTATGCTTGCTTAATGAAAGGCAGGAACAATTATTTAACCACAATGATGTCTTTTAGGGTAGTTCACAATAGGCATAACTTGGAAATTGTGTAAATATTCAACAGCTGAGATTGGTTAAATAAATATGAATAATGCAGTCATTTACTGACATTTACAGTATGTTACACTTACTGACCAGGAAAGACATTTACAATGTATTTTTATTTTCTTCTTTTTGTTTAGTTACACATTCTAATTTTTTTCTGTGAATATTCATTATCATAGAATACGTATTATCATAGGTAGTCCTGGTTCTGAATCAAAATTGGGGAGCTGTCTCTGTCTGTGTAAAAAATACAGTCTGGGGGTTGGCAAGAAGGGGAGGCAAGTGCTAACCCAAGCACCCTCTGAGACAGCAAAGGAGCCTCAGAGAGGCATAAATGGCTTATCTAAGGACAGCTGAGTGAACCAGTGATGTCAGATTCTTAAGCCCAGACTTGTCCCGTCATTCCTGGTGCCTCCAGATTACAGAAGAACCTTGTCTCTATGCCACTCAGCATCAGGGTCTCAACCCGGAAAAGCAGAGGTGCCCCTCTAGCTGTGTGTCGACCCAGAATACTTGAATGAAAGAGTTTTTAATGGTCTCTCTTCTAAGTGACCTACACACAATAGCAAGAAACCTCAATTGCAAACTGCATCTCACATGATAGACTACGACTTTCTGAAGCACGTCTTAGGATACCAGACTTGCTCTCAAGACATCTCAGAGTGAACTGATGAGATGAGAAGGGGAGAGAAGCAGGAAAATGACAATGAAAAGAAGTTCTACTTTGTGACTCAGACGTATTGTCATTTTTTAACATGAAAAGATCTCTACTTTTAGTAAGCCTCATCATTCTACGCAGCAGAGAAGAATTTGCTGGCCTCTCGGAAGTCGACTCGGGTCAGCTGCAGGAAAGTTAGGTCTCTGTTCTCTTCTGTGACCTAAGCCAATGACTCCTGACCGATGTCCAGTGAGACATTTATTGAAGAATTGCAATTAACATTGCCACATCCGGCCTTGAATCATCTTTCTGTAACAGCTGTTTTCTCCTCAAGCAACAGTCATTTGGAGACTTTTGATGGGACAGGGGGACAGAGTTAATGCTTCCCTCCTTACACAAGCCAAGCAAGCAGCAGCCAAGGGTAAAAGGGAATGTTCCAAGACATCCCATCTCCCAGGCCTCCGTCTCAGCTACAGTTAACAGAAGCAAACTGGGAAAAACAAATGAACCTCCAAGGGTGAAACTCTTACTTACGGACACACATTTCCCCGCTTTCGTAAAATCCAGGACAACACTGTGACTTGCGCCTATACATCGTTTTTTCCCCATGTCGATATGCTGTCCGATAACTGATTCTACAGGGAGGGAAAAATCACATTGTTAGTTCTTTTGACTGACAATTTAGTTAGAAACAATTTCTATTTTAATAAAAAGAGCTATTAAATATCATAAAGGTATGAAAAGCAAAGTACATCAAAATAATTAAGAAGAAACATAGAATATGTGTCTTGACCAATATTATGCTAACTCTTATTGATTTGCTAAGAATATATTAAGATTCACTATTTAAGCAAACCTCTATTTTACTTCAAGGGATCAGTAGGTTCATGATTTCCCTACTTTACTTACCTTAAAATATGTTAAAATGTATTGATTAATTCATATATGATACTTATCTAAGCATCATTCACTTACGTATGTTTTAAGGAAGAATTCAGAGAATTCCTTTAAAAATTATCTCAGTGCAGCCTCATCCCACTATAATGCAGAAAGTTAACAGACAAAAGACCTTTCCATTTAAGTAAAGCATCATTCATTCACTGATTCACTTATATAACATGTGCTTATTGAGCACTTACTATAATTCCAGGCACTGTTCTAGGCACTGGGGAAATAGCAGTGAGCAAACAATATAAAGCCCTTGCTCTCAAGGAACTTACGTTTTACTAGGCAAGACAGATCTGGTAGAATTTGTTTAAGGACACACATTTAACAAATAATTAGATCATATAATGCCAGGTAATGATTAAATGTGTGAAGCAAAATAAAGCCTGAGTTGGGGAATAGAAATTGACGGGAAGGGAATGCTAGTTTAGATAGAGGGGGCAAGGACAGCAGTGTGAAGGAATGGCACTGGGCATGACATCATTTAGTGCAGTACAAATCAGCAGATGCCACACTCAATCCATAACTCCTACCACTAAAAATATTTTACCAATAAAATCAGGGTTATCAGAATTCCCTTCTATATTAACATTAATATTTAATTATATATTGGGTTTGTTTCTGTGTTCACACTTATAGTAAAAAAATATCTGGCTCGTTTTACTTAAGGGTCAAATTTAAGCTAACCTAAATTGCGTCAAATGTTCAATTAGAAACATATGCTGAGATACAAGTTTCTTAATATCCACTGATGTCCATATTTAACAGTGTCTTCCCCAGTTATGCACAGCACAGAAGTGGGATGAATTTTTGCTAATTTTCTTTGTAGTTAGAGTGCAAGCTCCTTCAGGGCATGGACTACCTTTCTGTTTTGCTATATCCCTGGTGATCTGGAACGAGGCTGGAACAAGTGGCAAGCCCTCCGTACCTGTCCACTGAATGAATCTCGAGTGCTGTAATTAATATCTTGGATTGTATCAGACTCCATTCCCAGTTAGCTAAACTCACAAATGTATTTGAGCTTCTATTACCTGTGCCGCGTGCATTTAAACCAGTTTAGAATGTCAGTGCAGCTCGTGTAGTAAATCTGATCAAAGGGATGTGGGTATGACTCTTGCACAGTCACTGAGTAACTGAAAAGAAATAGGAAAATAAGGAATCAGTATTTCTCTTTTTTATATCAATGATATACTGTGTACTAAAAGAAACTGTAAGCTAGATTATCTCCAATTGCAACTCCATAGTGACTTTCAACAGAGAATTTCCATGTTTTACAGGCTTTTATTTAAACTAGAATCCCAAAAGGACCAATATTAACAATATTTAAAAGACAAGAGTTCACACCATAAATTTCAAAGGAAATTCTCTCTTAATATTCACTACAAAATCTAATATTCACAAATTTAAAAATATATCACTCTTATATCTTTCTGTATTTAATTCCCTCCTTTCATCTCAGGGCTCCAGGGATAACAGAGATCTTTCACAAAATGTTTTCATTCTAAGTCTGCATGCAAGTAATAAGGTTAATCAGCAAAGAGACAATGCAAGTAATCATAACAGAATACATGTTGCTATTGATTCTGAAAAATCAGAAAGAACATATTTCTCTGGTTGGAACTAGGAAAAATTTTCTTTCAGACAGTGGAAGAATGAACGGTATACAATTTCTAAATAAAAACTACAAAGAAGTCTTTAAACCCAGTTCTAAACGTATGGCTGAGATGATTAGTCTGAAATAATCATAACCAACAGCTTGTTGCTACCTAAACAGTCTGTTTTCCAATACATTTTCGTTAACAGCTTCTTCTTAGAGTAAAACATGCACTCCTATGGGACCAAGAATGTGGGCTGAAAACATTCATGAAATGTAAAGAACATTCAAAATTCAATTTAATACTTTTTAATTTTAAATAGTCTATTACATGTTCAAGAGCTTAGTGTCTGCCTACAAGAAAATCTGGACGATCTTCTTTTCCAAACAATTTATTCTGTTTGTTGTAAGTCTCAAAGATTTCCACTAAAATCTTCAACTCACATTAACAAACAAAATGGGCCATAATCATTGACTCTCTTGCTGCAAATCAATAGCCCAAGTCCATTAATAGGAACCACCAAGTAGAGAAGGTACAAAAGAGATCAAGGTTGAAATTTCAGCACGAAGAATTCAAGTTAGACAGAACCTTCTGATTTGAAAAGCTACGTGGTAGTGGCCCTAATTAACATAAACTTTTTTTCTTCAGGGGGTCTCTGGCAGTCATCATGTAATTAGGCTTCAATAGGACATCCATGAAATAATCATACTACTCACATGTTTGTGTATTTTATTCGTGGATGTATTGCAGTTTGATTTCTAGGTGAATTTCAAGATCGTCCATAAATGTTAGGCAGATGAAAAGATTGCTGGATTAGAAGACAGAGTTATAATCCTACTCTGACACTGAGAAACTGGGTGATCTTCAGCAGATAACTTCACTTCCCTGGGTCTTGATTATCACATTTTAAAATAAGGGGGTCAGAGATTGTGTTGAAGATCCATTCCCATTTAGTATCCTGAATTTCTAACATACATTTTAGATGATTCTTTCTTTCTACCTCAATAGATGATACGTGTTGCTCCCTGCAAAAACAGGTAGAGTTGAGGATAGAGTGTGCGATTGCCTATATGCTGTGATATAACTCCTTTGGGGTAAAGCAAGAGGCAATTGCTAAAATATTAATGTTCTTGGAATCACATATCACATTAAGCTATTACTATTTTCTTCAGACCACTAGCAGTGTCCCGAGGTTCGGGTTGGTGCAATTCTAAAGCTTCCTTACAAATATTTTTTCCTTCCTATCCAGCTGCCTGTAAATAACTGAATCTTGAGGCCTGCAAAATAATATATCTCTGTTCCATTTCTACCGGAAAGCAAAGCTAATCAATGTCCTCTGTGTATAGAACTGCGATACAGGTACAGTCCCACATCACCTGTAAATGAAACAGAGCAACTTCCCACAAGTGCTATAGAAATGAAAAAGAAACCACTCTAAATTAAAGCCAGTTGGGAGAAAAAACTTATCCAACCAGCCTCCACAGTACTAATTTAGCTGAACTAAATTAGTTTGTTGGAACTATTCCTGATACCCCAGAAAATTTCAAAGTCCATGTTATCCCTTGGAGAGCAAAAGTTATCATCAACAAATGGATCCTGGCCAATTCTATTTGACGTGGGTGGGGAACTGAATCCATAAACAAACATCAAAAATGTTTTTACTAATTTCTAACAACCTGGAAGATTTCTTAAGTAAGGGGGAATGTTAAAGTACATGAATTTCCTCTTCTTGCCACTTGCTAGTCACCAATAGCATACATTTGCAAGATGCCTCTCTGGTTTTAGGATATGAAAAACCTCTTCCCTATAAAAGGATAATCAAAGTATTTAGAATTCCAATTCAGCAAACATTTATTCAGCAATTTCCATGCAATTTCTGCCCTCAAGGAGCTCTCAATCTAATGAGAGAGGTTAACACATAAATGCTAAACACAACATGACAAGGCTTTCATGGAGAAATATACACAGTTTGGAGAAAATAGGGATATAAAATTCCCCGTGTTTTGATTGTTTCCCCTCAATCTGGACTCTTCCCATTAAGATTATTTTGACAGTCAAACCCAGTTCAGAACTGACTGAGGATAAAGTACTGTTCACATTGGTCAGAAACTGAGGTTTCCACTTAAGTTTATAGGAGAAGGAAACTAAGCCTTTTCTACCCAAATTTCTTTTCTTTTCTGCTTTTTATACATTCTTTTTCTTTTCTATACAGACTTTCTCTTTTTCTTATTTTTTAAAGATATTATAATCACACTACAAAATTTGGAAAACAAATTTTTAAAAGGAGAGAGAGAATTCTATAACTCTCACACAACCACCAATAACATTTTGCTGTGCTTCTTCGCTGTGGCTGGGGGGGTTAGTTTTGAGTCTTGGGGTACTTTTTAAATTTTTATGTTATTATAATCATGCCACACACATACTTCTGAAACCTATTTTTTAACTTAAGAGTTTATCATAAGCATTTTTCCATGTTAGTACATAAATGTCTTCAACTTGTAACTGCCAAATACTCTATAAGTGACTATGCCTAATTTGCTAAACATCAATCTATCATTAGATGATTAAGTTGTTGCCACTCTCTGGAAGCTGTGTGTTTGCATCACCAAGAGAAATGTCTTCAAGAATGGGCCTGCCCCCTCTGGTCTTTATCACTACTGCTTTGGCCAGTGCCTGGGCTGCTGTTGGAGTTATTAATAATTAGCTCATCTGCTAACAGTCCCTACGTCCACATCCACCAGCAGCTGCTCCTAAAGGCATAAGGTAGGAAGGCACCTTCTCTATTGTCTGGTCCAATCCCATTTTCGTCACCAATGACCAACACTGAGCTTCCAGATGGAGTCAGCACTAACACCAAGACCCTCAGACACTGTCCTGCCCTTGTCCCCTCTCCATCATCATTACCAACATTTAAAGTTTCTAAAGCAGACAGGGAGTGGCAAACTGTGGTACCAAGGAAATCTGATCCCCCTTCTGCACTATTTTCAGCACTGAGATGCAAAGCTCCTTATTTCCTACTTGTTTGTTTAATTTTCTCAAACACACTAAAAACATATCATCACCGTGATTTTAATCTATTAAGTATTATCCGGGGAGAAACCCCAGCAAGATTTAATTTAAGGTCAAAGAACAGGGGGTGGGGTAGGGGAGAAGATGGAAGCAGGGGGTAGGGAGCCATCATCACTTGGGCACATTCCAAAGTGCTTAATTACATTTTACCTGCCTAAATTATCTTGTTATTTTAATCAGATATGGTAATAATCATCACTTCTTGTTTCTGCTCACTTCAGGACTGCTGATTCAATTACTACCACTTCTGTGTGAGTAATTGAGGGTTTCTGTTCACTTGTGCCTTCTTTAGAAGAAATCCCACTAGACAGAAAAGCTCAGATTCACAGAATAGAGAAAGGGAATGGGGAGAAGGAACAGATGATTCATAGAATTATTCATTTTCCGAAAGGATGCTGCGCAGAATTCCTTTATAATCAGAAACACCCTTGTGCATGTTAAACAATTTAATTTTCTTTCATTTCATTTTATGTACAATTTCTTAGAATCACAATTGCTGCATTGAAACAAGTCATATCTTTATTTGCAAATAAATATTCAGATATCAACGGGGATGCAACTAGCAGGCACTGATAGAAGTATTTTTGTTCAGTGCTTCTCAAACTTGAATGTGCAGACAGATCTGCCCTGGATCTTGTTTAAATGCAGACGGTGGTTCAGTCGGTCTGGGGTGGTGCCCTGAGTCTACATCTCTGAAAAGCTCATCCCTCAGCTCCACAAAGCACACTCTGAGAAGTAAAGCTACAGGTGAGTCCACGGTCCTCAGCCATCGAGTGTGGGTGGTTTGTAGTATAAGGAGAACCTACAGCGAACCCTACTACCGAGAATGATGTCCTTGGAGCTAACTTTCCTTTCCCCATATCAATCCAAGCGCATTTCCATCTTTGAAAATACAGGAGAATCTGTCACCTGCGTTTATTTGATCATTTTACTTTACCTTGCTACACCTTCCTCCATTCTTATCAAAGCAATTCCACTGTCTTTTACCTTTCCTCCAGGAATCATTATCTAGCCTTATAACAGAAAATTTATCAATAAGAAGATTTTAGCTGGCAATCATTCTTTCTAGCAGTACATAGAAAAAAATACCATCAAAAAAACCATTTCCATCATTTCCCTATTTGTCCACACTCAATTTCCCTCTCCCTCAGTATTTTAGAAGCTACTCTAATCACCTGCGCAGCTGTGGGATTATATTAGGTTTAGAGATTA
The DNA here is from genome assembly GCF_000956105.1 of Propithecus coquereli. Classification (NCBI taxonomy): domain Eukaryota; kingdom Metazoa; phylum Chordata; class Mammalia; order Primates; family Indriidae; genus Propithecus; species Propithecus coquereli. Next base: position 120,670 of record NW_012147634.1, on the reverse strand, counting down.
AAGTGCCCCTTGTGTGTGTGTTTCTCCCCATGCCCGACCCCTCGGGTTGATGCCCACATTTGGTCCTTCCTGTCAGAAGGTGGTCTTGCTCATTCCACAGTTATGCACAGAGCACATGCCACACATGCAACACAGTGCTCTAGACAGTGGGAATTATTAGTGGTGAACAAAGCAACACAGTTATGCGTTGGCAGCTCTGGTCACCTGCTGAGCAACGAAGCAGAACAAAATTTGTCCTTATGAGTGGGTGCTGGATCGTTTGAAGCCTTGGATTTTTTTCTGTTATAGTCTTTCCCTGAGAAACGTCATCTGTTCACACCTCATCATGCCGGACACTCCCAAATCTATATTCCCACATACGTCTAGGCCCATATTTCAACCTGATTTTGTGAACACCGCATGGGAAAACCACACTAACCTTCCTCCCTCTGAAATTAACTCTCGTTTATTTTTCCACATGTGCAACGACACCTCTATTCTTCCACATAGTAGGTTCTAAATCCAGGCTTTTTCTGCCTCCTTCACCTCCTCAGTCAGCATGTTATCAAGATCTGTTGATCCTTCTTTCACAGCACCTCACAAGTTTGACTTTTCCTCCCGTCTCAAAGCTATCACCGTCCAAGAGGGTCAACCACATGTGCAGTCATTGATTCATTTTTATTATTTTCATAAATATTTCCTGTGTACTTTCTTGCTGAAATGGTTTATGGGAGGTACTGTAAATACTACAAAGATAATTAATAGGTGGTCCCTCTCCTTAAATTTTGTATGATATGGTTAATACCACAAATACATAGAACTTTATTACATACATATATTTTCACAGCTTAAAGTTTCATATTGACATATAACTCCATTGATTGACCAGGTAATTATGTTTTTATTAGCCTGATTGTAATATTGCCAATAAAGATGGGGACAAACTCTCACCAAAAGATAATGTCGTGAGTGAGAAACCACCATGGCCTGGAATAATACCACTGCTGTACTCGAGAGGCTCCGGGCTCTGTGTGTCCTAACGGTGGGTGACAAAGGTGACTGGACTGTGTACTCTGTGCTTTGCTAACCATGGTGCTGAGAGTGGTAGGAAACAAAGACCAAGAGCTTGAGGTAACTGTACTTATAGCTATTAAAAATACATATTACTCTCTAGTACTCAACTTCTATTTGCTTGAAACACTTGTGTTTACACTGTTATTTCTGGATAAAGATAATTTCTTAGAAATTCAAGTAGTACATTGGAGCAGACCAAACTGCACTTGATTGTACTGCAATGTCACTAGATGGGTTTGTGCTATTTTTGTTTTCCAAAAGGCATTATAAGATCCCTGAGGATGACCTATTGTTTTATACTTCCTCTGTATTTCCTACCTCTAATTGCCCAGATCTAGACACTACCTCATCTGTCTACATAATCTATCCAATCTTACCCTTTCGATACAATACTGACTCTGTTCTTCTTGTGCACAGCCCTTGGTGGTCTGCATGCCCTGATTTTAAGCTACTGCCCATTCCTAGAACCCCTCCCAACCACTGCTATCCACTCGTCTTATTCAGTTCTTCAACAGCATCTCAGGGGCACCACCTCCATGCAGCCTTGCCAGTGCCTCCAAAAACCCAGTCAGTCTCCCTTTTCAAGCCACCTATGGCACAATTTTTTTTTATCCCATATGTTTCAACATTTTAGTTTAGTACATCATTCCATGCTGCCTTCTACTTCTCATCCATGGATTCCCATGCATAAATCCAGCTCCCCAAAATTATTGCAAATAGATTCAAAGCAGGAATAAAACCTTAAGGAGATCATTTTAATTGAGCTATTAATGTTTTCCCTGGATCCTACAGTTGGACTCAGATATATCGAGCTTTTTTTTCATATAATATATAAGACTAAGGTGAGTAACACTATCTAATTTATTAGCTATAACTAATGATTTTCTCATAAAAGTAATTTCACAGTCTCTTCTCAAATTCTAATTTTATACATCAGATTGATAGTGATAGTATAAAAGGAACTTAGCAATTATTTCTCAGGCTGCTTTCAGAACTATTACCTTTCCCAGTGGCTACACACGTTAGGGTCTTCGAGATTCAGAGGTGACACTGTCCCAATCCAATGGCATAGCAATAAACAGACAAAGTTCAGGCATGAGTTCAAAGAAATGACCATTTTTTCTGAAGAACAACCTAGAAGAAAAAAAATACAAATCAGAGATGCATTGAAATGACCCAAACAGAATTCTTTTCAGTACAGCAACCGCTGAGTATCAGTTGTCACTAGGGCTGAAACATGTATAACAGGCCATGTATTTAAATAGTCGGGTCACCAAATTTCATGGTCCAGGAGAGAGGGGTGTTTATTATATCACACAGGGTGCCTACCATGTTGTAAATTACTAAAATGTGCAAATTATCATTAATTGCCGTTACAACAAAAGCCCTTCTCATCCCTGCCAGCCAACATTAAAGGAATCTACCAGAACAACTCGGAGCAACACAGGTTTCCAGATTGTCTCACCAGGCACATTTCCTGTCTGGAAGAATAGGGCCCACGGACAAATCCAGCCTCATTTGTCCTAGAGAATAAATGATGAAACAGAAGCTCCATTGACTCGAGAGAGAGGCACCTCAGGCTCAAACTGAGATCTATTCAATAACTCATTCAAGGTGCACTGAATGCCTGCTCGAGCCTAGGCACCATGCAAAAACTGGATATAAAACATGGAACTCGTTCCCATCTCTGCCCAGTAAAATGCTTATAATTTATTAATCATGGTATAAATTTCTTAAACATGGTACTTTAGTTTCTCCATCCGCTGAATAGAAACAAAACCAACTATCTTACAGTGGTTTCTAAAAAATAGATTTAAAAAGTAGATATATATAAAAAAGTATAAAGCTCTTTGGAAGCCAGTGTTAGAGAAAATGAACCTAAAACCCATACAGCAACATATTTGGAAGCTTGGAAAACAGGTAGGCTGGCAAGGGAGACTAGATAAGAAGACAGTGAATGTTCTAAGCAGAGGAATGCCGAGTGAGGGAGGGCCAGGTGCATTTAGGGAGCTCCAGTTAATTTACGGTAAAAGAAAGGGGACAGCTGGAGAAAGACACAACGGGTGTCTGTATATACTTTTGTAGACCATGTGAGTCATTGTACAGTAAGGGAACTTCATCCAAGAACAACAGGGAGCTACTAAAGGGTACAGAGCGACATTAGAAAGATGATTCTGGCTGCAGGGAAAGACTCTTAGAGGGATGCCAGGTAAGACACAGCTGTGGGCGGACCAAGGGGGCAGCATTGGGGTTGCAGGAAGTTGAGTGACTCCAGGAGATTTTTAGGAGGTAGAACTTGGCCGCTGAATGTGGGAATAAGGGAGAGGAGGGGACTTCTGGTTTAGCCCTTCCCTGAGCTGGGAAGCACAGAAGCCCTCCTCCTCTGGGGAGAGGAAGCTTTGAGTTCCATTTTAGACACGTCAAGTTTGAGGTTCCTGGGAGATCTTCAGCTGTCTACAGGCATTTCTTGAAGACCTACTATGTGCCGGGTACTGCGCCAAGCCCAGGTGTGAAACAAATGTAATGGCGTGCCCCGGGAATTGCGGGAATCACACACGCTTCTTCACCTTCTGGAACTCAGCACTTAGTAAGAAGGAGATGTTTAATTGTTGTACTATGTCATGTAGTCGTTATAAAAGTAGACATGAAATTAGAAATAACCAATCCATTTACTAATTAAAAAGAGAATAAACATTAACCTGCCTGTTGGTAAATTAGTGAAACTAGTGATAATGGGCCAGATTATTTGACTAAAGCATCTCTCTGGGAGAGAAATGGCATTTTGAGAAGTTAAACTAACTTTCCACACCATGAAGCTACCAGTTTTTAGTGTCTGGGGTCTAGATGTATAATAATCTGCTGGTTGGAAAAGATAAGTTTATCTTACAATAAACAACAATAATAGCAAAAAAACTAACTTTAGGAAATAGTTTATCCTTCAAAGTCAGAAGGACAGATCAAATGCAGAAATATTAAATTCTTCAAAATTGCAGTTGTTTAGGACAAGTATTTTAAATACAGTATGAAAAGTTATCTCTCTCTGACCCCACAAAGGCTAAAACAAAAGAAAATGTTTGATTTGGAATAAAGAAAAAAATTATGAATTTGTACGATAATCAAAAAAAGATAGTGTAAGCCATTAGAAGAGTTGTAAAATCTTTTAAAAAGGTATTTCAATAGTCACAAAATAATTTCAATATATAAAGCATAAATAGGTAGCCAAAATATGACTTATGGATTAATTCCAATTATTGATATTTCTCATGGGCTAACCATCATGAAGTTGTAAAATCTGGAGCTTAACATTATACAATTAAAGAAGCTATTTCATTTAACAGGAATGAGTAAAAAATGATAATAATAACAATAAACAATAACAGCTAACATTTCCTGACTGACTACTGTGTGCCAGACACAGTACTCAGCCCTTTATGTGAATTATCTATTTAGTTCTCACAGACATTTACCCAAGAAGTAGTGGTTTTATTGTCCCTATTTTACAGTTGAAGACATGTAATATACAGCTAGTGTTTTCCTCATCCATCAAAAAAAAATTTTAATATATTTGGTTGTAACAGATAAGCATGGCAAATATCTCTCTGTCTCATTGCTTTATCTATGTCAGGAGAATATTTCCTTTCAGTGAAGTGTGAAATATGTAGATTAACTTTCACTCTTTTCTCAAAGACAACATAAAGACTGGTAAGCAGTAATTTGCCATCTACTCATAAACAATTACCCCAAATTGGAAAGTTTATTTCCTGAGTCACCATCTCAGACTCAAACCATCCATTTACCAATTAGAAATGTTTAGTCTGTAAAGTTAGAAATTGCCACAAGCAATGAATCAAATTCCAAGAAAAAGAAAGAGGTTGCGTGTTCTCTTTTAATGCAAAAATGTTGACACTAATCGTCGTTTCTCTCCTTGCTTTACACGTGATGTGTTGCCCTGTGAAGGGGAGCAGTCAGAAAAAAAGCAGACTTTGGTCACCTGTGCATTGCTCCTTAAGTTCAGTATACAGAAATATCAAACTGCATTGAAAAGATGCAGGTGGCGTTTGTGAAAAAAAAAATCGGTGTATTAAAAAATATATGTGTGTGTGTATGTGTATATATGCATGTATATATTACTTGGCTTCTTAGTCCCAAAGCATTTTTGTAATTAAAGTTAGAAAATTAACTGAGTTCTAGAATAATCTACATTAGAGAATAAAATGTCAAAAGCAAAAAAAATTGCTGGAGCACAATGCAGGGATCTCGCAAATTCACATAAGCTGATTAAAACTGAGAAAATAATGCAAATGTTATAGAAGGAGAGGAAGGAAGATATGTCACAAACATGCCAATAAGCTATAAGGAACTACAGAAATGCAGCATTTCACTATCTTAAGAAACATGGATTGTCCTTTTTTTCCATCTTGTTTAATAAAGGGCAGTCCCTTATACGCAATCAAATTAAAAAGCTATCACAGAAGTCATTACATATACTCTTTCTCTATTTTACTTGTTTTCTTCTATAGGTTTTGGTGAATAAATGTGGGTACACTTTTTCCATTATGCCTACTCTGAAGGTGGAAAAGTTCAATACATTTTTTTTCCTCATTTCTCTCTTCTATGCTGTATCATCATCCTGCCTTATACTATAATTTTCCTTTTCGCAGTGCGAATGAAAACAAAATACAACTTTTAAAAAATAGCATTATTTCAATTGAAAATAAAGGCAACACAGTGGTGATTTACTTAATTAAAATAGACATTTTGAATATATTTAAAACTCAAAATTGGGTGTTGGATATCTTCACTCACCCAGACTTCCTCTTCAAGAAACTTTCCCTAAGATTCCATTTAACAAAATTTAAAATGTAAAAAAATAGTCATTTGCATGAACCCCCTCGTGCCAAACTTGATTGCATTCCAGATTATTCACTTAATTATTATGGAAAAATCAAAACAGAAAATCAGTACAACTGATTAGCATTGCTAAAGTGCTCCTATTAGAAAGAGGAAACACAGCCCTCAGAGTTAACTCTTGCTGCCTATGTGCCTTGGAGCTCCATTTGGAAGTCAGGTTTTGCTTATTCTATCAAAAAAGCCTCAATAAATAATAATCAAGATGAATAAAATCCTTACAATGGATGAGTCTGAATTCTGATGATAGGCAGTAGTTTCTTTCTCAGTGTGTTAAAGAGAAATAAGTAACTGGGTGTCGCCTTACTAATTTATTTTTGCAACAACAGAGGGACAAATAATTTCAGACAATTCCTTTTGGCTCTTAAATTTATTCCTTTCCTAGAATTGTCAAGTGCACACACAGAAATAACTTAGGTGCCCTCACCCAGTTTTTTCTCAAGCTCACTTTCTACCCTTACGATCCTCTCACATGCCTCTAAATTAAAACCACTTTCTTGGTTAAGAATAGCCACTTTTCCACAGCTGTTTTCCCGAGGCTACCATGAGCCATCTATTTCACTTGACCGCTCCATTATTTTATCTATAAAGGATGTACTCACTTTTCCTCAAACTACTCCAAAAAGCTGGCAGGGGACAGTTGCTCTGTTCTTCCTGGAGCTTTGAGCTTGTGAACAGAGTAGCAACAGTCCAGCTTCAGGGTATTAAAGATGTTGAAAGAGTAATACTTGCTAGTTGCCCCGAGAACAACCTCAGATGAGGACTCCCATGGAAATACTACTTTGCTGATATAAGGAATCCTTAAAGCACTGTCATGAACTCTATGTTCACCATCCAAGGCTAGTTATTCAAATAACATAGTCCATTATCCAGACACGAGTATATTTATTTCTAACAGTAGTATATTTATTGTTTTGGGGGCCTCATGTCATTTTGCTTACATCGAATTCCACAACAAAAATATTCTTCTAAATTTAATTAAATCATTATAGTGGCAATCACAGAGAATTTCTGAGAAGCTTCTAAGATTATAAGTTAAATGAGTATATCCACCAACATTAATAAAAGAAAAAAATACTCTCAAATCCTATTTTATAAACTTATAATGGATTTATAAACACGGCCACCCAAAATCCCTAAACATTAGCATGAAGTAAATATTTAATAACAGTTCTATTATGACGCCACTACACTACAACCCAGGCAACAGTGCAAGACCTTGTCTCAAAAATAAATAAATAAATAAATAGAACGGGTTCTAACATTTCTTGAGCAATTCACATCAAGCAAAATCTGAGCAAGGTACTGACAATGCCAGGCACAGAGTTACCCTGAGGGAGCTCACAGCCCCACATGGAAAATGGCCACAAATTGACCATATCAACAAAGCATGGTGCACTCCGTGATCAAGTCCAGGATAGGCTGCTATGGGAACACAGACATTGGCTTGCCTATTTAACCACCCAATCCACAGTCATTATGTAGGTGGCGTTAAGGGATAGTCTGGGCAAGACCCTTGGTGACTCACTTGTCATCAACTTTGGGAAGTCCTCTACAACGCCCCTATGAATCCATTAGCCACAACGTATGGGAAAAATCCACAAACAGTACTCATTAAGGATCTAAGGGCAAGAAACTATGGGGACTATTGTGATTTGTAAAGCACAGTCTCTGCCCTCAATAGTTCAAAATCTACTGGGGAGAAAAATTATAAACAAAACATGATTATTTGCCACAGGAGTCAACTTAGAAATGACTTGCCAGGGTCATAAGAGGAGAGAAAATCAGTGTGAGCTGTGAAGCCTCATGAAGTAAGCAAAACTTGAACAGAGGCTTCAAAAAGAAAAGGAATTAGAAATAGAGTGGCACCTCACACTCACAAGGCAGTCCCATTGACTCCCTGTGAGAGGACCCGGTAACCCCATATGGGAACTCGGAGATTAAATGTCTCGCTTGAAGGCAAACAATTAGGACAGAGAAGAGATTTGAACAAGACAACACCTAGGCCCTGCCTCAGCATCACGGCTTGGGTAAAAGGAAGGCTCTGAGGAAATAAAACTCCAGGAGAGGCTGCGAGGCAAAGAGAAAGATATGAGCCAAGCTTGGAGGTGGAGAGCAGAAAGGTCTGTAAGAGATCGGGAGACGCAATGCTAGAAAGGCAGGTAGTGCTTGGTGGTGATAAAGGGTCTTGAGCACCAGCCTAAGGAGTTCAGACTACTTCATTCTATCAATAGTGGAATTGCCTTTGAGCAAGGACATTATTTGATGAAAAAGGTGTTTTGAGATTAACAGAGAAGGTATGCAAAATCCAACCAGGGGACCAAATCCTTCGGAGACAAAGACAGTGAGTGGGCAGAGGTTACTGCACTCAGGTGTGAGGTAGAACAACCTTCCTAGGGTGGAAGCCTAAGGAACAGGAAGTGTGTGAGAAACCAATGAAAGAGAATTAGCAGGAGTAGGAGAAATACTAGAAATTAGGGTGGATATCAGGGAGAATGGGTTTGGGTTTAAATCATTCTGAATTCTAATTCATTTTCTAGGTTCAGTCTATTTATTTCCTACTCAGAAAAGAAAATACATCTCTTTTTTATTAGAAAAAGAAACTTCAGACACTACTTCTCATTCCAAAATTTGATGAATAAAACCTGTGAACTAAAATAAAGTTTTAAGGCTCACCCCCCACCAGCTGACTACATGGACCCCCTCGTGGCCAAAGGAATATCCTAAAACTAAATTGCCTGCCACGAGGAAGGTCAGACATGCCTCATCATGCCCCCCTCCCTTCTTGGTGACATCATTTATAACCCATTAACAGGCCTAAGGCTATGCAAGACAAACCTGCAGGTCCTCAATTTACACAACAAATCTATGTCCAGTGGCTTATCTCTGATAAAGAGCTCCTTATGTTGAAACATTCCAAGCCTTTAGACAAAGCTTCATGTCTTTAACCAATTACAAGCCAAAGAATCTTTAAACCCACCTATAACCCGTAAGCCCCCAGCTTTGAGATGGCCCACCTTTTCGGGCCAAACCAAGGTATGCCTCCCATGTATTGATTTATAACTTTACCTGTAACCCCCTGTCTCCCTGAAATGTATAAAACCAAACTGTATCCCAGCCACAGTGAGTCCACTGCTCAAGTCCTCTTGGGCGTGGCGCCAGGTCATGGTCCTCAAATTTCGCTCAGAGTAAATCTCTTTAAAATTATTTTACAGAGTTTGGTCTTTTTTCCGTTGACAAACCATAGTTATTTTTCCAAACTTCTCATGATTTAATATACCTCAATAATATTTCCACTAATTCTTCTCAACCTTAAGAGTCCTAATTTTCTTGGCCCATCCATGAAAAAAAAAAGCCTTTTATCATTTTTATAAAACTTTACTCTTTTTCCAACTCTGCTCTGACAGTCGTAATTATACCCTATTTTTATAGCCAGCCTGCAAGATGGCCTCCAATGATCCCTGCCTTGTGTAAGCCCCTCTCACATTGAGTAAGTGGACTTGTGTAACCAACAGAATATTGCAGAGATGACAAAGTAAATTTCCAAACGTAAGTCATAAAAGGTATTGCAATTTCCATCTCACTTCTTGAATCACCATTCTGCAGGAAGCCAGCTGCTTGCAATATCATTAGGACTCTCAAGCAGCCATATACAGAGATAAACATAGTGAGGAACTGGGGCCTCGTTCCAACTGCCAAGTGAGTGATCCATCTTGGGAGTGGGTTCTCCAGCCCCTGTCAAGCCTTCAGATGACTGCAGCCCCTGCCAACATACTCACTATGACCTCATGGGACCCTGCACCTGAACCACCAGCTAAGTTACTCCCAAATTCCTAGTCTCCAGAAACTGTGATGTAATAAATCTTTGTTGTTTTAAGCCACTAATTTTTGAGGGAATGTTACACAGCAAGAGATAACCAATATACCTATATTTAAGTATGTCCATGCCAAAATTACTTTGTTCTATTTTCAAAATATCTCCCAATAATGCCCACCATTTTGTTGGCACCTTTAGGAGCAGTAGCACACAGAAGAAACCACCATGATTCTGAAATCTTTCCCAAACTACATTACAACTTCTGGCAAGAGCCCATGACCTTCTAATTATGAGTTTGAGTTATTTTGTGCCTGGAGGCATGACCCTGCAACGCTTGTGCTTTGAGGTGCATCTGCTGTTTTTCCACACAGAGCATCGTCCCAGATTATCCGGCCATTTATCCTTAGCTGTTTAGCATGTCAGTCCAGAAGGACTGACCTGCCTCATGAAAACTTGGAGAGCTCTTCATGTGCTCTGTGCCACAGGTCATTTATAAAATATTAAATCGGTGAATTTCAGACTATTCTCTGAGTTACTTTTCCTTCTACAAATAAATGTTCCTTCTATTTTTCTGTATTTGGGCCAATTTTCTATGATTATCCCTGATTAGAAAATATATAAAATTTCAATTCTTGATATTTTTTCTTGAATTTACTTGAAAGTTACAAAAATAGAACAAAGAATGCCCATGCACATATATATGTAATGTTTATACATATTTTGAACCACTTGAGAGTAATGTGTACACATCAAGCCCCTTTACTTCTAACTACTTTCGTATGCATTTCCTAAGAATAAGGACAGTCACCTAAATAATTATAGTATCATTATCTAAACAAGGAAATTTAACATTGATGCAATACTAGCATCTAATCTACAGACCTAATTCAAATTTCATCAGTTGTTCTCATAGTGTAATTACTTTAACAATTATCACATGGAAACCTTTCAAAGGCTTTGCTGATGAAGACACATTTGTTGTTTCAATCAGCAAACACTGGTGAAGGCCATGTCTGCCCCTCAAAGAATTAACAATCTAATGTGAGAATAATATTATGTGGATGGTAATGGCAAAGCAAAGCAAAATGTGATTAGGGTCAAAAGAAGATAATAAAATAAGCATACGAGTTCGGAAAGTATTTCCACCTGGTTTCCACCTGGTGAGTGGGGATAAGAGATAGCATTACTGAAGACCTTACAAAAAAGCTCTTCAAGGAACTTTTGGCCAGGTAGATTTTGCTGGATAGATGGAACAGAAGAGATTAAAGGCAGAGAAATTAGCAGAAGCAAAGGCAGGAGAAATTCACTTCTCAGAGAATGGCAAATAGGCAAGATTGTTTGAAGCACACAGTGGAAAAGTAAATGAGTGGAAGAAGAAATTCAGGAATGATGCCGAATATCATGGTTTAAGGTAAAGGTAAATTATCCAAACACTTATGAGACCTCAGGTGGTCCAAGAGTGAATGGATTTGAGAAAAATGAACTAGAAAATGGAACTTGATCAACTCAGGAAGAAGGGAAGACTTACGGCTTTTTTTTCTTTCAACCAAAAATACTCATTGAAGAGGCTTCAGGTTTGACCGGTCCCCTGACAATACAAGGAGGAAAATAATTCCAATCACAACAGAATAAATGACAAAAGAAGGCAATTTCCTTTAGAAAGGAAAAGTGAAATTATAATAAGGAGAAAGAGGAGCAAATATAACTCTCTGACGTACAGCAGGATACTTGAGGTCAGCAGAACCACAGGGCTTTCCTCGCACAAGATGGGAAGACTAGGTATGTGCACGGCCCGCCTCTCGGGAAGGTCCTTTTCAATAGTGCGCGCAGCTACAGTGCGAAGGATGAGAACGGGCATTCTGCCCCCTCACTGGCATGGTGGGGGCACCTACATGTCGCCTGTTCTGCGGGCCCTGGATTATATGGCTAACCTTCTGTTGCTGAGACACTCACTATCAGAGCACAGCTGAGCACTCCAAGTCCGGTGTTCCCTTCCTCAGAGGTCATTCCTTAGAGAAGAAATCCCCATAGAGGAAAAAAGACCTTCCGAGGAGAAGAATTTCTATGAAATCGAGATTTTAGAAAATTTCCCTATCAACTGAATCTATGCAGTTCTATTAAGGCAAACACAGAGGCACATTCACACGTGCACACACACACACACGCAGCATTCTTCTCACAGGGCATATAATTCAGGTTTTTAGCATTTATTTGACTCCCCAAAGTTTCCAGAGCACTGCATATGTCCTGGGTTCCACAGAGCTCTTGGGCTAAGGAATATTAATAGTAAAACAGAACGTTAGAGTTGAAGGCCTTCATGGGGTCCAAGCAAAACCCTTTCCTTTTATGGATGAAATAACTGAAGCCCCAAGTTGACTTGGCCATGATCACAAAGCTCACTTGCAGGTAGTACAACGTGGGAACCCAGATCTCAGGTCTCTTACCTCTTAGTCAAATCACCTCTCCACCAGGTAAAACAGACACAGTCTTTCTAAAATAACACTCCATCTGTGTATTGTATAATAGCAGTACATGCTTCTTCAAATGCAAACCCATTAAAAGCTAGAGTCTCCAAGTGACTAAGCTACTTGCTGGTCAAAACTGAAAATGTGAATCAGGAAATACAAAAGCTATTTCCACATTTATACTGTACAATGTTTCAAATAATCAGTGCCATCTGTGACTCAACTGCCATTCTTCCTAGCAGACTCAGTTCCGAACCACTAATCCAGACCGGGATGCAGAGTGACCACAGGTATCTCCTGCAGCAGGCATTGCCAGAAAAGAATCTGAACACTTTTATCCTCTTGGTTTTAAGCCCACATGGTCAAACGCTTTGAATATTTGAGGCGAAACATGAGGAAACTGCTGAGGAAGTGTAAGTAGGCAAAAGGATGTGATTATTCAAAGCCGCATTTGGTGAGAACATTCAAGAAACAATGCCTGGGCAGCCTCCCCTTCACCTCCACTTCCTTGACAATGTTGTATATATGCAAATACAAGAAGCCACAAGCTGGACCTCAACTTTATGACTCCTAAAATAGGGCTTTGTTTTGGTAGATAAAGGGCCGCCCTTTGCTGAATTAGCAACACCACTTCCTGTAGTATCTAGACTGATCTTTCATTCAAGAAATGACCCTGTCTGACCCTGACTAATAGCTGGAGAACAATCTCATATTGATAGGAAAATTAAGAGCCATTCTCCATACTACATCCTTCATTTACACTATCCATCACTCTCTCTTCTGACTCCCCTGTGTCTCCCGATTTGTCCTTCTCTGCCATTTTTAGTGAAATCCAGGCTCTGGATGCTATGGGGGCAGGCGGGTACAGCCAGGGAGGTAAATTCTAGTCTGACTCTCCATCGGACTGGTCACTGGCAGGTCACTCGCTCCCTCTCTGTTTCACTTCCCTTTCAGAAACATCAGCAGGGAAAGCAGCTGTAAATGACAAGCAAACCTGTAATGAGAGTCTTATTTTCTCTTTGCTTTTCTTATAAACCTCCAGAATGCCTAAGATTCATCAGCTTTTGTGTGAACACAGCCTTTAGCAGGAAGCTGGTCCAATACTCTAATTTTACAGATGATGACGCCATGGTCCAGAGAAATTAAGTGTGTGCCCGAGGTCACAAAGCTATTTTCTAAATAGCTTCTCCTTAGGCTAATACTGGCCAAAATTCAAGATCCTATCAGTTTTGTCTTGCCCAATAATATAAATTGCTACACACAAAGATAATAAAGATGAAATTACTTTTTTCTGTGGCTAATGCCACTCTTAATAGAGTACAAATATAGAAATAATTGGCCCTAGGGTCCTTATAAACGTTTAACACTAAAAATTGATTAGTTGGTCAAAGACTTTAATAAGGCAACTCGTAAAAACTCCTTTTCATTCCTAGCAGGAAGTGCCCGCAGTGAATTACCTCTGCTCTATCTAGGCATCAGAGGAGCAGATGAGACACAGCCATGGTAGAAGGTTTGCTAATGGCTGAGGGAGGAGCTGATGGAAAGTAAACTGACATCTCCCAGTTTCCTCAGTGCAATGACACCTTTTTGGTTCCTAAAAAGTTATCAGTATCCTTGGTACCTAAAATAGCACCTGGCAGAGAGGACAGCAAGTGAATTAATGAATGAGTGCATGAATGCGTGAATGAATAAATAAACCTAAAGAGTAAAAAGCACAGAGAAGAGTCAAGTATGTGCACTTGAACAAAGAATTTAAGAAAAGAAAAACTAGTGTAAAGAAGAAAAGAGATTGGGACAAATTTGGAATTGGTGTACTGGACAAGTAAAATTCTGTTGAAAAAATGTTATTTCGAGTCACAATTTTTCAGGAACTAGTAATTTTTATGTACCATGAGGCAGTCGTGCGACCCTTATGCACCTTACAAAGACATCTCTTTTTTTATTTTTTAAAAGTTCTCAAGGAGGACTTTGAGCTTGTTTGTTTGAAATTGGGCATAGTTTAACAACTTTTATGGGCTTATTGGCATTTTAGTTGTTCCTGCCTCCTTATCAGACAACTGCATTTGATCTGCTTATTGGCAAAGATTTTCATTAACTTTTATTTTTATGCTTACATCAATTTTCCAGTGGCAAAGCTGCTGTAGAGTTCTCATCATTGATTTCAGTACTCATAAGCTTTATATATTCTAGGATGATTTTACAACCTTTTGTTTCACATTATCATTTGGCAGTTTCATCTGCTTTCCAAAGTTTTTTTAAATTCATTTTCAGCCAGTGATGCCAACTATGTCTGCTTAGTAGGGTCCCATTATTTTAAACTGTTCATCACTTTTATATTTTAGCATAAACTTTTATCAGGTTGAGGAAATGACCACTTTTTTGGTTGGGTTTTCCTGAAAAAGTCATTAAGCGTTTATCCTTTAGTCTGACTTTTTATTGAAAAGATAAAGTAGGTGCCTTAATCAGCTTGGGCTGCTATAGCAAAATATCATCAACTGGGTGGCTTAAAAACAGCAGAAATTTATTTCTCACAGTTCCTAGGCCGCCCAAGAGCAAGGCACTGGCAGATTCGGCATCTGCTGAGGGCCTGCTTCCAGGTTCACGAAGGGGACCTTCTCACTGTGCTCTTCCCTGGTGGAAGGGGCAAGTAGCTCTCTGGGGGTCTAAGGGCAGAAATCCCATTTACTAATCCCTTTATTGACAGCAACGCCTAGAAATACTAATTTGGACTAGTTTTTCAGTTTGATCAATTCATCCTTTTCACCAGTCGACTTCTAATTCATTCTCCACATTGCCACCAATGCTTCCAACACACAAACCAAAACATCACACCCCCCACTAAAAAGTTTCCGAGAGCTTGCCTTTGAGGTGAAGTCCAACTGGCATTCGAGACTCAAGACGACCTGAGTCCAGCTTCATTACGCAGCAAACTCTCATATGTACATATCACTTGCACATAGCACTTCAGCCATTCTCAGGTGCTTGAATTTCCCAAAACATTGCAGGATTACACTCCTCTGCCTTTGCCCATGCTGTCCCTTCTTCTTCATGGAATGTCCTTAAATATCTGGCCAACATAATTCTCACTCAATCTTTAAGCATCAAATGTCACGTCCTCTTATTAGAGCTCCCCAGCTGACCTCAACATCCTCTGCTTTGCCCTCCTAACACCCTGAAACATCCTGGGAGTAGATGGTGTGTTCTTTGTCAGAGAAGTCATACACACTGTTTTATTCACCGTTTTCTTGCTCATCTCTCCACTAGCTGGTGAACGCCTTAATGTCAGAACAGTACACTGTTCACCTCCACATGTTCTTGGCACATATGGAGGGCTCCATAATATTTCTTAACTGAATGAATGATTGATCCAAAGGAAAAATAAAGCTCAGGACATGCAAATCAGTTGTTCTGGGTCTTGAAATCATTTTTCTCAATATAAAAAAGAAAAAAATGGAAGGTCAATCTTCTCATTTTATTGCTAAACTATACACCTGCAGCAGAAAATCGTGGAGCTGAAACAAAATGATTGCAATACTAGTGATCACAAATATATAAAAAACAAAGTTTTGCTTAAGAAACATTTGTTTTAATTAAAGATAAAAGTATACAGTCTCAGAAGAGAACCTACGGGCACTTTCAAGGGCTTCATTAATAGTTAATCATTCTGTAAATTCCTTTAAAAGCTTAAAGCTTTCTATTAGTACTCATTGATATTCCTTTATTCTCAATAAGTGGCCCTGCTGAAACACTGGCTGCCTTTGGTCATGATTCTTGGGGACCTGGTATTCATCTCAGCTGTAGGCAAGATGAGGTGACTGTGAGCACACATTTGAGGGCAGCAGAGGGAGCCTCCAGAAGGGGATGGGGGTCAGGCAATAGAAGCCAGTGAGAAGCAACAAAGACAAGATAAGGAGATGGGGCAAGGGACCAGTGGCACCAAATGCTCCATGGGCAACCTTTTCCTGTGCTAAGAACTCTTTTGAAGTGTTGCATCTCCATTGCTAAAAAGCACGATTCCTGAAGCCTGCCTATGTGAGCTAGTACACAAACCCACTGCAGCAAACTTCACCAGAAAAACAATGTCTGGGAACACCTCTGAATGGACCCTTAGTAGTTAGTAGATTGTTACGGTCTATAGCAACTGAAGGACTGCCCTGCATCAACATGTTAATGAAGTGTTATGTAAGGACAGTTTAGAAAAGGAAAAGACTTTATTACAAAGTGATTGAAAATACTTGCTTGAAATATAGACAGAAATAAAAAGTTTTCACATATCTTTAAGGCTTAATTTTGAGAAGTAATTAAGGTCTATGAAGGTCTTTGATAAAGGTCACTTGTGACTATAAGTGAAAGAATATTTTAACGGACCCCAAACGTACATAAAGTATCTGTACATTCCCCAAATAAGGCAAGGATTTCCTTTAACACAGGTGGGCATAAATGCTCACCAAGTATAATATTAAGACTGAATAAGCTGTATCATTAATATCAAAATAATTCATTTTCGTGGGGAAAAACACCTCCACTTTTAAGCAAGTTCTGATAACCGTTTAAGGGCAATTTGAATCTAAAGCTGTGAGTTCTGAATTCAGCAGGGCCAACCTCTGACATTTTCTTTAATCTCTTCTCTTCTTCCATTCTTGTCCTTATCAAATGTCATTTCCTTTTTGCCTTTATTATAAATTCTCTCCCTCAATTCTTATTGGGTTTTTTAATTTGAAATCTCTAATAACATCTTCATTTTATTGTAAATATTGGAAAGTACAAAAGCCAAAAGCATTCAAGATTAAGTTGACCCTATCACAATGAATACATTCATTTCCTTCTTGTAAAGAAGCAGTTCCCATAAACTATACTACTATCATTTGTTCAAGGTTTTAAACTTCCTAATCATTTAATTTAAACAGGAAAAATAAAATCTAATGGATTTAAAACATACATGAAGAATATCTCAATAGAAAGATCTATGGAGAATAAAATAGTTTCCTACCTAGAATATATTTTTCCTGCTAATTTGAAAGTCTATGATTTATTTCCATAATTCCCTCAGGTCAACATGTAAGCTTCCCTGATTGTTTGAAATTCAAACCATTACATAAGATTCCTGTCAATTTATTTCTCTTTGAAATAATTTATTCTCTCATTCCATATCTAGTTAATAATGTGTTCAAGACATAAGTAAAAACATTTTCTAGTCTTTTCACTAGAAATTGCATAGAAATATCTAATGGAACCAATTCTCCACATCCTTCTCTTGATATTTGCATCTTGCTTGTCTCGGGCTGCTGGTCACCTTTTGACATAACCAATCCCATCTCCTCAACTGGACTATAAGACGCTTGACAGTAGAGCCCAAGGCTTTGTCTCATCTCCCATTCCACCCCTCCCTGATTTCTGCTTCTCTGCCCATCTACAAGAATATAACAGATGCTCAACAAATGGCTGTTAACTGAGCAAGAGCGCAACTAGCAGCTATGAGATCACGAAACATCAACATCACATTGGGCCCTTGAAGACAGTCAGGGGATCGCATCCTGGGAGTCACAGACAATTGATATGAGTCCAGAGGAGTGAAGTGAGACATAAACAATGGCAGAGTGGGATCCACAGCTGCAGAAAACAGACGCCTCAGCTGGGAGCCGAGGTGACTTTGAGAAACAGTGGCTGAAGCGATCTGTTCCGCCAGGAGGTGGCGCTTCAGCGCAGGGACGCTCTTGGTCTCCCGCGTCTCCATCTTCGGGGCAACTCCGTGAACTTACAGAAATGTCTCCCCCGAACAGAACTGAGCTAAAACACGAGATGTGTCCGCCCAGAAGACCTTAATATTCTTAGGCAAGATATAAGGAAACTATTCTGAATCTTATTTAAAGAAAAGCTTTGCTTTTCCACAACCGAATGATCCCAAGGCCAGTCTTCGCCTGTGCCACCGGTCCTCCCTCCTGTATCTAGGAGGTCTCACTTTTAGATGCGCGGCATAGACAGGATGGTTTCTTAAAAGAGATTTTAGTGTGGTAAAATCCGAGTCTGCACAGTGCTGATTTTATTCAAAAAACATGTTCGGGCCGGGCGCGGTGGCTCACGCCTGTAATCCTAGCTCTCTGGGAGGCCGAGGCGGGCGGATTGTTTGAGCTCAGGAGTTCGAGACCAGCCTGAGCAAGAGCGAGACCCCATCTCTACTAAAAATTAGAAAGAAATTAATTGGACAACTAAAAATATATAGAAAAAATTAGCCAGGCATGGTGGCGCATGCCTGTAGTCCCAGCTACTCAGGAGGCTGAGGCAGGAGGATCGCTTGAGCCCAGGAGTTTGAGGTTGCTGTGAGCTAGGATGACGCCACGGCACTCTAGCCCGGGCAACACAGTGAGACTCTGTCTCAAAAAAAATAAAAAAAAATAAAAATAAAAATGAAAAAAAAAAAAAAAAAGAAACATGTTCGACATCAGTGGAGGAAAATGTTGTCTAAATGGATGAAAGCGGTAAAAAGTGAATTGTGAATATTAGGCTTCAGATGAGGAAACAAACATGAAGCGGCATGAAGGCAGCACTGGCTTTACGTGTAGGAGTGTGTGCAGATGTTCAGTGCACACAGATTACTTTTTCAGGCTAATCAGATGAGCAGGCTAAGTTTATCCTTTATTAATAATACAAGAATTGAAATTATAAGAAAATCTTTATTCTGCTCTATGAGTCATCTGCTTCATGCGTCAGGTGAAGAAAAATAAATGTAAGAATCTAGTCAAGTAGAAATTCTCTTGGAAATATCCTGAAAACTCAAAATTATGCCTTTGGAGACAAGGTAATGAATCAATAACTTTACAAAATGGATCTCTGGCTACACTAGATTAGAAACAAACAAACAAAAAAATCATCTCCGTGATATAAATGTGGCTTCCAAATGTACACTTTCCAATGGAGCCACATAGAGCCGGGTGAGAAATGGACGGAACCCTTGGGTGTGTTTCTCAAGAAACCCACAGTCACACAGAACCAACTCTTAACAATCCGGAAAAGCTAAAAAGACAGTTTTGAGCCATGTACTGTCACTGTGGAGGACATATGCTTTTTATACCTGGCCCAAGTCATTAAATTCTTAGATTAATTCCCTTTAATGATGAGCTAGATGCATGTTCATCATTTAAAAAGAAAGAAAAACAACCTTAATGAAGACATTTGCCTTAGAAACTGCCACAATCAAAGACAGACCTTTTCGGATGTAATTAAATTTTTTCCAAGATAATTTATCTTATTAAAATATGGTAATCTCCCAGGGTTTCAGGTTATCCGAAACCTTTCTAAGATTGAAAGCTATAGTTAATTTCTTGCTATAAGCAGTGTAATTAAACCTAAGAGAGTCAGGAAACATTTAATATTCACACAAGCACATAAAAGCTAAAACTGTTTATTTATACCCAAGGTACGTATAGGAATCTGGTTGTGCCCCAGGAATCTACATAGTTTGGTACTGGAGTACAAAGGGCAGCCCAGCAAGAATCTAACTGTCCTGGCCAAAAAGCATCCCCTGGTAGCATGCATGGCTGATAGGGACTTCAGAAGAATGTCCTTACGGAGATGTAATTTTTGAGGACACTGGTAAAATCAGTGATTCAAAATTCAGTTTGATTTGAGGTTTAATGAAGCACTTTGTTATTCTGTAAAATAAAAATGAAAAAATAGAGACAGTTCTTCAGGCTTAATTACCACATCTGTTATTAGGCACTTTACCGTGATTGACTGGAGTGTATGTCGGACACAGTGCCAAAAAGCCTCCCATAAAAGCAGCTTCCAGCTCCCTGCCTGAATGGCATTGGTCTCTGTTACAACCAGGATTTCCATGGCAAACAAGCAACGCCTGGTGCCCCAGCCCCTGAGCCAGCTGAAGGCACTTTTTCTGAGGGGGTGCCAGTTAAGATAGAAGCAGCGCCTGGGCTGCCTGCTTCTGCCCCTCCCTGGCTTCCCTCCCTCCTCCAGGCTCGACCACACTCCCCCAGAGCCCATGATAGAGAAGCTTAGGGCGAGCAAGGAGCAAGGCAAGACTAGGAGGAGTGGAGCTACAGTTTTGTCAGGATCCCTACCTGCCGGCATTGAAATAGGAGTTATGAGGATATGCTGCAGATCCAAAGCACTTCCTAGCTCCTGAGGTGATTGAGACTCTAAAAGTGCATGCAATATCAAGGAGCTGGCTCCTCTGGACACCTGATCCCTGGGGTGCCTTGGGCCCTATGAACAAAGACGATTTCTTTTTAAAGACCAGCAATCAAAGGAGATTTCAGAAATTCAATGTTGCACTCTGTAACATGCATATGAGAGAAACTATCATAAGCCCCTCTTTCCTTGTCCTCAGTAAAACCGTTCATTGATTCCTTCAAGTCTGTTACGTAGGCAAGTGGGGGACCCACTAATTAAACTGCAGCTCATCTGAAAGGGCTGCCTTTATAAAGTGTGCCATCATTCAATTTTTTATTATATTTATTTATTTTTCTGTTTTTAGAGACAGAATCTCACTACGCTGCCCAGGCTGGCCTTGAATTCCTAGGCTCTAGCAATCCTCCTGCCTCAGCCTCCTGAGTAGCTGGGACTACAGGTGCACGCCACCACACCCAGCCAAATTTTTAAAACTACAATCAGACACCCACAGCTCTCGCTATCCCTAAGTCAAGTTATCATTCAGGCAGAAGCATGGGGACAATTATTGGGACACAAAATCACTCTTCATACCGGAAGTACAAACATAAAAGCCACAGCAAAAAACCTCATACCTAAACACGCACTGAGTAGGGAAATACTCAAATACTCACCTAACTCAACCCTGAATGTCTAACGTAAACAGCAACCCTATGGCTCAGAAGTTCACAGCTCTGACGTAAGTCATGAGAAAAGACTAAAACATAACAGCATTTAAATACATTCTTCTGGAATCATCAAGTATAAAGAAGAATGTCTTGAGGTAGTCTCTGTATTTAATTTGCTCTTCAAGATGAGGTTGTATAAATTTATGATGTATTCTCCAGTTGCTTTTTTATACCAAGCAATATCTATAGTGTTTTGGATGTGTGGCTACTTTTAATGGTGACTTTGTATACACAAAATAATCCAGAAATAATAGTGAGTAAAGTATGAGAAATTGGCAAGCAGGAAAGAATTTTCTATTAGAAGGGTTTTAATAACACTAAATAAAAATAAAAGGAATATATTGTATTTTCTAAAAAGAAATGAACATTCGTAAAAGTCATTGACTATAGTACACTTGGCGAAGTTTCAGATATGGAATATTCTGTCCTTTGGAGGGGGACTGGGAGTCAGTTCCCTAGAGGTCTACCCTAAGAACCGCCCACTTTTCAATAATCTTTCCAGCTTAACAAAAAGGGGACTTTAGGAAGTAGACTTCAGCCTCTTCAGACAAACAGCGGTCCAGACTGGTATCATACACTTCTTGCAAGCCATGATTGCTAAAGGGCCTCTCACACTCACCAGACTTGCTGAAATCTGCCCATCCTCTCCTTGGCTGTATAATATAAAAGATTGAGGCTATTTTCAAACTAAGTCTTTCCCTCACTTTCTCTTCCTGTTTATCCATAACTGAGTCTTTGTGATGCCCTTGCGAGGAGGGGAAGAAGATGGCGGGGCATGGCAAAAGTGAAATCAACCAATTCTGAAATAAATAAAGGCTTCTCTCCAAATAAGTAAAAAGAGCCATCTCAAAGCAAAATCCCTTCAAAGATAAATTTCTACAAATAATGGTTTTTGTGGCATTACAAAGAAAGGAGCTATACTTTAAAAATACCTAAAAGTAATTTGGCAATGATTTCTTGGATATGATACCAAAAACACAGGCAATAAAAGAAAAAACAGATAAACTGGACTTAATCAAAATCTAAAACTTTCGTGCATCAAAGGACATTATCAACAGAGGAAAAATGCAACTTACAAAATGGGAGAAAATATTTCTAAATCATATATACGATAAAGGATCAATATTCAAAATATAAAAAGAACTCCTAAAACTCAACAACGACAAAACAAACAACCCAATTAAAAAGAGGACAAAAAACTTAAATAGATATTTTTTATAAAGAAGATATACTAGTGGCCAATATGCACAGGAAAAGATGCTCAATATCACTACTCATTGAGGAAATGCATATCAAAACCACAATGAGATACCACTTCACACCAGTCAGGATGGCTCTTATCTCCCCTACATACACACGCACACGCACACACACACAAGAAAAGACAATAACAAGTGTTGGCAAGGATGTGGAGAAATTGGAACTCTTGTGCATTGCTGATGGCAATATAAAATGGAGCAGCCACTGTGGAAAACAGTATGGCGGTTTCTCAGAAAACACTTAATTACCATATTATGCAGCAATTCCATTTCTGAATTTACACTCAAAAAGAATTTAAAGCAGGGACTCAAACAGATATTTGTACACCAATGTTCAAAGCAGCATTATTCACAATTCTCAGAAGGTGAAAACAACACAAACGTCCACTGATGAATAAATAGATAAATGAAATGTGGTATATTTATCCAATGGAATATTATTCAGCCTTAAAAAGGACAGAAACTCTGGCATATGCTATAACATGGATGAACTCAGAGGATATTATACAGAGTAAAATAAGCCCGTCAGAAAAGAACAAATACTATATGGTTCCACTCACGTGAGGTACCCAGAGTAGTCAAATGTACAATGATAGAAAGCAGAACAGTGGCTGCCAAGGACTATGGTGAGAGACAAATGGGGAGTTGCTGTTTAATTGGGATAATGAAAAAGTTCTGGAGATGGATGGTGGTGACAGTTGCACAACAATGGGAATGTACTTAAAATGCCACAGAACTGTACACTTTAAAATGGTGAATTTTACGGTATGCGTATTTTACCACAATAAATGAAATACCTAAAAGCAAGCCAGTTCTAAGAAGTAAGTAAGCGATGTCTGCCCAAAGATAGGGACTCCTTGTTCACTGCTTTCCACTCTCTGTTTGCATGATGAAGTCAGATGTTCATGAATTCTTCCATGAATCACAC
Source organism: Propithecus coquereli (assembly GCF_000956105.1). Lineage (NCBI taxonomy): Eukaryota > Metazoa > Chordata > Mammalia > Primates > Indriidae > Propithecus > Propithecus coquereli. The sequence goes on along the minus strand of NW_012147634.1, from coordinate 97,391 downwards.
GGACTGGTAATCCAGTTGCTGGAATTTGAGAGTGGAGGGAGGGAAAACATAACAACAATGTGGTCCTGTGTCAGCCTGGTCTCCTCACACCCTTCTCCTTGGGCCAATCTCTCAGGATTTCACCTCTCCGCTCTCCCAGAGAGCTCTAAAACAGACGGCAATCCCTCCAGAGCCCAGACACTGTAGGGAGCAAAATAGAGCAATTTAACTTTCTCTTAACGCTAAGCAAACGGAAACCAAAAGGGCTGCAAATGTTTCAAAGCCGCTGTGCAATGTCAGAACTGCAGCTCTGGCCAACTGTCTGCCTGAAGTCAAACTTTGACTTGACTGTTGAACTTGGAATGTTTTAGGGATCTGGACCCGTCCATGCTCCTTACTTTCTCAGAAAAGTTCTAAGGAATTCGAGATTTTAAAGGGTCTTGTCTTCCTCAGTTTCAGTTCTTATTTCCCCAGTTTGGATTTTCCAGGTAATAACAAAGTAGTTTTGCTTTCAGGTTTCATTTTTTTTCCTCTCCCGTAATTGCTAATGAAGTTAAGATTACACAGAACAACGCTGTATGAGAATACAATGCAGATCTGAAGCCCTTCTGGCAGGTACTGCCCCAGACCAGTTGTTACTGATTGTATCTATAGGGAGAAAAGAGCTTAAAAGATCAAGTCACGCTGCACTTTCCAACAAAGCAGGCCACAGCTGTACAACGGACTGTGAGCAACTGCTCTGTGAGGAGACAGCAAGACCTCTGTTTTCCTGCAGGGTCTGCTCAGGTCACCGCATGTGGCATGGATTAGAGAGTCCAGGGGCTCTATTACCCAGAGGGGCAGGACGGGGGTGTACTCACCACACTCCTGGACAGAAGCTCTGTGCCATCAGGTCTCTTGGGGAACAGAAGCAGATTTCAGACCTTATGAAATTTTCTAAAGCCAACAATTAAAACGAATAAAATTCATGTATGAGTTCAAAAAAAAGGAGAACACACAATTCATTTTTACACATTTTCCCAAAGATCTGTCACGGTGGAGTAGAAGAAAATGTATCCATCATGGCTAGAAGAAGGTTTGGATTTGGTCTGAAGTTAGCTAAATTTTGAGACTTAGCTAAAGCAGTACTTGAACAGACATGCCTGTGGAACTCTAAAGGCTGTGCCCTCACCACGCTCCAACACAGAGGAAGACCCCCCAGAAAAACGGCGGCCCCAGAGCTCACACTCAGCTTCTCCAGAGCCTAGAAGGGAGCAGACAGCGCAAGCCCTTTCAGTCACATGGCTGTACATCTTCCATTTGGCGGCCAGCCGGGGGGCCAGGCCGGACAGCAGCTCAGGCAAAGCCAGGGCTCTGCTCTAGGTGCTGCCGGCGTGAGCCTTGCCCACCCCACACCCACCGCCCACTCCTCCACACCCCTAAGCCCGGACACGACCCCTGGTCAAGTTCCCGGGGTTGGGAAGGGCTCTTTTGATTTCTTCATCTTATAAATACAGAAACTGAGACACAGAAGAGTTTTCTTAGGTGCTGAGATCAAGCAGCGTGGCAGAGTCAGGACTCAAGGCCAAGACCTTCAGGCTCCAGAGCCAGTATTTTTTCCGCTATTCTGGGTCATCTGATAGATCTGTAGTGGAAAAGTGTGCTCCCCTCTGCTCTGGAAGCATGTTTTTGTTCCATTCAAGCCCTTGCAAAGCAAAATGAAACAAACATTTTAGTGGATTAGTGATACTGGCCCTGAGATCTGCATCACTGTCGACATTTTCCATTTGTGCCAGGATTAGAAAATGTAAAAAAGTTACCTCACATTGAGGCAATTCTAAAAGTGAGTGACTAGGCCCATGAGTAACACTGGAATCTCAAACTTGGGTGATTCCACCATTCCCCACAACTCAGCATAAAGTGCCTTTAAGATAAAACTTGAACTGAGCCAATGAAGCGAAACTTCCTAAAAGTGAATCTTTTACGTAGCTCTGCTTCCCTGGACTTCCTCTAACCATGGGTTCCCGTTGGGCCTTCAACAGAGAATCGGAGGCCTGCTGCTAACCGCCCACAAGCATCTTCGCTTTCCCGAGCTGCTCAGCTGCCAACAGTGCTGGGCCACAGGGAATGGATGGTACAGCACCGCCAGGCTTCTTGGGCACAGCAGCAGAGCCAAGCAGTGAGGCAGGGTCACCTCCTCATTTCTGCGAGAGTGCACCATGCAAGAAGCCGCACGGTGGTTCCCCGTACACACTAAAAGGGTTTCGGTCTACCCGGGGTTTTATTTTTGCTGGATCCAACTCCTAGACAGAGACTAGGAAGCTGCTTGTGTTTAAAAAAAAAAAACAAAAAAACTTGGTGACAAAACTCACCTGGCTTCCACAGCCCTTTCTTCACTCCCCAACACTCTGTTCTGAAAATCTGCCTGTCAGGACTTGGTTGCCATCCTTCTCAGCAGTGACATATTTACCATCAAAGGAAACAGAGAGAGCATGGTCAGCCACTAACCCATAAAAGCACTGCGGTCTCCCTTATGTGCCAGTGAATGAATCCACGCGCCATCGGGCCCTAATTACATGGCCTCATTTTTGCAAACAGAACAACCTGGCCAAGAAATTAAAAGTTCTCTTCCAAATTCTCCAGCTAGGCAGGACGCTCCTTTGGTTAAGCTATATAAAAATCCTTCTTAGATGGAGATAAGTAATGTCTCTGCCTGCGACACCTGAACTCTGGAAGAATCCAGAAAGATCAGAGTCCTGTCCTTTAGGGAGAGAGCTACACATAAGCACATGCCTGAAATTCTACAAGCTGATTTAGGTGATCACTTTCCGAAGATCTTTGGACTTCATGACAAGACAATATCCTTAGCCAAAGACGGTTGTGCAGGGAGGTGGCAACCGGGCCTAGAGGGTTAGCTTATGGGATGATCATGATCATAAAAAAAAAACTCCACAGCAGTGAGGGGCTGCAGTGAGGCCCTCGGAACACACCCCCAGGGGCTGCACAAACAAAACTACAAAGCATCATTTACATACTGCCTCAGAAGAAAGGCAGGGGAGTTTTTTTCCAGCCTTAGCTTGGCGGAGCTCCACATCACAAGCTTTTTGTTTGTTTTTGCTTTGTTGTTTTTTTAATGGCGGAAGAAAAGTGTCTTTGCTTCAGGTTGATCTTCACCAAAATAAAAGTAGACCATCTGGCTCCTATACTGAGGAACTCTCTGCACTCGAATCCTTGGCTGGACTCAGGCAGTCGTCACCTTTCTGGAAGGATGATCTCTTCTCCTGGGTGCAAGGAACGACCTGACCTCTCCTGGCCCAGCTGAAATGCTTCCTTGCTGGCTGGCCTCCCCTGCTTGCCCTCCCCTCACTCTCACCACTTCCAACCTAGCTGCATCCCGTGAAAGCACAGCTACGAGGCCAATTGTTCAAAAACTTAAAGTGCAAAGCATAAACCGTCCGGGCTCTTCCTTACCTCATATCCCCCTAAGAATGGTTCTCACCAGCTTTGGACCATTTCACTGCTCATTAGCACCTCTGCTAAAGGAAGCGTGGGGTCTTGGGGAAATTTCAATCAAGCAATGGTGTAATCTTTTTGGCCTCACTGGGATATGGTAGGAGATAAAGTCAAGATTATCCATTTCAATGCGCATTAGGGTTATAAGTTAGATTCAGTTTTTCATGTTATTCTTATGTCACCACAATTCTGAATAATCTTGAAATTAGGTCCACAAATATTTTTTTAAATGTCTTGGTCTGTTTGTCTTGTTGGCTCATGCTGCTGTAACGAAATACCACAGACTGGGTGGCTTAACCAACAAGAAACTTATTTGTCACAGTTCTGGAGGCAGAAAGTGCAAGATCAAGGTCCCACTGATTCTGTTTCTGGTGAGGGCTCTCTTCCTAGTTTGCAGACAGCTGCCTTCTCACAGTGTCATCACACAGCAGAGAAACAAGCACTCCGGAGTCTCTTCCTCTTCTTATAAGGGCACCCACCCTATCAGATAGGGCCCCACGTATCACCTCATTTTACCTCAATTACCTCCCAAAAGCTCAATCTCCAAATAGAGTCACACTGGACATTAGCACTTCAACATATGGATTTGGGAGTCGGGGGAGAAACTGGGGGAGACAATTTAGTCCATAGCACTATGCTTGACCATTTGGGGATGGAAAAGAAAATACGAGAGACCCCATGTGCTCAAGGAGCTTACGTTCTAAAATCAATTTATGTAGGGATTGAAGGGCCCTCGAAGCTTACGCAGTCTCTTCCTGCATAAACAAGCTCCGAGGCTTCCTTCTGAACATACTCGAAGAACATGCCTCCTGATGAAGTACTTGACTATTTCACCCCAATTCACGGAAAGGGACACAGAGGCACAGAGAGGTGAGGTGACCTGTGGCACTTATGATGAGGTAACAACAAAAAAATAAGTTCACACTGTGGTTGTCTCTAGAGATGTGCCAAGATCTGGGATATCAACCACTTTCCTGTCACCAGACTCCTAATACTGAAAGGGCAGCACCTCCCAGGCCAATATGTTTCAAAAGCCTTCTTGATTCAGGGTGTACACAGAGCATTATTTGGAAGCTTCTGCCCAAACCAAGATCAGGACAGTAGTTTTTTAAAGAGAGGAATTTTGCTGCTTGCCTAAATTGGGAAGAGTTTGTATGTTAATTAAGTCAATAAGTTCAATATCCAAAATAGTATAACATATTAAAGAGAGCTTAGACCTGAGATACAACACCAGGATTCTGGAATAAACTCAGCAAGTTAAAAACAGAAGTGACCTAGACAAATCCTTGGTAAAAATTAATAAATCAGATACAAATGAACAAATAAATAAAACCTACTGAGCATTTTCTATATGCCAAGTACTGTCTGAAGCCCTGTTCATTTATTATCCCAATTAAACCTTATAACAACTCTGTGAAAGAGTTGCCATAATTATCCTCACTTAATTGATGAAGAAACTGAAGTATAGAGTAACTGGCTCAAGGACACACATCCAATAAATAGTGTTGCAAGCCAGGATTCAAATCCAGGAAATCTGGTTCTAGAACTCATACCCCACTACCTTATAACACATCCATGCCTTAAGTTTTCAACAACATTCGTCCAGTGGACATAGCAGTCAGTGCTTAAAATGTATGCTTAGAATGCAAATCCAAGAGCGCTAGGAACTTGTTTATCTTAGGTATTGCCCTATCTCTAGCATAGATGATCGTATGGAATATAATAAGTGCTCGGTAAATATCTATTGCATAAATAAATAATGAATTGTGTTAGATTGAGTGAAATTACTACAACAGTCTCCTTATTGTCGTCCCCATTCTTATTTCATTTTCTACTCCTGTCATCAATGATAAACTTGCTACTACTGCCTGACGAACTGAAAGTCTGGCAGACAGTTTTTAAGGACTTCCCTACTTGGCTCCAACCTATACTTCCAGCCTTATTTCTTGATATTCCATTATACAAACACTTCACTCTGGCCAGCACCAACTTCCCCATACCTTCCTCTTATCAACACCCTGGCCATGTGCAAAGACGTGTGCTGAAGGCGGCATCTTGTCATTTCTGGTATTCTCCCCAACATGCAAGAAAGGCTTTCCTCATAGCAGACACATAATAATCAGAGATCAGCTGATCTACGTAGATACATCTCACCTCAAAGCAAACACCTGATATTTTAAAAACATAAAGGTAAAAAAAAATTTTAATTGAGGTAAAAATCATGTAACCTAAAAGTCACCATTTTAACCACGCTGTGCAAGCATCACCACTATCTAGTTCCCAACCATTTCCACCACCCAAAAGGAGACCCGCACCCATCACACAGTCACTCCCCATTTCTCCCTTCCCCCAGCCCTGGCAACCACTAACCTACTTTCTCTTCTAGATATTTTATATAAATAAAATCATACAACATGTAGTCTTTTGTGTCTAGCTTCACTCACTGAGCATAATGCTTTTTAAGGTTCATCCATGTTGCAGCATGTATCAGTACTTCATTCCTTTCTATGGCTGAATAATATTCCATTGTGTGAATATATTATGTTTTTGATTTTGTTTGACCATCTGTTTTCAATTCTGCCAACATCTTACTAAGGAAAAATGAACTGATTCACTAGCAGTCACATCTTAATTCTCTAGTTAAGATAAATAAATTTTCTTTTAGTAAAATACTATCTTCATTAAAATACATTTATGCTTATGAGTAAATTTAACTGTTTTTGTATTCCGGAATATTTTAAATTCCTAATAGTTTATGTTTTGTGAAAGAAACTACACTTTCTGACATCTGTACTTAATTAATAAGATCTTATTTAAGCATTTGAATCATTCTTTCATAAGAAGCATAAGCAGACCTGACTCCTAATTATATTAATTATTCTTCCCTATTTTAGCATTGTTTGGTGTTAAATAGTAACTAATGTTTATTGAGGGTTTACTATGTGCCTACCACTATGCTAAATACAACACTCTTTGAAGAACATACTATTATCATTTTTCGGGTGATGAAGAGGCTTAGAGAGCTTAAGTGGCCTGCCCAAGGTCACCAAGCTTTCAGTGGTGGAGACTGGATCCCAACTCAGGTTGTCAAATTTCATACAGTAAGTGACAAGGTCAGAAGTACACCTACACTGTCAAAATCTTCTCTCATAACTCACACTTTAATCACATTTGTTTGTGTAAATCAACACTTAACCTTTAAGTGCAATGCCCAAAAAGAAGTATATAAAATGGATACTCAGACCTCTCACTAATGTGCTATATAACCATTTCAAAGTCAAGGGCCCCAAACTCTCTTTTGGAAAAAAATTTAGAAATTGCTCTTATTTTTCCATATTATAAAAGTAAGCTGGAATGATCTATAGGTACAACGACCCACATTGGTATAATCTATGCATCTCCACACTGATGAATGACAAGGGTCCTCTAGAGAGAAAGGGGACCATAGGATGCTCTAGTGCCAGAAGCATCGTTTTGCAGGTTTTGCTCCTGGAACTCATTGTGGAGCTCAGGAAGTGATGGCTGAAATACATGAGAGAGATGAGCCAAGACCCAACACCACATGTCACTTTATTCCAGTTGGAAAAATGGGAGAGAAAGAAGTATTCCAATATTAGACTTTAATAGAGATGTCATCTAAACATTCAGAAAAGCATCCACAATCCCTAGTCTTTTTCTGATTGTTCCTGGCAGATTACAATGAATGGGAGGAGGGTGCAGAGTGGGAATGAGAACACTTGCTACTTGGCCAACTTGGAGGGGTGCTCTTGTTTTAGATTCTAAAGAATGGAGCTCTGCTAGTACTATTGATCTCTTAGGCACTGGATTTGCTGCCTACAGAGTAAAGCAATTGCCTCTGATGGTGCTGGTCCTTTGCTTTCTGACACACAGCTCTCATGGCTATGGAAGTAAGGGTGAATTCATGGATATTTAAAGCCACACCAGGATTCAAAGTATGTGAGTTTTCAGTTTCCCATCACTGCTAGAGTCTTAATTCTATATTAAATAGGGGCCTTTAATTTTTGAACTTATTATTGAAGTGTAAAATACATACCAAAAAAGGGCACAAATCAAAATTGAACAGCTCAATAAATGTTCACAAACTCAACACACCCATACAAGCAGCACCCAGATTAAACATAACAATGTGAGCATGCCAGAAGCCCTCCATGGCGGGGCTTTAATCCTGACACAAAACCGAGGCCCATCAAGCATCCTATGTCTAAAAAAGCATTCAGTATTAAATGTACTACTTGGGACACAAACAACAACAGCAATAAAAGGCAACATATAACTTTCCTATTTTTTCAACAAATGCTGCACCCACGTAGAACTTCAAGTACAGCGCGGTCCTTGTCCCTCCAAGTGTCGATGGGGAGCCTCCCTAAATCACACAGATGGAGACAAATGAACAGGCCTAATGGCAAAGAATTGAAAATTAACGAACTAATCAGGAGAGTGTTTAACACAATTCTTTTGCCACCCACGAAGTCTCCCCTTCCCCTTCTCCACTTCAAAGGCATCTATATCATTGACAAAACCAAATATCCATTTCGTAAAGTATAAACAAACTGTGAGAGGAAGGGGGAGTGGAAACATAATGAAGAAAATAACACCGTTTGCCTCTCTGCAATCCACTTGCTTCTCCTGCTTTAATGGATTTGCAACAATAATCTATAATCAAGGTGTAATGACAGACTTAATTATGAGGAGCTTTAAGTGACCTCAAGCAAACCATATATTGCCCTCTCCTGTATACAAACCTCCTTAGCCAAGTACTCCCAGTCAAGAAACCTCTTATCTCAGAGATAAAAGGATCCCCACTGGCCCATGAGCACCAGCTGTCTGCACACTTGCGTGGATGGGCTCCCCGGAACACATTACATCCAGAAAAGGCTTCCCCCACTCTGCCTCACTGGACTCCGCATCCTGTGCCTAACTTTAAAAAGAAAAGGAAAGAAAAGCCACCTACAAATATCCACAGGGGCTAGGAACTAAGTCTTGCTTTGAAAGAAACCCAGAGGCAAAGGCTGAATGAATGACATACTTTTTCATAAAGGGAGTAATCAGGCTAAAAGAACAATCCTATGCGAAAAGTCTGTGACCTTTGCAAAGGCTGTGACCTTGAATTTGAATCTTCTTCTGACACAAAGAATGTAGCCAGTTGTTAAACTCAGGATTAGATCTTTACAGGAAGTTTGCAACCTTTCCCTCCAGGGTTGGAATCCAGTTTGGAAGTTAGGGGTGAGTATGGGTATGTAAATGGCATTTGGAGAGTCCCCAGCCTCATAACTGTCCAAACACATCAATAACTTTCTGATGGATTTAATTATATTTCAAAATCAAAAATTCTCAGCTTCAAAACAGCTATCCGAATCTAGATTTGGAAGGGGATTATTTATATATCATATATATGGTGACGATTCCCCAGAACACAGAATCATTCCCTGAGGTCACAGGCCTGGATTTAGCCAGGCTCTTCGACCAGGCACCTGTGTTCGATGAGGCTGGGGAAGAGAAGCTGAGAAGTATGCCTTTGTCTATCACGACTAGGGGAGACTTTTTTTTTATTTTCAGAATCAGTAATAAAACCCTGCAATCAGATAAGGCAGTGGGGAGTAGGAGAAAACAATACTTCCTTGGCCAAAGATCCACTGGCATTCTAACAGACCTGTGTTCCCCTAACGCCATGTCTGCTGCTCCCAAACCAGCAGACTGATGACGCTTCCGCAGAATTACTTTTTTCCTTCCCAAATCCTTCCTCTGACACACTGCTGCAAGTAGTTTAACTGTGGAAGGCCTTGACCTCCTTTCTTTGTCTCTCTGATTCAAGTTTGTCTGTTTCTTTGGGGCTACCAAGCTCAGTTGAACAGAGCATCAGCCAATCCCGGAACAATGGGCCCCTTTCTCTGGCTGTCACATGAACAGCATTGTGTTACAGCCATTGTTCCTTCAAGTAGAGAAGAGGCACGGGTTCTCACAGACCAGCTACTCTCTGTGATCCCCTCTGGCCAATTCACTACAATTTAAAAACAACAACAAAAAAGTCATGCCTTTCGAATAGGGCACTATAACCCTAACAAAGATTATTGTGCCTCCACGGACCAGCATCAGCAAATCTTGTTAAAGATACACTTCCCTAGGCCCCACTACACACCTACTGAGTCAAAATCCACAGAGAAACCAGTACTTGCAGGTGATTCTCCTGCCTCTAACGTCTGAGAACACAGGCTGAACATGCCTCAAGCATTTCCAACCTCACTAATGGCCTGAGTCTGCACATCTGTTTAAGGGACCAACCGGAGGTATGGAGGATAGTGAAAGCGTACATACTTTATACTGTGGTTATTAAATCTTAGTGTGGGAGGAAAAAGTGCTTAGCTGAAGGCAGGTGAGAAAGATGGGGGCACCAAGGAAATGTGGGAAAGGAGACAGGGACATTTTAAAAACACTAATCATTGTTCAGAAGATAATAGGAATTTGGGGGTGGACCATCAATGAGCAAGAGAAGGGGAGTGCAGGGAGAGCAGGGTAGTGCTGAAGCCCCCTGGCGGAGGCATAGCCTTCAGGAAAGGATGGATGGCAAGAAAGTGCCAGTGGTAAGAGGAACTTGTAAAAAAAGCATGTTTAATATTAGGTTTTAAGTTTTAAGATATGAGCTCTTTCCACAGTCCCAACCCTTAAAAGTCAACTACTCAAGCCACATGATTGGTGGCATTTTATGAAATGAAGGATCTTCATGGCTGAGTGGGTGACTTCATGCTAAAAGAGACAGTAGAGTAATGTGGCAAGATAATCTTTAAACTTCTTAAGGGCAAACATGAATTCAGATCCAGATGACACTAGAAGAAATCTAAGTCACCATCCCTGCCCTCAAGAATCTCCATAGTTTGGTTGAAAGAAATAACAGTTTTCTCATTTCACACTTTCTCGTGTAATGGGGTAGGGGGTGGCTCTAGCTAATATTTACCTGAATCTCAATGGGGTACCCCAAACCACATCTGGTTCATATAATAAATAATGGCAGTATAATGTGAAGGCTTCCTTTAATGCACACATAGTGCTATGGGGTGCAGGCAGAATCTAGTCCTAAAGCCCCATAATTGGCTATCATAAAATGATTCTCAAATGTTAACTCACCACTCTTGTGGAATGGTTTAGTCACTATTGCTTGAAAGTGTCTTGTCACATGTTTGCTGAACCCATTCTCCCCATCTAAGATGCCCGTCCATTCAAATCTCTCCTGCAAGGTCCCACACTGCCAGGAGCCCTCTCTAGAGGGAGCTCTCTGGGCAGCCCTCAGAGCTGCACACTGGATTCTTGCTATACCCAGCCTTACCTGGTCAGTTGTATTTTTTGTGTGTGTATCTACAAATAGATTTTTTCGAAGGCAAGAACTCCTTGGTAATTACACATAGTACTTATCCCCATGACCTAGATACCTAATAAAAAATAAAACTGGCCAGGCACGGTGGCTCACGCCTGTAATCCTAGCACTCTGGGAGGCCGAGGCGGGTGGATCGCTCAAGGTCAGGAGTTCGAGACCAGCCTGAGCAAGAGCGAGACCCCATCTCTACTAAAAAATAGAAAGAAATGATCTGGACAACTAAAAAAATATGTATATATATAAAAATTATCCGGGCATGGTGGCGCATGTCTGTAGTCCTAGCTACTTGGGAGGCTGAGGCAGGAGGATCACTTGAGCCCAGGAGTCTGAGGTTGCTGTGAGCTAGGCTGATGCCACGGCACTCTAGCCCGGGCAACAGAGCAAGACTCTGTCTCAAAAAAAAAATAAAATAATACTCAAACCAATTACTTTTTTAAAGAACCAAGTCACATCTTTTCATCAATTCCTCATCCAAAATAAACAAAATCACCTTATCAAGATATCAGTGGTGGGGTGGGTCTTTAAAATCTTTTGTTTTGATGATAGAATTAGTCCTCAGAGTCCAAAACAAAGATTTCATAGTTCTATTTCTATATGTGAGAAACAAGACAAATTTGCATGTTTTCATTTTCAATTTGCCATCAAAAATTTTTTTTTTTTTAAAGAGACAAAATTCTTTACCAGAAGGTCTTCCAAAGACCCACCATGGGAACCACCACCTGTGGCTATGTTTAGAACTAGCCAAGTCTGTATAGCGCATCAGGGTCAGACAAGATGTTAATGACAGGCACTTAGTTATCCTCTAGGATGGTGCCTTTTTGCTCCCAAAGATAAGATGTTTTTAAGAGATGCCATTATAATATCCTGCACAGGTACCCATCAAGATGAGGCTTTCCATACTGGAATCGTGCGTTTTTTGTCTTAGAAGCTGGGAGGGGCACAATTTATGGCCCTCTAAGTAGGAAATTGAGGTGGTTAAAATGCTTTACATAGTTTCTTTATCTAGGAGTATAAATCACTAAAAATGAAACAAGAGAGGAAACTGCTAGAAAGGAACAGCGATAATAACCAGAAGTAGTATCACATTCACACTTTCCAGACTGGTTAATGGCACACAGTATACATTATCAAGTAACACCCACACGGCAACTTGCAGTTTTACAAATAAAGTTCCATAAAGTAAAATAACATTGGTTTTCATCTTCCTTTTTTCCTCAAAATATGAGAAATCGTTTTACTCAGTACTCCAAATTGATCCTCTGCAATAATTATGTTTTAAAAAACAATCACAGTGAAAAATAATCATAAAAGGTAAAGAAAAGAGAGACAAGATAAATATAAAATCTTGGGGAATTCAGATAGAGAGAATGAATAAATGAATAACTGAATAAAGAGATTAGGAGAACAGTTAAAAGACTCGCAAAAGTCTAGGCAGAAAATGATGCAGGCTCACACTAAAGTAGAAAAAGTTCATTTTGCAAATAGAATTGAAAAAGAAGACAAATCAATAGAACCCAATGAATCTTATATTAATTCTCAAAACTAAGCTAATTTTTAAGAGTAAATACTAGGTACACACCCTTGAGAAACTGAGAGTAGGGGCAGTTCTTAATATTGCTTTGTTTAAAGCCCAACAATCTGGATGGTTGTACTGCATTCATTGATGCTGCCACCACCCTGCCCCATGTCGTGGGAACTTTCATACATCAGCCGATGAATGGACATTTTTTGTTGTGTATTTAATGGTGGAGCTACCCATGATCCAAGAGTTTAATTTTTGCAATATTACTATCTTTGTCATTACACTGGAAGTTATTCATTTATTCAAATGTTATTGTATATTACAAAAAGTGAATGGAAAATGGGAAAATTTTAAACCTTATACTAATTATGAGAAGTATTTGTCTCATAAAATTATTATAAGTAAGACAAAGATAGAAGTTATTAGACATGGCCAAAATGGCAAATCTTTAGTCTGAATCAGACATTTATTGAAATTGAACAGGTCAACTGTTGTTTAAATGAGGAGGAAATACCCAAAATTATGAGAAGTTTAAAGAAAAAAAATTAAAGGAGTATACACTGAGTGCTGTGTCTAAATAGCAAGGTAGAATTAGAGATTTTACTATTTATTTGGCTTTCTAGGGCCAGACCCCTTACAACATGTAAGCTTTTGTACAATCTTTGGGCCTATTTTCAGGAATCTGTCCTTTCAGCAAAGTAGGAAAAGACAGTATTGAACCAGTCACTGTGTTTCTGATCAAATACAAAAACATATGCAGAAGTGTTTCATAAACTTAAAAACACAGGACAAAGTTGGTTGTTTTTATCAGCATTGGCACTTCCATTCCAGTGCTCTGACACCGTCATTCCAAAAGCCAAACCAAAGCTGTCCTAAAGGATAAGCTCAGCCCTTCGTCACACTGCCATAATGTTGAACACATAACATTAATTCAGCAGCATTTGGTGTTTCATAAGTCCTCTTAGGACATTCATAGACTTTTTGGATTATGTCTAGCCAAACTGGAAATTCTCTACTGGCTTTTCCACAACTCTCTGGATGTACACAGTGACTGTCCAAAACACACTGTGTGCTAACAAAATGTCAACTATCATTCATGCAGTTTGCTCTTCTCCCACATTCTTTAGACACTTATTATATAACTACTCTGTGCCAGCCATTTGTATAAGGGCTTACAATATGGAATGATGAACTCACCAATCTGTTGGGGATAAACATTCAGATAATAAACACAGCTGACACAATGTGATAGATGCTATAGTAAAGCTATCCACAAAGTAGAAAGGGAACATTCATAAGATAGCATTAAGTTTTTGAGGAAATTAAGAAAAGCTTCAGAGGGAAAGTCTTCAAAGGGATTTTAACTATATCTTCAGAAATGAATGGGTAGTAAGTAGTTGGTTAGAGCGAAAGGAGGGGCAAAGACATTTCTAGCACAGGGAACAGCATACATAGCTAGGTCGTGGAGGAATGACAGGGTAGGGTGTATTCCCGGAACAGTAACAAGGTCAAGATCAGTAGAGGCTGGAGGGCTGGGTACAGGGAAGTAGAGAAACAACCCAGAGAAGAAGCTGCAAATGTGGTCTGGTGTATCATGTTAAAGAGGTGAGGCTTTATGCTATAAGCCAGTGTTTCTCCAAACGTGATCTGAGATCGTGTGTTGAGGCCTCAACCAGATTCACTTGGAGATCTTCTCAAAATGCAGATTTCTGGCCCTTACATATGAGGTGAAGCTCAGGAATGTTTATTTTCAACAGGCACCTGGGTGACACTGATGTTCACCATCTGGAGACCTGCCAAAGATTTGCAGACAAGGGAATAACATGATCAGATTTGTATTTTAGAAATATGCTATTAGACCAAGCAGACAATCATAAAGTAAATCCACTGCTGCTAAATGAGCATGCGATTTGGCTTTGCAGTACAATCACCTGGGGAAATTGTAAAACTACAGACACTTTTCACACCTCACCCAAGACTTACTGCATCTGAATAAAGGCATAAGGGGCTAGGATTTATATTAGCTTCAACCATATGAAATTGCCATTTTTATTTATGTCAAAAATGGTCAAATATCAGCAATTGTACATTTTTAAGAAGCTCCACTCCCTTCCTCCCTGCTTCCGGTATGCACCAACATCTGAGAATAACTGATGCAATACAAGAAGAGCTAAATGCTTTTTCCTTTTTTACTAATTATCAGTGTCATCACTCAGTTTGATTAACATGCAAAGACAGAAGTACCATAATTTATGTACCTAAAACCAATGTGAAAAGAAAGAGAGGGAATTCAAAAACAGCCACCAATATTGTAAGGGAGCAAATTTAAGGATTTTAGAGGCAGAAGGAACACTGGAGATTATTCAGCTCTTACCCCACCTCCCACCACAAGTTTATACGTGATGAAACTGATGCCTAAATGGAGAAGCAACCTGTTTGAGGTCATACGGAATATTTTGTTCGATTCTCCAATGATACATGCTCTTTAGGTGCTCTTGTGTGCATTTCAATGAGTATTAAAGTCACTGTAACTAAAATGTATTTGGGATTTAATTAACAGAGTGCTAGTGTGACATGAAGCCCTAACACGCTTGAATTGGGGGGGATTAGGGGACATAAAGCAAATACTCATGCATATCCATTTTTATAATGAAGCCTAAGAACTAAATAATATAAAACTTAGAACAGTGCTTGAAATGTAATAGATACTTAATAAATACTTATTGAAAGAATGAGTGATCTCTTAAAAACAGGTTAAAGGAAGTATATTAATGCAAAGAATTTCTAAGGA
Source organism: Propithecus coquereli (assembly GCF_000956105.1). Taxonomy (NCBI): domain Eukaryota; kingdom Metazoa; phylum Chordata; class Mammalia; order Primates; family Indriidae; genus Propithecus; species Propithecus coquereli. The sequence goes on along the minus strand of NW_012147634.1, from coordinate 82,220 downwards.
GGTGTACAGGTTGTGAACTGAGTGTAGATCTCCCACCTCCTAACCTGTTCCGAGCACTCTTTGGTGCCCACCCAGGACCCACCCTCTTACAAGTCCCCAAATCCCAGCCCTGCCACATGCACCTTTTTTTCCACTGGAAGTGCCCCAACAAAAAGCAATGCAAAGATCATGCCTGAGCTAAGGTTTGACAATAGATAGTAGTGAAGCTTACAGATGAGCACTTCAAAGCCCATGCAGACAGAAATGTAACTAAAACTTACTGACAGCTGATAAAGGCTACATTATGGGGCTACAACAGCAGTTAACGCTAGCTATGTAATAATAATAACAACTAATAAATACCTGCTACGTGTCAGCCTTAGCCCTTCACATACATGAAGTCATTTAATCCATTGACAATCCTCTGGCATAAGCATTATTATTATCATTTTGATTTTATAGATGTGGACAGAGAAGTTAAGTAACTTGCCCAAAATCATTCACCTGGAAAGTGGCAGAGTTGAGAGTGGAACCCAGGTTGCCTGGCCCCCGCCGCTTACCAGCCAAACTCTTTGATCTCTCAGTGGCAAAACAAAAAGTACCCTGCAAGCTGACCTCTTAGAACACTCATGTCACGAAGATGACATATCTGGATAATATAATTTGGCCCCAGGCTTTTCATCCACAGGAATGAACCTTTTTATTTGGGAAGACTATACACAAAGTGAGAGCCAGGAATAAGGCAAGAAAAACCAAAAAGGAATGTCAATTCTCTTCTCCCTTGGCACAGCCTGGTTATTACTGCGTAAGAACAGTAATAATGACTCATTTTGGCTAATAAAATCCCAAACTCTGACTTCCCCTAAAGAATTTGGGTCCTCGTGTAAGAATATTTTCTAAAGAAACAGCAAAGATATCACCATATTTCATTTACTCAGTGGTGTCATTTAAAAAAATACTTTCAGGGGAAAAAAAAAAGACAGACCATTTCCCTAAACCAGGGGCAAAAGTTCTAGATCAAAGGAATTTAGAAGAAAAAGACAAACACGGGATAAAACTTCGTTATGTAATTATGGCATGAAGAACCGTCCCTTTCAGCATTCTCTAAGGAGCCAAGCATTCTGACAAGGACCCTCTCTGGTCTAAGTGACCCAGCCTGTGACCCTGCCAGCCCCTAAAGAACGCTGAGAACGCAGCAAGAGGGAGCGCCCTGCAAGCCTGGTGCGGTATCTGCGCAATCTGAGCATCAGGTACTGGAGAAAGAAAAGTTTACAAAACAAGCCAAGATCCTAAAGGAGAAGTTAAGCTGATCCGGAAGAAAGGCCCCCGCTGAAACTGTTTTTCAATCTCAGTCTGATTCCCCCCAAATCTCTCTACATCCAGCTGTGTCTCCCGTCAGCATGCAACAAACATAGGCAAGGCAATACAAGGGGAGAAGTTGTGCAAAATAAAATACGTAATGAGAGTGTCTCCCCATCAAAAATAAGAATTTCCTACACAATCTCAAGTAATAAAACCGAATGCAAACAACAGTAGCAACAAACCCTTAAGAAGTACATAAACAACCCAGACCCCATCTCGCCCCGCCTCACGCTGCACCTCAGCGTCCTGGCTACGGAAAAAGCGGCCCCGGCGCGCGTCCGGCCCGTGTTCAGCGGCCGCCAGAGTTGAGTTTACCCAGCTCTTACCCAGGTCCTGAGATCTTCAGATTCGCAGCGCAACCTTTGTTACCCGATCTTCACCCAAGGCCAGACAAGACACAAAATCTGCTCCGAACAGCACAGCTAGTGTCCAAGTAGCGTCCCGGAAGAAAGCAGCACTTGGGCGTCCGTTCGGGCGCTGAGGCGGAGACGCGCGAAAGGAGGTAGGTCTCAGCGCGTTTCCAGAGCCCAGTTTTGCGCACCGGGAAAAGTGCTTGCTGCAAACTCGAACAAGGCTTTCCCGGTCTGGGCCGAGATGCTGCAGGAGGAGGGGGGTAACCCGAGCCGGGCCGGGATGCGAGCAGTTGCCGCTGCCGCAGCTGCTGCCGCCGGGCAGTGGCCGCTGGGGGGTGTCGCCTGGCGCCGCGGGCCGTCCCTAGTGCAACCGGCAGGATCCTCCGGGTCGACCCCTGCGCCCGACGCGTCTGCGGGTGACCCCGCCAATGGCCCGGTCACGAAGTTGGCGAACCTTGGGGTCACCTCAGGGGGGTGAACCAAAGAGTGGCAAAGTCGGTGCCCGTCTGCGGCGCGACCCACGTTCAGTGCCAGCCCCTCGTCGGAGTCCCCAGAAGGTGTTCGGTTTGGGGACGGGGGCCAGCGCCAGAACGACCGACGGGAGTGGACGGCGCGTCCTCAGTGGTGTCGGGGAGGGAGCGCGAACGTGCACCGAGAAAGGATGACTGACTCAGCCGCGCCAGGGCGTGCGACCAGGCAGCAAAGTGGTTGGGAAGGGGGCGGGAGGTGGGGACGAGGTGAGGGCCAGGGAGCCTGTTGTGTGAAGGCGGGGCGGAGAGAACGCCCTCGACCGCCGCAAAATCCCCCGGGCCCTCCGCGAGGCGGCGCGCGGTGATTTCTTGGGGAACGGCTCCCTCTGCCGACTCGCTGAGCGGCCCCGGGAGACCCAACGACACAACAGTAAAACCACGGAAGGGCTTTTCCCTACTTACGCATTGGACAGGACGTGATCGCAGAACCTGCTTCCCTCACTGGACGCCTTCCTCTTCCAGCCTAAAGAATTGCCCCGCGCCTAGAGGACCCCAAAAGATACAAACGTCTCTAATTGCTGGAAAGTTCTTTCTTATGTTCAGCTGAATTCTATCCCCCCAAACAAAAACAGGCTTGTGTCTCATACCCACGCCAGATAATCCTCTCCTAAAAAGCCTCTTTTCCTCACATTACTATGCTCTCTTTAGAGACAAAGTGCTTAATTTCCCTAGTCAGCAGCAATACCTGGCAAATAGTCCAAACCGCAAATTATGTTTGAGTGGATAAATGAATGGAATGAATGAACCTATGTTTGAAGCCCTTCACCGTCCTCCTTGCTCTCTCCCCTGAAAATACACAAAGAAGACTGTCTTTGCTTGTTTGTTTGTTTGCCAGTCATCATTGCCCCTTCTCTGGTAACAGTACCACCATTTTTCTTTGGGGGACCACCCCTGCCACACGTAGTTCAGTCAAGGTGGGAAGGTCAGTCAGGAATTCCCTGTCCAGAAGCGGGCCCCTGACCCAGGAATCTGAACCTTGATCAGTGTGGCACAAAGACAAATAAATATAGAGGTGATTGATCCATATGGCTGTTTGCTAAAGAAATTGCCACTTATTACCCAAAGATATTCTGCCTTTTGCTTTATGAATTTGGTTGCTCCCACTTTCCTTTGATTTCATCAACTTTACTGAGACATAATTTACATTCAATATATTACACTCATGTTAAGTACACAGTTTGATGAGTTTTGAACAATGTGTACATCCGTGTAACCATTACCTCAATCAAGACAATGAATAATTCCATCATCCCAGAAGATTCTCTCTCACCTCTTTCAGGTCAACCCTCACCACACCCCATATTTGGCCCACTTAGCTGTTTCCTGTAACTATGAATTAGATTTGTCTTTTCTAGAATTTCAAATGAATGAAATCATATAGTACACATTCCTTTGTGTCTGACTTCTTCCTTCACTCAACATAATGTTTTTGAAATTCATTGATATTGTTGCCTGTATCTGAACTTTGTTCCTTTTTCTTGCTGAGTAGTATTCCATTGTATGGATACACCAAAATTTGTTTACTAATTTACCAAATGTTGATGGACATTAGGGTTGTTTCCAATATGGGGCCATTGTGAAATTATTAATAAAGCTGTTAGGAATATTCTTTTATGAGTCCTTTTGTGCACGTATGTTGTTGCTTCTCTTATCTCATAGGAGTAAAATCACTCATTCATACAGTAACTGCATGTTTAACTATATAATAGAGGCTGTTGAATTGTTTTCCAAAGTGGTTGCATCATTTTACATTCCCACCGGCAATGTATGAGAATTTCTCCACAACCTCATCAACATTTGGTATTTTCTATCTTTTCTTTTTATTTCAGCCATTTTTAGTGAGTATATAGTGGTATCTCGTGGTTTTAATTTGCATTTCTCTAATGACTACTGATGTGACCATCAAAGATGTTTACCACAATTTCATGTGCTTTCATACCATTTGTTCTTTGACAAAGTTTCCACATTTTTGCCTGATTTTTAATAGGGTTATTTGTATTCTTGTTATTGGGTTGTAGGAGTTCTTTATATATTTTGAATACTAGGCCTTTGTTAGATATGTGTATAACAAATACACTCCTCCAGTCTGTTTCTTGTCTTTCAATTTCTTAATTGTGTTTTTCAAAGAGCAGTTTTTTATTTTGATGAATTCCAATTTATCAATTTTTTTCTTTTGTTGTTGTGGTAGTTATGTTTTATATAAGTAATCTTTGCTTATCTCAAGGTCATGAAGATTTTCTCCTATGGCTTTTTATAAAAGTTCGTAGTTTTAGCTATTATAGTTAGGTCTATGATACATTTAGAGTTAATTTTTGTGTATGACATGAGGTAAGGGTTGAGGTTCATTATTGTTCACAAGGATGTCCAGTTGTGGCACCATTTGTCGATGAGTTTATCTTTTTCCCATTTCTGAATAACCTTGGCACCTGTATTGAAAATCAGTTGACTATAGGTGAGTGGATCTATTTCTGGACTCACTCACTATTCCTTTCATTTGATCTGTATTTCTATTCTTATACCAATACTGTACCTCCCTAATTACTGTAACTTTATAATAAGATGCCGACTCAGATATAATAAGTCTTCCAACTTTGTTTCTTTCATTTTTTTTTTCAAAATTTGTTTAGATCTTCTACATTTTTTTGTTTTGGTTTGGTTTTTATCTTCTGTATGAATTTTAAAATTAGTTTGTCAACATTAAAAAATGTTGGAATTGGAACTCTCACTTTTGGAATTGAGAGTTCCTTGAATCCATTGATCAATTTAAAGAGAATTAGCATGTTAACAGTATTGAATCCTCCAATCTATGAATATGTTATATATCTCCATTAATTTAGGTATTTTTTAATTTTTCTCAGCAATATTTTATACTTTTCAGTATAGCAGTTCTGCACATACTTTAAAAAATTATCCCTAAGTATTTTTTTCTTTCTGATGTTCTTGTAAATGAAATTATTTTTGAATTCTAGTTTCCAATTGTTCATCGCTAGAACAATGGAGAAATACAATGGGATTTTGTACGATAGCTTCGTATTTTGCAACTTGGATAAATTTACTTAGTATTAAATAGTTCTAGTAGTTTTTGTTTTTGTTTTAATGTTCCTGAGAATTTTCTACATGTTTTGCTTCTTTAATTTTTTCCTTGCCTTATTGCACTGTATAGGATGCCTAGTACAACTTTGAATATAAGTGGTATGAGTTAATGTCCTAGGATTGTTACCCACCTTACAGCAAAAGCAATCAGTCTTGTAACATTAAGTAGTATGTTAGCTGTAGGTTTTATAAACACCCTTTGTTGATTAAGAAAGTTTCCTTCTATTCATAGTTCGTTAGAAGTTGTTTGTTTTACCATGAATGACTGTTGAATTTTGTCATATATTTTCATGCATCTATTGAAATTATGTGGTTTTTCTCCTTTTTTCTGTTACTTGATTGAATTAATTATTAAACATGCCTTGAACTTTTGGGTTAAAGCCTACTTGTTCAACAAGCCTACTTGTTCCTTAACCTATATGTTATTTAATTTTCAAACATTTGGGGATTGTTCAGATATATTTTTGTTAATGGTTTTTAATTTTATTTTATTATAGACAGAGAGCATAGACTGTCTTATTGCAGTACTTTTAAATGTATTGAAATTTGCTTTATGGTGAAAATATGGTCTTTCTTGGTGAATGATCTATGTACAACTGAAAAGAACGTACAACTGGTGCTGTTGTTGGGTAGAGTGTTCTAGATATGTTAACTGGTCTCATTAGTTGATGATATTGTTCAAGTCTTCTATTTCCTTATTAATTACTACCTTTATTCTGAACACTATAACATTACTAATATAATCTCAGATTAAATGGGCTATTTTAGCTGTTTGGTAACCATACAATTCTGTTAACATAGAATTTATAATCTAGTAAAATTCTATTTATTTTTCATATTTTCTATTAATTCGGACTTTTTAAAATATTATTTATAATTTTAATTGGGACTTTCATAGTAGTTTTACAGGATTATTCATTTAGGTCTATGAAATTGAATTTTGTATATGCAGCCCATCTTTAGAACTTGTTGGGATCTTGGTAGAGCTAATTCTTTTCTTAGTATATGAGCTAGCAAGCTTGAAATCATGATATTTGAAGTTTGATCAGCAAGCCACAGTGTTCTTGAGCAAATAATTATTAAACATGTGGAAGCAAGTAGAAGTCAAAGGCATATTCTAACAAAGATTCTTCTCCGTTTATATTTATTCACATCCTGTAGTATGGTCATTCAACTACTTATAAGTCCTTCATCTCTTATTATATCCAGCCTACTTTCTTCATCTGATCCACAAGGATTTCATGGGATATTTTTTCAATTACCTTATAAATCCAGATGTATTCTTATTCCTTCAGTTTACCTGTCTGGTAATATTTCCAATAAAAGAAAATAAGTCAGCCAAACAGCTCTACCTCTTAGCAAACAAGATTAGCTTCTTATACCCATGACTTCTCAAATCAGCTTTTTAAATCTATGATTTCAATGCTTGCTTAGTTACAATAATAGACTAAAGTTCACAGAATTTACCTTTTTCCTATTTTAAAAAAATAGGAGAGGAGATTGCAGAATGTAAACTTATAAATATGGCAGAAGGTTAACATTTTTTTACTTCACTCAATCATAACAAGAGGTATGTGTCATTATTTCTGTTTTATAGATAAGAAAGTGAACGCTTAGAGAAATCAATTGCCTCACCCATGATCACATAGCAAGTAAGGGGCAGAGGCAGGACTGATCCCAGGTCTGACTTTAAAGCTTATGCTCTCTCCACCACTTCGTCTGCCTCAGAACTGCATTGAACTGTTCTGGTCTGGTTGCCCACCATGGTTCTCAAATCCCATCGGAGTGCTGTGTTTAAACACTTTTCTCCCATAGAACTTGAAAAGGTGCTTTGTAGAGTCTGATTTTTCTTAGAAAGAGTCTTTGCTCAGGAATCGTAGAAGCTCTTGGTGTACACCGCTTCATTTCTCCCCACAACACAAATGCAGGTAAGATTGGAATAGGTTGTCTCTTCAGTCTAGGTCTCAGCCAAGGGATGGGGAGAGCTAGAAAGGTGAAGTTCTTGGCACATGAGCGTCCGCTCAAACTTCCTCATTTCAATCTCCTTCCCCTAGTACTGGATTTTCTTTACACTACCTTCTCAAGGATGAGCCTTGTCCAGCTTTTATTTTTTTTTATTTTTTTTTATTTCAGCATATTATGGGGGTACAGATGTTTAGGTTACGTATGTTGCCCTTGCCCCCCCTTGCCCCAATGTCCAGCTTTTTGAAAAGATCACTCTCTTTCAAAGGTAGTGGAAGAAAGAAGGGTAGAGCAGAACAATGGCAAGGAATTGTATTTGCAGCACTTGACACTGTATGAGAGGTTAGGGGTACTTTCCTGTCTTCTTTATGTAACGTCTCCACGGATGTGAGGGCATCCTGGTATTCTCACTGAGAGAGGCAACAGTGGGATTCCAAATTCGTCTGTTTATTTCCTCTAGCTTAGTGTTTCTCAAAAAATAATAATAATAGTGTTTTAATGTGATCCATAGTAAGAAGTACATTTTTCATCATGACCAAATTCCTATCTTCATATGTATATAATTAGAACAAGTTTCATGAAACAATACTTACTCTTACCATACATAATATCCTCTGATGTTTTCTGTGTCAGTGCTTCTCGAGCTTTAATGCACATGTTAATCAGCTAGGGATTTTGTTAAATATGAGGCTCTGATCCAGTGTCCAGGGTGGGGCCTGTATTTTAAAAAACTCCTAGGTGGATGCTTCTGTTTCTTAGACTGCATCTTGAGTAACAAAGTTCTAGTCTATCTCATTTTGTTTAAATGCTGAATTACTTTTAGGACTCTTGAATGTGTCCAGACTGGCAGTTTGGAAACGCATTGCTGGTGCCTGTCTAGGACATCCTTGTAAAAGTGGACTACCTGTGGAGTGCGGTCATGCTTGGGAGTGGCTCAGCGGGTAACAGGCTTTATCTTCCATATACCAAAACCAGAGAATCATGGAAGCAGAGAGATGTATATTTTCCTGACATTGCTTTTTTTAATTGCAGCATTTGACACAATGAATAAATTCTATTGCAATTTGCAACAAATAAATCTAAGCATTCTATATAACGAGGACTGTCATGACTGTGTTGAAAAGAAAATCACAGAAGGTGACCAAAGGTGACTGTGGCAATGACATAAGTATTAAGGAGGAAAAAACATTTCCTGCAGTGTGATCTCCTTTTGTCTGCAATATGAATTCGTTCTGTTTCAGTCAGGGTTCTTGTTTTCAAGTAACAGAAACCAACACTGACCATCTCAATACAAACAAAACTGGGGGACTTCAGAAGAGTGGGCAGCTGTGGGACCAAGTTGAAAATGAGGAAGAATCCCTCTAGAGGACTGGGAAAAAGGAATCAAAGCCATGGTGTCAGAGCAGAAACAGCCTGGTCAGGCTGTCCCTGCTGAGATTAATGAACTTGAACTGTTTCTTTCCTTAGTCCTCACACCATGCTTTCAAGATCAGAGTCACAGGAGAGAGCATCCACTTGGCTGAACTTGGGTTTTGCACTCTCTCCTGGCTGTCCTGGGAAAATAGGAAGAATTTGGCTCTTCGAACTTGCATAGCAGGGCAGGTGCCTGATGTATCATACCTCCAAGAGCATAGCAAAGTGGGCAGATGAAATGTCCTGAAAGTAAATCAGGGTGCCATTGGGATGAGGAAATGGCTGCTAAACCATCAATAAACCATACTAGACAAAGCACTGTGAATCCATCAGGTCCCTTACTGCAAGTATAATATAACAGGACAGAGAATGGGATTTTCCAGTTATTTGAGAACTGTGGCTATAGTCTCAGAGAATAAGTGATAATTGGCCCAAGTGTATCAAAACCCACCCCTTGAAAGACTTAATAAAAAGTATCAGAAAACCATCTCTGATGCCACCATCAAGCACTGCCACTGCCACCCCAACCCCTATGCCTTTACTCCTATAGGAAAAAACTGAGGAATTCTAGAAGAGCTGTCAGAATTCCTGACGTATGGGAGAGATCACCCAACTGGTGACTTTTCCCTTCCACATATGAGAGGTAAGGGGGATATTTCTTTTCTCCCTGTGGCATGTTAAGTAAAGACAGAGCGGGAGCAAGAGAAACAATCAGAGAGATGAGGAGTGCTAGAGAGAGGTAGAAGCTGTCATCTCCACCCCCAGTGACACTTCTGCTCAGGTAGAGCAGGCAGATCTCCTCTCTGCACACATTTGAACAGGAGGAAAGGAATTGGAAAGAGGTAGCAATGGGCAGCTTCTATTCCCACTGTTTGGTGAGGCAAGAATGCCTGGGTCTCTTTAGGGCCAAATGGATAGCATTGGAAGTATCTGGGCTTCAGCAATCTCGTGGTTACCCCGTCTAAGAGGGCTTCCCGCTAGTGGAAGAGCACAGCCAAGGAGCAGGAGCTGAAAGTGGAGGGGCAGAAGAACCAGGGTTATGGCGCATCGCCCACGTCAGAGGCCGGCGCTCCTGGTCCTGCACCGCAAGGACCTCCTGAAGAGCCGCCATGCCCTGCCCTTCCACAGCATCCAGACGTCTGCCACAGGCACTATTGACCATCCGGTGTGGACCACAGCAGCAGCAGCTAAGCAGATGTCATTCTCTTCCCTCATCCCCCCTCCAGGACCCCGACACCCTGGAAGAGGCAGGAAAGATGGCGGAAGAGAAGAAAGTAGAGGAGCAAGAGAGAAGCAAAGTACACAGGACCATGCGCACCTTGGTCAAACTTGAGCTAGTTGAGAGGTAGAGTATAAAAATGAATATGATATGAGACTCAAGCTGTAAACTGGGTTACACGGGCCTTGACTTTCTAAAAACCTGAAAGTGTCTGGAATACTGCAGGCGCTTCCCGAGTCGTTATGAAGGGACGGAAAGCAGCTCTCCATCAAAGCATGCCTGAAAATAATCTAGGAGAAATAAAATAAAAGGGCTTCATATTAGTGTCCCGCAGAGTTCAGACTCTTCCAATGAACTGATTACACAGCAAAAGAAACTGACTTTGAGTAGTTTAAGCGGAAATGGAATTTATTGGGAATCCACTGCTCAGGTTAACACCAGGAGGGCTGAAGGACTAGGTTGGGAAGACGTGCAGGCACAGAGGAGGCTCCGCACCAGCGCTAAAGTCACTCCTCGGAACTGGTGTGAAGAAGCCCTGCCCTGCCACCAGATGCCAGGCCCTGGCATTCTCACCTCAACACCTCCAGACCTGGACACGAACTCTGAGGCAACCACTGCCCCTGGGAATGGGAGGTTACTGCCTTCCCTGAGCTGCCAGAAAGGATTCTCCGTTGTCCTGGATGGAAATTCAAAGTCCAGGGCAGATGCACCCGATTGGCTGAGTCTCAGTCACATGCACAAGGCCTTGCTGGAAAGCAGTCTGAGAAGCAAGTATTTGTCCTTTGTTGCTTCTACCCTGCAAGGACAGCTCTTCCTCTCATCAGGACTCGTAAGCGGGGTTGCTATTAGTCTGCACAGGGCTTTGTGCACAGTGAGGAAAATGCATGCCTCTTGTTAGGAAAATAAGCACGAGTCTTTCCTTTCCCCAGTAGCTACAGGCCACTGTCAGGGTTCAGGGGGCAGAGCATGCTGACCCCACTTGCCCTCTCTCCTGGGAGCCTTTTTGCGGTGCACAGACTGCACCATTGCATGCAGCAGCCCTGCTCTTAAGGTGAGTATTTCTCAAATACAAAAGGGGATGCACCTGAGACACACACTAGAGGAAAACGTTCAGCTTAGGCAGAAATGCAGTTAACAGATGATGAGCGCACAGATGAAGACCAGTGGAGAAACGCTGTTATGAAACCAAGACAAGACGATGAACAAAAGCCAGGAAAAACTGGACTTTCCGGAACACACACTTAATGCAAAATTGACCCACCATCACGAGGAGAGTCTCTCCTTGCATCATGTGTGGCATTTCGATACCAATGAATAGAGGCATGTTTTCTGTGTCAGTGCTTCTCGAGCTTTAATGCACATGTTATCTGCATGAATCATCATGCAGAATTACTTGGAATCTGTAAAGGTTTAATAAGTGCACTACGTTAAGATTTACATCAACTCCTCTCCTGGTTTAACAAAGATTTATGAAAAGTTTTATGTTAAAATTAATATTAATTTACTCACAATTACCACAATAATTTAGCCAAGTGATTTGAAAGAAAAAAGTGGATATTATTTTAATACTGTATAATAATCAACATATAGACTATTTTACTCACATAGGCATGATCGAATTAAAAGTAAACACAAATCTACAACTAAAGGACATGGGGAGCACTAAAGGGAGGGAAGGGCATGCCTTTAACCCGCACTTGGGTGAGGCAAAGACATAAAGTGTAACTATAATGTTTGTACCTTCACAATACCCTGGAATAATAAAAATAAATAAATAAATAAAAAGTAAACACTAGTAAGTTATTACTATTTTTATTCTGAAAGTAATAGAAAAGAAAACATAAGCAGACTGATCATTTGATACTGACTAGTCAGGGGAAAGCAGATTTGATTCAATCAAATGATTTTGTCCGTAACACCATCCTGCATCAGATCAATTCTATTGTGCATATATTACATAGTCAATGCTTCTGGGTTGGTTGATTTTACAGATGCCATGTCTAGAGTTTTTTTCTACGGTAGAGTGGTGGGTTGAAGGTCTATTTGGAGAGGGTTTGAGACAGACGGAAGTAGAGGTATTTGACAAAGACTATTGACAACTCTTTCAAGTTTTGCTGTAAACTGCAGCCAAAAAAAAAGGCAGTAATTAGAAAGGGATATAAGATCGAAGGAGGATTTTCTTTTTTAAAACACTTTTTTATTGAGGCATAATAGATAATTAAATACATTTATATACTTTGTAAAGATCAAATCAGTGTACTTGGGATATTTGTCACCTTAAATATTTGTCTTTTCCTTGTGCTAGAAACATTTGAATTATTCTCTTCTAGCTATTTTGGAATGTACAATAGATGTAAACTAACATCTATTGTAAAATGTACAGTAGATGGTAAACTGTAGTCATCTTACTGATCTAACACTAGGTCTTATTTCTTCTATCAAACTGTATATTTGTACCCATTAATCAACTTCTCTTCATCCCCACCTCCCCCCGCCCTTCCTAGGCTCTGGTAACCACAATCTATTCTCTATCTTCGCCAGATCCACTTTTTTAGCCCCCACATATCAGTGAGAACATGTGATATTTGTCTTTCTGTGCTTGTATTATTTCACTTAAAATAATGACCTCAAATTCCATCCGTGTTGCTGCAAATGATAGGATTCCGTTCTTTTTATGGGTGAATAATACTCCATTGTGTGTACATAACACATGTTCATAATCCATTCCTCCATTGATGGGCACTTAGGTTTATTCCATATCTTGGCTCTTGTGATTGGTGCTGCAATAAACATGTGAGTGCAGGTATCTTTTCAATACATTTATTTCCTTTCTTTTGGATGTATACCAGTAGTGGAATTGTTGGATCATATGGTAGTTCTATTTTTAGTTTTTTAAGGAACATTCTTACTGTTCTCCATAGTGGCTATACTAATTTACACTCCTACCAACAGTGTGCAAGTGGTCCCCTTTCTCCACATCCTTGCCAGCATCTGTTATTGCCTTTTTGATAATAGCCATTCTAATTGGGGTGAGATGATATCTCATTGTTGTTTTGATTTACATTTTCCTGATGATTAGTGGTGTTGAGAATTTTGTCATATACCTGGTAGCCATTTGTATGTCTTCTTTTGAGAAATATCTATTCAGATCTTTTCCCCATTTTTAATCAGATTATTTGACGTTTTCCTACTGAGTTGTTTGAGCTCTTTATGTATTCTGGTCAGTCATCCCTTGTCAGATGGGTAGTTTGCAAATATTTTCTCCCATTCTATGGGTTTTCTCTTCATTTTGTCAATTGTTTCACTGTGTAGATGTGTTTTATCTTGATATAATCCCATTTCTCTACTTTCGCTTTGGTTGCCTGTGTTTTTGAAGTCTTACACAGAAAATTTTGCCCAGACCAAGGTCCTGGAGCATTTACCCAATGTTTCTTCTAGTAGTTTCATGGTTTTAGGTTTTAGATTTAAGTTTTTCATCCACTTTTATTTTGTTTTTGTGTATGGTGAGAGAGGGGGGTCTAGTTTCATACTTCTGCATATAGTTATCCAGTTTTCCCAGCACCATTTGTTGAAGAGACTATCCTTTCCCAATTATATGTTCTTGGCAACTTTGTCAAAGATGAGTTGGTTGTAAATGCATGGATTTATATCTGTATTCTGTTTTGTTTCATTGGTCCACGTTTCTGTTTTTATGCCAGTACCATGCCAACTTGGTTACTATAGCTTTGTAGAAAATTTTGAAGTCAGGTAGTGTGTTCTTTTTGCTCAAAATTGCTTTGGCTACTTGGGGTTTTTAGTGGTTCCACATAAATTTTAGGATTTTTTTTCTACTTCTGTGAAAAATGCCATTGGTATTTTGATAGAGATTACATTGGATCTGTAAATTTGATATCATCATTTTAACAATATTTGTTCCTCTAATACATGAGCATGGAATATCTTTCCATTTTTGTGTGTGTTTTCTTTAAGTTCTTTCATCAGCCTTTTATAGTTTTTGTTGCATAGATCTTTCACTTCTTTGGTTAAATTGATTTGTAATTATTTTATATTCTTTGTAGCTACTGTAAATGAAATTGCTTTCTTGATTTCTTTTTCATATTGTTCGCTGTTGGTGTATATAAGCGCTACTTATTTTTGTATTTTGATTTTATATCCTGCAACTTTACCTGATTAGTTTATCAGTTCTAATAGCTTTTTGGTGGAGTCTTTAGGTTTTTCTAAGTATAAGATCATGTCATCTGTGAACAAGACTAACTAGCATGACTTCTTTCTTTTCAATTTGGATGCCCGTTATTTCTTTCTCTTCCCTAATTGGTCTAGCCAGGACTTCAGTACTATGTCGAATAAAAGTGGTGAAAGTGGACATCCTTGTCTTCTTCCAGATCTTAAAGGAGAGGTCTTCAATTTTTACCCATTCAATACAATGTTAGCTGTGGGTTTGTCATATATCACCTTTATTATTTTGAGATATGTTCCTTCTAAACCCAACTTGATGAGGGTTTTTATCATAAGTGATGTTGAATTTTGTGAAATGTTTTTTCTGCATCTATTGAGATGATCATATGGTTTTTGTTCTTGGTTCTGTTAATGTGATGTATTCTGTTCATTGACTTGTGTACATTGAACCATCCTTATATCCCTCTGATGACTCCACTTGATCATGGTGAATGATCTTTTTAATGTGTTATTGAATGCAGTTTGAGAGTGTTTTGTTAAAGATTTTTGCATCTCTGTTCATCAGTGAAATTGTTCTGTAGTTTTCCTTTTATATTGTGTCCTCATTTGGTTTTGATATCAGGGTAATGCTGGCCTCATCAGATGAGTTTGGAAGTATTCCCTCTTCTTCAATTTTTTTGAAGAGTTTGAGTAGAATTGTGTTCTTTAAATGTTTGATAGAATTCAGCAGTGAAGGCATCAGGTCTTGGGCTTTTATTATGGCTTTGATCTCATTACCCATTGTTGGTTTATTGAAGTTTTCTATTTCTTCATATTTCAATCTTGATAGACTATGCGTGTCCAGGAATTTGTCCATTTCTTCTAGATTTTCCAATTTGTTGGCATATGGTTATTCATAATAGTCTCTAATAATTCTTTGTATTACTGTGGTATTCATTTTAATATCTCCTTTTTCACTTCTGATTTTATTTATTTGGGTCTTTTCTCTTTTTTCTTAGTCTAGCTAAAGGTATGTCGATTTTGTTTATCTTTAAAAAAACTTTTCATTTCATTGATCTTCTGTATTGTTTTTTGTGTCCATTTTATTTATTTCTGCTCTGATCTTTACTATTTCTTTCCTTCTACTAATTTTGGTTGCTTTGTTCTTGCTTTTCTAGTTCCTTGAGGTACATAGTTAGATTGTTTATTTGAAGTTTTTCTACTTTTTCGATATAGGCATTTATTGCTATAAACTTCCCTCTTAGTACAACTTTTACTGTATGTCATAGATTTTTGGTATGTTGTAGTTCCATTTTCATTTGTTTCAGAAAAGTTTTTCATATTCTTCTTAATTTCTTCATTAATCCGTTGGCCATTCAGGAGTATGTTGTTAAATTTCCATGCGTTTGTGAAGTTTCTCAGATTCCTCTTGTTGATTTCTAGTTCTATTCTATTATGGTCAGAAAAGATACTTGATATGACTCTACTTTTTTGAATTATTGAGGCTTGTTTTGTGGCCCCAAATATAGTCTCTTCTGAGAATGTTTCATGTGCTGATGAAATAAATGTGCATTCTGCAGCAGTTGGGTGAAGTGCTCTGTAAATGTCAATTAGCCCTATTAGATGTAATGTGTAGTTTAACTCTGATATTTCTTTGTCTATTTTCTATCTGGATGATCTGTCCATTGCTGACAGTGGGGTGTTAAAGTCTCCTACTATTATTTTAGTGTGTTCTTTCTCTCTCTCTAGATCTATTCATGTTTGCTTTGTATATTTTGGAGCTCTAGTGTTAGATACATAGATATTTATAATTGTCATATCCTCTTGCTGAATTGACCCCTTTATAATTATATAGGGACCTTCTTTGTCTCTTTTTACAGTCTTTGACTTATAGTCTATTTTATCTAAGTATATCTACTCCTGCTAATTTTTGGTTTCTAGTTGCCTGGAATATCTTTTTCCACCCCTTCACTTTCAGTCTGTATGTGTCTTTATACAGTCTGTATGTGTCTTTATAGGTGAAGTGAGTTTCTTGTAAACAGCGTATAGTTGAATCTTGTTTCTTTATCCATTGAGCCACTCTGTCTTTTAATTGGAGAACTGAGTCCATTTACATTCAGTGTTATTATTCATAAGTGAGTACTTACTACTGCCATTTTGTTGCTTGTTTTATGATTTTTCTGTAACTCCTCTCTTCCTTTCTTCCTTCCTTGCTGTCTTCTTTTGTAGTTAAGTAATTTACTCTGATAGTATGTTTTAATTTGTTGTTTTATATTTTTAATGAATCTATCATAGGTTTATGCATTGTGATTACCATGAGGCTTACAAAAAAAACATCTTATAGGTATAATGAGTTATTTTAAAGAGATGACAATTTATCTTAGATGACAAAGAATAGAAACAAACAAAGCAAAAACCAAAAAATCTAGACTTTAACTCCATCCTCCTCACTTTGTGACTTTTAGTTGTTTCAATTTACATATTTTTATATTATCTATCTCTTAGGTTGCTATAGCTATTATTGTTTTTGATAGATTTGTCTTTTGGGCTTCATACTAGAGTTATGAGTGGATTACACACTGCAATTACAGTATTAGAGTATTCTGGTTTTTTCCTGTGTATTTAATTTTACCAGTGGGTTTTGTAGTTTCAAATGCTTTCATTTTTTGCACGTTAGTGTTTTTTCTTTCATATTGAAGAGCTCCCTTTAGCATTTCTTGTAAGACAGGTCTCGTAGTGGTGAATTCCCTCAACTTGTGCTTGTCTAGGAAAGACCATCTCTCCTTCATATTCAAAGGATAACTTTGCTGGATATTCTTGGATGGAAGTTTTTTTTTTTCCTTTCAGCAATTTGAAAATGTCATTTCACTCCCTCCTGGCCTGTATTGTTTCCATTGAGAAGTCTCTTGCCAGACACTAAATTTATTCCATTGGGCTTCCTAAATGACAAGAATTTCCCTTCTCTTTCCTGCATTATTAATTCCCTGCTCTCAACAAGAGTATTTCCACCAGTATTCAAAAATCTTGTTATTTCTCCCACTTAAAAAAAGAAAAAAAAAGGAACAACACTGTTCGGACCCATCCCCCTCTTTTGACTATTCTCTGTTACCCTTTACTATAAATTCCTGGAAATAGATTTCTAAACTTACTATCTTCCTACTGTTTCTGTCCTCTCTTAAATCCCCTCCAATCATGGTTTTGGCCTCCAACTCTGAACTGAAAGTACTCTTTTTTTGAAGGTAATCAAATGAGCTCCAGGTTGCTGATACCAACTGTCAGAAACATTTGCTCTCCTCTTTATTGAATATCTTTTTTGACTTTGACTTCCAGGATACCATAATTGTATAATTTTTCTTTTTTCTCTCTGGTGGCTCCTTCTCCATCACTTTTGCTCATTTCTTCTCATTTTTCAAACCTCTAAATGTTGAAGTGCCCAGGTCTCGGTCATTGGATCATTGTTCTTTCCTAGCTAGAATCACTCTGTAGAACATCTCATCTAGGCTCAGAACTATAAATACGATTCATATACTGACCACTCCTAAATATCAAATCTTCACCCTTGACCTCTTCCAACTGCCTTCTGGATATCTCTACTTGGTTCACAGATTGTTATAACAAAATTAAGATGTTCAAAACCTAACTCCTAATTTTTCAAGAAGTCTGCCCTTCCCAAATTTATCCCCATTCCTATCTCAGTAAATGGAAACTTTATCCTTTCATTTGCTTAGGTCAAAACTTTGGTGTCATCCTTGAGTTGCTCTTTCTCTCATACCCCACATTCAAAGTATCAGCAAATCCTGTAGGGTTTACCTTCAAAATATATTGTGAACCTACTCCAAATCTTTACCATGAATTGGTCCTGAATTAATGCAATAGTCTTCTCCTAAGTGGTCTCTCTGTTTCTGTTCTTAACCCTCTACCAACCACTCTCAACACAGCAGTTAGAGTGATCTTGTTGAAACATAAGTTAGATCATGTTTCTCTCTTGCTCTAGGCCTTATATTCTCCCATCTTAGAGTTAAAGCCAAAATCTTTGCAATGACCTCTGTTTTAGGTCTGGTTCTCCAGGAAACAGACTCTGAGAGGGAGATTTGTATGCAGGAGTTTTATTGTGCTTGCTCTCAGAAGCAACACCTGTAAGGGGGCAAGAAAAGCAAAATTGGGCAGAAGGAAAAGTGGACTGTGATATAGTCACAATACATTCTTCAAAGTTGGCCTGAATTGAGGCAAGGATACTCAATTGCTGTACCTCTCACAGACCAGTCTTTGAATGTGGGCTGCTCCCAGGGAGGGAGCATAACCTTGGAAATGGTGTTCTTTTCTGCGGAGGGCAATTCAAGGTAAGGAGTTGAGCCAGGAGCCATCTATAGCCAACAACCCTTGCAGTTTGAGAAAGGAGTGCCTTGATCCTGAAGCGTGTGTGTTACCCACTACCCTCTTTCAGTGGCTCTCTGATTTTATCTCCTACTGCTCTCCTCTTGCTCTCTACTCCAGACACTTTGGTCTCCTTGCTTTTCTTCAAACATATGAGACTCACTTCCACCTTAGAGTTCTTGTTACTCTCTCTGCCTGGAATGTGTGGCTTGCTCCCAAATCTCCTGTACATCTTACTCAAATGTTATCTTCTCAATGAGCCTTCCTATTCAATAGGCAGTCCATCACCCCTTCCCCAGCACACCTGATCCCCTTTACCATGCTCTACTTTTCCTTTTTTTAATATCACTTTTCACCTTCTAGTATTCTATATAATTTACTTACTCATTATGTTTGTGGTTTGATATCTGTCTTTTTCCCACAAAAATATAAACTTCTTAATCTTTGCCTGTTTTGTTTATTGATATATCTCAAACACTGAGAGGTGTCCTGGTACATAGTAATTCTCAAATATAATGAATATGTTTTAAACGAATGTTTTATAACTCAGTAGAGGATTTTTATTTTCCACTTGGAAATTATCATTTCTGAGTAGGAAATTATTTTTAAAATCAGAGTCTTCTGAATATGAATTGATTTAATTCACTTAATACATTTGCCCAAACCACAGAGTTGCCCAAATACAGCTCTCAGTAGAAGCAGGCTTAACACTCAGATTATAGTAATTATCTCACTCCTGCTATAAAATTAAAGAAAGGGAGGTGGAGCTGCAGATAAAGAATTAATTAATCAAGGCTTCAACTTTTCTGAAAACCTAGGGAATTCACATCAGCCTGGTTTGGTATTTACCTAGCATTACCCTCTGGAATATTAATATTATATCCTGCGATTTACAGCCTTAAATGGCTATGATGTGTTCACACAGGTGAAAAGACAGTGCCCTGGAAGAGACGTTTCTTACATTTCTTGTATGTTGATTTACTTTGGAGCCTACACACTCTGGAATATCATGCACATTAAAATGACAGAAGATTATTTCATCAAAGTGCAGTGCTTTGCAGCCCTTTTCATAATATAGTAAGAAAAGGATAGTTATGTTTATATGGCATACTGGGGTAAACAAAGGAATCGGAGCTTTTGGCAAGGCTACTGTGGCTACCTAGCCCTGCTCAGCCACCCCTAGCACCCTTCAAGCTGGCTGAGCCATTAGGTGGGAAGCTCTGATAGATCGGATGATGTCATAGGATGTGAAATATTACCAATTGGTGGGTGAAAACAATACTCTATGACAAACATGATTTACAACTTCAACTTTCTTTCTTCACCAAATAGTCTCGCAAATATATTTTCCTAAAACAAACATAGTCCACTCTCAAAGTTTCAAGTCAACAATCCCTTGAATTTTTAAAATAAACATTTGGACATGTAGAAAATTTCTTCACCCCTTCCATTGGATTTGCCTGTTGACACTCAGCCCACTTTATAAACTTTTCTATCTCTCCTTATACTGCAGAGGCTAGAAGCCTAAAAAGTATAGTTCTCTGACATTATAGCCAACAGAGTTCTGGATGCATTTTTAGGCTCCATCTTAAAGATAAACTCACATGATATTTGAAAGGTGGCAGTGAGGCAGAAATCATTTCTCTTCTTTCTCTGGCAGCAGAATGTGAGTTTCTGCAGTGGTTTCTGTGTCTCCTGTCATTCCACCCATGTTGGGGCTACAGAGTCCCATGAGATGAGTAGGAGCTTCCTGCACATTCCTGACTCTGGGAGACAGAGGCTTTCTGACTTTCCATGTTGGTGCACATAAAAGTTAGTGGTAGACCCCTGACTCGCCTTCCTTCAGCCCTTCGTTGTGTAAACACCTGATGCTTTACAGTAAATCCTCTGTTTGAAACATCTAAAATGCTTTTTTTATGTCCCTGTCTGAGAACCTCTTTGGAAACAGGCATAGCAACTCTGTGATATAAAACATAAAATAAACATACACTTTAACTTTAGTTTTGTGATAACAGATATGTTAGTACTCCCCAAGCTTTTTCCTATCTATTTAACAGAGTGTAATGGCTGGCACAAGGCTTGCCTGCTCACGCCTCAACAGACTCCCATTCTTTATATTTCCTATTAAACTATCAATAAGGACTATGGTTTCTGTTTTATTTACTTCTTAGCCAAGGGTAAAGAATATGGACTTATGATTTTCTGTTGCCGTACTACCCAAAACACATAATAAGAAGATGAAAGGGATATAAATTCCTAAATGAAAACTGGGGAATCTTTCTAGGAAAAATGGTGAATGAATTTAGAAAATCCAACACAAGATATTTGCTACCATCTAACTATTTAGAAATAAAAGTAATCTTTATTTCATACATTACAGCAAAGCAAATTTCATATAGGTGTATAAGATTTGTGTTAAAGCAAATGACCCATAAAAATACTAGAAGATAATTTCAGTGACTACTTTTAAAACCCTTGCTTGAAAAAACATTTTCTAAGTGTCACACTAAAGGCAACGAACATTTTTTTAAAAGACAGATTTTTAAAATCTTTTCATTTATTTTAGAAGTTTTAAAATATATCAAAATTAGAATTAATAGTATCCACCACCTAGATTTAACAATTGTTTAACGTTGTGTCATAGTTGCTTTATCCATCTATTTTTTTGCTTTATTATTAAATCAATTAAAAATATCAAGATAATTCACTCCTAAATGCTTCAGCATAGATCTCAAAAAAGTTTAAATTCATTCTTTCAAAACCACAATACCTCTATCACACCTAACAAAATTGATAACGACTCCATAATATCATCTAATATATAGTTCATTTTCAAATTTCCTCCTTAAAAAACAGCAAAAAAAATTTTTATTATTTCTGTTCAGATCAGGAGCAAACATAACATTTGATTGTTATCTCTCTTAAGCCTTTTAAAATCTAGGAAAAGTATCCTCTATCCCCAATTTTTTTCCCCATGAAATTGACTTTTCTAAGAGCTCAGATCAGTTTTCTTGTAGAAACTGCCACCTTCTGGGCTGATTGTTTCATCTTGGTGTTATTTAACATGATTTAAGATTGCTAGATTCTATTTTAGAAAAAGGAAAGAATTGAGACAGACATCCATAGCTGTCCAATGGAGCTTTCTGCAGTGAGATGGAAATGTTCTATACCTATGCTATTCATCATGGCAGGCACTAGTCATGTGGTCATTCAACACTTGGAGTGTAGCTAGAGCGACCGAGGAACTAAATTTTCTTTTAATTTAATCTTAATTAATTTAAATTCTAAACTTAAATAGCTACATGTGGCTAGTACCTGCTGACTCATTTATATGATCTTATATTACATAAAAGTGAGTATAAAATGCCTACATTCTTCCTGTACATAAGTAGGTATTTAATAAATGTTGTCTCTTCTGCCTTGTAAATATATTTTAAGGAAAGCATGCTATAAGTTAAATTATCACACAGGTTCAAATGAAGCTGTATGTTTGGCCTTGTCATGAAATTGAGACCTTTTCAACAGCAGAGAAGTAAAGGCCAGCTGTTTATTTCAGGAATCTTCATGATCAGCACCAATTGCCATAGTTACCTGGTTTCATAATCCACATGAGAAGTATCTCATAAATAGTGCAGTTTTTCTGCAGTCTCTATCTTTAACATACATACATAAAGCTCAAGAGTTAGAATTCATATTTTCTGAAGCAGCTGGTCCTACGTGTTCACTTTTCTTTCAAATTGCTTATAGCACATGGTAGGATAACCTAAACAACGCCAGGGCAATGAGATTCAACACTGAGACTTTTAGTACAACTTAGAAAGAGGATCTCTTTTTCCATGGGATGCAAGCTGGAAAGATTGAAGCTGGAGCCCCTGAGAGGCTGCCCGATGGTGGGTGCAACATAGAGAAGAGCAGAACTAAGACAGACAGAAAGAGTTCCACTTTGGCCTCGATCCAACCATGTCTGCAGCTGAGCTTG
This sequence comes from Propithecus coquereli, assembly GCF_000956105.1. Lineage (NCBI taxonomy): Eukaryota > Metazoa > Chordata > Mammalia > Primates > Indriidae > Propithecus > Propithecus coquereli. The sequence continues at coordinate 59,801 of NW_012147634.1, read as the reverse complement.
TTGACTGAGGAGGATCACATCTATTCTTTTCAGTTTTATGAGTCAATAAATTCCTTGGTTTTCCTAAGCTATTATGAATTGTGCTTCTATCTTTTGCACCTGAAAGAGTGCTGTCAAAATGTAATAACCAAAAGTACATAGAATTTGCAATCAAACTAGATTCTAATATATATCTGATGCAATTTCCACATCTAGAGATAATAATGCCTTCCTCTTATGCCTGTCATGAAGACTAAATGAGATTGTATGATCTGCACATTAAAAATACTCTGAATATGCTACTAAAGGACATGGGGAGCATTGTAGGGGGGAAGGGCATTCCTTTAACCCTCGCTTGGGTGAGGCAAAGATATAAAGTGTAACCGTAATGTTTGTACCCTCATAATATCCTGAAATAAAAAAAAAATACTCTGGGCCGGGCGCGGTGGCTCACGCCTGTAATCCTAGCTCTCTGGGAGGCCAAGGCGGGCGGATTGTTTGAGCTCAGGAGTTCGAAACCAGCCTGAGCGAGAGCGAGACCCCATCTCTACTAAAATTAGAAAGAAATTAATTGGACAGCTAAAAATATATGTAGAAAAAATTAGCCGGGCATGGTGGCACATGCCTGTAGTCCCAGCTACTCGGGAGGCTGAGGCAGAAGGATCGCTTGAGCCCAGGAGTTTGAGGTTGCTGTGAGCTAGGACTCTAGCCTGGGCAACACAGTGAGACTCTGTCTCAAAAAAAAAAAAAAAAAAATACTCTGAATATGTTATTGCCCTTCTCTAATTTCAGAGCTATATTGATACCACATCCTGAGTTCTCATGCACTGTTTTCCTTTTCTGTTGCTCATTAAAAAGTTCTCCATTTATACCCATATGTAATGCGAGATCATCTGGGCCTAAATTAAAAATGGAGAGAGACATTTTATATAACTGGTAATGGAATGTTTCCCACCTAGTTCCATAAGAGAATCAATTTAGGGAGCAATAATATTTGTCTCTGGGTCTTACAGACCTAAAATAGTAGCTTCGAATTTGTGTTGCTCTTCCCACAGTTTATTCCTTTCTGACTCTGTCATCAGTGTCACGGGAATTACATGGCGCAGGCTGTGGTCACATGGTGCAGTTCCTCCTGCCTTCTCAAATGTAACCATGTGTGGAATCTCTTCTATTGGCACCAAAGATTTACTTACCATTTATGATCGTACTGGATTTAAGTTAAGAAGCTTGATAATCAGACAGAATATAATTAGCTAATCATTTACAGGATTACCTAGCCTAAAAATCAACACAGTAAAATGCAGTAAGCATGTTCGTGCCTATATAAATCCCTGTATTAATAAAGGTGATCAGATTATACAATTCAAATGCATTTTCAAGAAAATATTCCTGGCATAGAGGATTAGAAATCTGTTTAAGCTAAATTTGGAATTCAGGAAAAGCAACCCTACAGCTTACTTTCCATTATTTTTTTCCTTCAACTAAGCTCTTAAGCTGAATAAATTAAAGTCTCCAAGATGTTTAAACAGTTCAGTCTATATTAGCATGCTGTGGTTTATTATAAAATACAGTTGTAAAACCATTGCCAAATTACCCCTAATACCGGCTTGGTCATAACTGGAAATCTCCAGCAAAGGCATGAATGTCCTGCTTACCTATTAATTTTAGCTCCCTATCTATAATTATTTCATCTCCCCCTTGAGAATCTCTCTCCCTTCACCAAAGTCTCGCCCCTGCCTCTGACGCATTGCATCGTATTCATGAAAGCATCTTCCCAATCTGTCAGGCAGAGAGCTGCTTTCTATTGTCTAATAATCAGCCTAAAATAATCCTGTACCTTTAAGATTTTCTTTCATTCTTTTAAAAGCTTACCACAGTATGTTTTGAATTATTTCAAAATTAAGAAAAGCAATGCAATATATCTTTAATGGCAGGCGACACCCAATACCGTGTATATTTCTTAAAGCAGTAGGAGTATTTTTTTTTGTTGCTGTTTTGTCTTAGCATGGCTCTTATTGTTACCTTCAGCAAATACTATAAGAATTTGCCCCACCTCACACCCACCTCATCTGCATTTCCACCCATGTATGGCAGCATAAAACTTCAAAATATTGTTAATAGTTGATAACAAAATTTTCTTCATCTCTACAAAGGCCCTCCTTTTCAGTACAGGTAGTTTTACTTAAAGATCCAATTTAGGAGAGGAAAGAGCTAGAGAACAAAAGCATGGGGGGCAGAAATATCTGGAAAGATATAGGACAGAGTTTTTCTTAGACTCAATTTTAGAATTCTCTGGACTAGGAAGAGAGAAGAACACAGCCTATACAAAAATTAACTCAAAATGGATTTAAGACCTGATTGTACCCACTAAAACTGTAAATTCTTACACAAAAACATAGGGGTAAATCATGATATCAGATTTGGCAATGGATTATTAGCTACAATACCAAAAGCACAAGCAGCAAAAGAAATTACAGATAAATAGGACTTTATCAAAATTACAAATTGTTACGCACCAGAAGGCATTAACAAAAAGTGAAAAGACAGCCTATGATATAAGAGAAAATATTTGCAAATCACATATCTGATAAGGTACTTGTATCTAGAATATATAAAGGACTATTATACAACAAGGATAGCTACCTGCTTTAGAATCAAGGTGACAGTACAGAGGCAGTGCAGAGAGACTGACAGAACCTGCGTTTTTAATTACATTATTGAACTGGATCAACACGGCCTGAAACCCACCTCACCTCTCAAATTCTTATACAGTATAAGCTAATAACTTGCCCTAAGGCACTTGAGATGAGTTCCCTGTTACTCATAGCTGGAAACACCTTTTTTTAATTTAAAAATATTAAGAGGATACAAAGTTTTTGTTACATGGATACATTGTATAATGCTGAATGGAAACATCTTAACTGCCTCCCTGAGCCACTGCGCTGTGGCAGCCTCTCTAGGCAGAGAGGGCTGAGGCAACTCCTCTGTTCCCACAGCTGCAGAGTGGCACAAGATATCCAAAAGCTACCCCTAAAAGCTGGGAGATTTAGCTGAGAGCGGGCTGGTGGGCCTGCAGGGCCCTTGCAGCTACAAAGAGGGGACACAGCAGCATAAGCCGCACAAAGCAGAGATGTCACAGTGGACATTGCAACAGAAGGGTAAAGACAACCAAGAACCAGACAGTTCCTATGTCACAGTAAATGCCACACAGGACAGGTGATGTCCTGAGACCACACTCTCTCCACTTGACACCTCGAGGCCACTCAATCCCCTCATCCCTCAAACCTTGGAAGGATGATGAATAGATGTTAATTTCCCACCACCAAATAGAATGGAAGCTCAAAATAGAGGTTGTTAGATCATAGAAAAATAAAAGAAGTTATAATAGATTGAGAAAATCAAAACCCTAGATGTGTACACCCCAACTATGCAGAACTCATTGCTGTCCAGGGGATGGCAGAGGTGGCGTGGTTATCTTGATCAGCTCGAGCAGCCCTGCTGCCCCGTGTTTACCAAGCCTGCATCGCAGAGGGTCCCACTCAGCCTGATCCAGCCTCCTCTGCTGCCTGTTCTCACCTGGAATTGTTCAGACTTCAATCTCAGACTGTCTCACGAATGGAATTTATATTGTGATGGGCTCTTGTGTAAAGGCCTGATCAGGGGTCTCACTGTAGAGATATGGCCCCTCAGCCATTCTCCAGTGACCCTTGCCACCATTTTATTCTTGATCAAAAGATGGGTATGTAACTAGGCATCTTAGTCCATTTTGTGCTGCTATAACAGAATGCCACAGACTGGGTGATTTGCAATAAACAGAATTTTATTTCTCACAGGTCTAGAGGCTGGCAAGGCCAAGACCAAGGTGCTGGCATCTGGCGAGGGCCTTCTCGCTGCATCATACGTGGCAGAAAGCATCACGTGGCACAAGAGCAAAGAGGGTGAGAGAGAGCAGGAGGAGGTGAGCCCGCTCCCACAATAGCAGCATCGGTCCCTTCATGAGGACAAAGCCCTCGTGACCTCAACTCCTTTTAGAGTCCCCACCTCCTAATACTGTCACAATGGCAATTAAATTTCAATGCAAGTTTTTGAGAGGACATTCAAACCATAGCATTAAGCAAGAGAAACTCAGAGAAATGCCCACAAATTTTGTCCTACAATCCTTTGCTTTTTTCTTACATGTCTTCCAAAGTCATATTGTTCTAAATCTGAAGAAAAGAATCGATTTTATTTTGCTTTATTTTTGAGACAGAGTCTCACTCTGTCACCCAGGCTAGAGTGCAGTGGTATGATCATAGTTCACTACAAACTTGAACTCCTGGGCTCAAGCAATCCTCCTACTTTAGCTTCCTAAGTAGCTAGGACATGACACCACGTTTGGCAATTTTTTTTAATTTTTTTAGAGCTAGGGTGGTCTCAAACTCCTGGCCTCAAGTCATCCTCCTGCCTCGATCTCTCAAAACGCTGGGATTATAGGCATGAGCCACTGTGCCTGGCCAGAATAAATCTTAAATAATTACTGGTGGATAATATTAGGCTCAAATTTGGTCTAACTGGGAACATAAAAGTACTTACAACTATTTTCTCTAATTTTGTAGAATTTAAGTGGCACAGTGCTTGAAACAACTGCTAACATCACATAATTTCTTATTTCTTAACTTTCTTCTTCCTCATTTGTATTCCAACCCCTTAAACCCATCTCATTTTCTCAATGTTGTCGTAGATTACCCCAAGGAGAAACCAACTGATGCTAACACAAATGTCATTTGGTCTCAATGCTGAAATTAAGAAAATTTTTTCATATTTTTATTCCAGCAGGAATAGAATTTGCTGTGTAAGCAAGAATACTGAACACAATTGGAAAAGTCAAGCTAAATATCAGATTGATGGGTCTATATCTGATTCATGTTATTATCCTCTATTATAATTCAATAATAAGTAATTATATAATTATATAAATAATTATGGACTTATAGAAAATAATTTCATCTTTATATTTCATCACTACATTAAAGATGTTCTTAAGTTGAGTACTCAATAGCAAATATTACTCAAGTATTGTAGTAGAGACATCTTAATTTTTAATAAAATTGAAAAAATAAGTTTGTTTACTCTTGTGCCAGCTCTTACAACTTTATAAATAGGTAATATTTGCAAACGTATTACTAAAAAAATTAAATTAAAATTATACTGATTTGGCATCTTGTCACCAAAAAGTTGAGTTTCTGCCTAGGTCTATTGGTTAAAGACAAAGCTTTCTTATAATATTTGAAGGTCTTGGGGTGCAGCAAACAATACCCTTAAATATGGCACTTTGGAATGCTGAGAGCTTTGAATTAAAGAAAATTGAAAGATCTCGGAAATAAGTCTCAGAACCATGCTGTCTCTCTCTCTGACCTTCCTGTCTCTGGGATCCCTTTTCTTTCCCAAAGCACCAGGAGAGACTGTTTCTGGAACTTCTTATCTAAGAAAGCTTTTTTCCAAAAGAAATGCAATTTTCTTAAGACCCCTTCCCCTCACAACCAGACTTTTCATCTATTCTTCTGCAGCTCCAAGACATTACCTGGGAGGCCCTATCTGCATAATAAGATAACTTTGTTCACCATTGTCCTAGGCCACTGTTCCTTGGACTCATTCATTTCCCCGTATACCCACCTCTCCCTTTCTGCTATGAAGGGCGTATAAGCATCTGGACCTCATTGAGTTGGGGTAATCACTCTCCTGTGATTTCCCCCTGGGCATGTTCAATAAATTTTGTATGGCTTTTTCTCCTATTAACTTGTCTTTTATCGTCTACTTTCAGTGAAGCTAGCTTCAGGGGGTGAGGGGAAAGCTTTACCTCTTCAACCCTACAAAGGTTTATTTTTAATATTTCTAAAGAATAGTGACTTACAGACTTGCAAGTAGACCACACGTTATAGGTTACTATTATTAAATAAAAAATTATTCGTGGATGCTTGTTAAAGGTAGTGGGTAGATATTACTCAAAGGGCGGGGGCATAGCAACAGGTGTAGAGACCACTGCGGCCGGGTCTAGCAGTGGGGGAGGGAGACTGGACTCAACTTCAACTCCAACCAGGACAAGTGGGTTATAACCAAGAGGCAGAGTGGGGGTCAGCGAGTGGAAAATTACTAAGAAACATCAAGGATCATCTCCTTTGGTCAAAGGAGAGAGTCTTTATCACTATGCTTATTGAAATGACTCGCAAAAAACTGTGTATGTTAGCTTAGACTTGTAAAGTATAAGTGTGTTATCACAGGTTGGTTTTACCCACCGACTGCAGAATTAATCCATTTGGATAGAGTTACCGACTCGCAGGCACAGGTGGCCATAAAGCCGCTGGGCTTCAGTCAGGGCAGTGATGGGAGCACATATTTCCCAGAGGATACTAGTGGTTGGCTTGAACTGGGGGAGGCAGAAATGACAGCAGTTTTTTTTCTAGTACCTGGTGGGGCAATGGCGGTAGCATTTCCTCCCCAGGCCAGTTCTGTGGCACAGTTCCCTGGAATCTACTGGATAAAGCCCCCCACAAACACGCGTATAAGCCATAAAAAAACGAAGACATGGAATGCAGTGTTCCCAGGATGACAGTGAAGGAAGGTCCTGAAACACAGCAGGGCACCAAGTCTACAGAGTAACCAACCCACTGTGGAGGAGAAGGATGGATCCAGGATGCACATTTTCAAAAACTGGAATTCTTAGATTTTCCTTAAGTGCCTGACTGTATTGAGATGTTACTTTCATTCTTTCACTCTCCTCTCCTCTTTAGCTCTGTCAGTTGTATCAGTTTAATTTTTTTTCTTTTTTTCCTAAACTGTGCTTTTGGTGATGGTTGTATCACTTTAAAAGGAGACAATTATTAATTCCTGGAAAAGCAAGTTGTATATGAAAGGAAATTGTAGGACACTATGAGACTTGCCTGTGAATAATATGTACAAACACATTCAATTTTAACATCAGATACTGATAGAACCAAAAATATCATCAGGGTGAAAAGAAGAAGATGCAACGCCTGTGCTTTTGTGTGGTGCGTATTTAAGCAGGGGTTGGGGGAGACTGTTTGGGGTTTGAAGAATGGGTAAGAAAAAGAAATCCCATCTTTCATAGAAGGAAATCAATAGATAATATCCAAAACTGAAAAAGAAAAACAGAACTTGCATAGCAGAAAAATCTGCTTGTTTGAAAATATGGATGTAAATACCAGTAAAAACTGCTTAAACTTGTTGGAAGTTGTTGACTTTGGGAGTGGAAATCAGAAGTTGGAAAGTGCAAAGCTAAGGATGGCTATTATAAGCTAGCAAAACTCAGCGTATTTAAAATGAATATGTATGACTCTGATAAAAATAAAGATTAAAATTTTAAATAAGAATTATTTTTAAATTTCCCCCCCAAATTATATTACTGTTTTTTATTAGAATAGGATTGAGTTTATAGAAAAATAATTTATGGAGGATTGACATCTTTATAATTCTGAGTATTTCCTTTTAGAAATATAGTTAAGACTTCTATTCTGTCCTCAAATAGAGTTTTATCATTTTCTTTTTGTTAATACAAATCCTATGAATTTTCTGTTGTTTATGCCTAGGCATTTTATATTACTTTTTGCATTACGATGACATCTTTTCCCATTATATACTTATTATAACTGGCTATTTCTAGCATATAGAAAAGCTCTGTGTTTTTCTTGTGACTTTCCACCTTACAGAATGCTTATTTGCTAATACTTTTTCAACTGATTATCTTCAGTTTTCTAGGTAGACAATCATATAAATGTACAAATAATTATATTAATAATTGTGTGCTATAATTTTCCTTTCCTATACATATGACTTATTTCTTTTACTTATCCTATTGCATTGGTTAGCACTTGTTGGATATAGCTTTGATAATGGGAATAGTTTGTTGTAGTGCTCCCAACTTGAGTGGGCATACTCCTGGTTTTCCTCAACATGAATATTATTTTCTATAGATATCAGTTAGAAACTTGATCATCTACTTCTACTGTATCTAGAAGTTCCCCTATCCAAACACTGCTTTATATTAATACTTTATCATACTAGTGTTTGTTTTATACCAGAACTGAGAATAATCCCTGGCTCAATAAAAATTTGTTGAACAAATGAATCAACAGATGGAAAAGTCACCTCCAGACAGTCAGGTGCTTTGTCTCTTATAACCTATGAAAAGCATTAATATTTTTCATAGTGTTAACCCACTTCTGCATTTTTAGAAGAACATTACTTCATTATTAACTGGATTTTCCAGCACTTTATTTTAAATGTTTGCATCTGTGCTTATGAGTATCAATTGAAGCTTTGTGCTATCTGTGTTATCTTTTTCAGGTTTGTTTCAGGATTATGTTAACCACATTAAATGAACTAGAATATTTCATATCTTTGCTTTGCAACAGTTCTAAAGTCATAAAAATCAGCCATTAAGAGCATTTGCCAAGAAAACAATCTGCCTTCTGGAGCTTCTTCAAGTTCTTCAGTAGCTATTCTTCTATTATGTTTTATTGTCCTTTATTGTACAAGATGTGCATGAATGGACTTTCATTATAAAAATTTAAAACTATACATAAGTATAAAGACTTATATATAGAAGTCTTTGTGAGAATCTACCTCCCTTACTTCATCCCCATCCACCTCCAGAGTTAACCAGGATTAACAATTTAGTACTTTCTTTTTAGTACTTTTCCTATGCCCTCACGTATTTATATGTAAACATAACATGCATGTGTGTGTGCATTCATGCATATGTAAATAACAAATAGAATTTTTCTGAAACTTTACTCCTTTTCACTTAACATGTTTTAGAAAAATTTTCAGATATGTATTTTAAATGATGTAAAAATATATGCACTTCATCCTTTTTAATAACTGCATGTTATTCAACATTATGGCTTTACCATGAGTTTTTTTTAATTTTGACTCTTTCATTTATTTTTTTTTTAATTTCAGAATATTATGGGGGTACAAACATTTCAGTTACATACAATGCCTCTGCTTCACCCAAGCCAGAGTTACAAGCGTGTCCCTCCCCCATACAGTGCACTCTGCACCCATTAGTTGTGAGTTTACCCATCCCCTCCACCCACCTCCCACCCACCTGGCACCCGATGAATATTACTTCCATGTGAGCACCTAAGTGTTAATCAGTTAGTACCAATTTGATGGCGAGTACACGTGATGCTTGTTTTTCCATTCTTTGGATATTTCACTTCAAAAGATGGGCTCTAGTTCCACCCAGGATAACATAAGTGGTGCTAGTACACAATTGTTTTTTGTGATTGAGTAGTATTCCATGATATACGTATACCACATTTTATTAATCCACTCACGTATTGATGGGCACTTGGGTTGTTTCCACATCTTTTCAATTGTGAACTGTGATGCCATAAACATTCAAGTGCAGATGTCTTTATTATAAAATGTCTTTTTTGTTCCTTTGGGTAGATGCCCAGGAGTGGGATTCCTGGATCAAATGGTAGTTCTACTTGTAGCTCTTTGAGGCATCTCCATATTATTTTCCACAAAGTTTGTGCTAGTTTGCTTACCATAAGTTTTTTAATTGCCTTTCTAATGATGAGTATCTGGCTGTTTCCCACTTTTCACTGTCAAGAACAATCCTTCCGTGAACATTCTTGTACATAGACCTGTAGGCCCATATGCATGTGAAATATTATTCAGAATAAATCCATAAACATTGAATTACTAAGTCAACAGAAATGGGCAGTTTTTATCTTAATAGATGCTGAAAAATTGGCCTCCAAAAAAATTTTAGCATCTTATCCTTCTACCAATAGGTTATCAATGTGCCCGTCTGTCGTATGCTCACCAACCCCGGGGATTATCAAGCTTTCATAATTTTGCTAATCTGATGAGTGAAATTGATTAAAATGTGTCACATTAATTTACATTTCTCTGATTATCAATGAGCGTTTTTGTATTTTGTATGTTATTGAACATTGGTATTTCTTTTTCTATAAATTGCTTTTTAATATCCATTACTCATTTTTCTATGGAAGTGCTTGTCTTTTTCCTATTGACTCATATTGATATTAATCCTTTGCTAATATAATGCAAATATATTCCCAGGCTGTAGGTTGTCTGTTAATGTTGTTTATTATGTCTTTTGCACCCAGAAGTTTCCCTTTTGATTTTTATGTATTTAAATATGTGATTATTTTCCTTTATGGCTTTAGTGTTTTATATCTTGCTTAGATAGGCTTTCTTCATCCCAAGCTAATGAGTATATCTTTCCTATAGTTTCTTCTAATGCTTTTATGTTTAGCTCTTTGGGTATGGTTTATGGTATATGCCTAAATGTATTTCTTTCAAAATGGATTACCTATCACTCCTAACCATATTTCTTTGAAAATGGATAACCAAACTTCACCCTAATTTGAGGAGTAATTCATCATCTTTCTACAGATTTGTTTGCCATCTTTATCATTAATAGCAGCTAGCACTTACATAGTTCTGCCCATATCAGGCACTCTTCTAAGTGCTTTCTTTAACCTTCTCAACAACCATAATAATGTAAGTAGTATAATGATCCCTATTTTACGCATAAGGAAACTAAAGCACAGAGAGTTTAAGTGACATTCCCAAGAATGAGCAGTTACTGTGGGCCTGGCTTGAGCTCCAGTGTTCTTTAGTAGACTAAACCACACTATGTGTATTCCTGCTTCTAGATTCCATTCAGTCTTATTAATCAGTGTCTCCTCTGCCTATGCCTGCACCAATCCTATACTTTTACCATTACATTTCAAATGTGTTTTAATTTTTGAAAGAGATGTTTCCCTCATTTTTTCTTCTAGGAATTTTCCAGGTTGCTTGCTATTTTGTCTACCAATCGACTTTTGGAATCAGCTTATTAAGCTCCATAAATAATGATTAGGATTGCATTATATCTCTAAATTAACTTGGAAGGACTGATATCTCAAAAATATTGTCTTTCTATTTAGGAAAGAGCTGTGTGTCTGCATTTATTGGATCTTCTATCTTTTTTCTAAATTTCATAGTTTTCAATATATGAAGCATATTTCTATTAGGCATTTTATAGTTTTGAATTGTTATTATAATGGATTTCCTTTCTCTGTTTCATTCTTTAATATGTTATTGATAATATACAGGAAAGCATTGATTTTTTCTATGCTAATTTTGTATCTAACCATCATACTGAACTCTTTATTGATTCTAATAATTTTTTGAGATAATTTCTTCAATTTTCAAGGCAATCTTTTGTTTGCAAATAATCATAGCTATATCTTTCCCTTATAATATCTACACATCATATTATTCTTTTTTGTCCTATTGCACTGGTTAGAATTAGACTCTTCATTATAAGGTCAAATGGCAACAGTGCTGGGAGCAAATTTATCTTATTTCTAGTTATAATAGGAAGGTTTCTAATGTTTTACGTCAAATATGGTATTTGTTCTTAGTTTCTGCTAATCTTTATTAGCTTAATGAAGTTTCCTTCTATTGCCCTTACCAAGATTTATTGTATACTTGTTTTTAATCAGGAGTGGTTATTGAATTTTAGCAAATATATTTTTGCCCATATTAAAATGTTGTGAGTTTTTCCTCCTTTGGTCTATTTATCTAATGGATTACATTAGTGGTTTTCTTTGTGTTGAATCATCCTCGCATTAATAATAGCTACATTTAATGTATTCTTTTTATGTGTCAGGACCTATGTTAAACATAGCTATTAGATGAATACATATTTAAGCTTGTCATATCCTCTTAATGAACTGATCCTTTTCTACTATGAAATTTTTAAAATCTCGATTAATAATCCTTGAAGATTATTTTTCCTAATACTAATATAGCAATATAAGTTATTTTTATGGTTACTATTTGTATGGTATACATTTTCTATGATTTGAATGGGTCCCCCAAAAATCACATAGTGAAAACTTAATTGCCATTGTAACAGTATTAAAAGGTGAGACCGTTAGGAGGTAATTAGGGCCATGAGGGCTCCTCTCTCATGAAGGGATTAATGCTGTTATCACTGGAGTGTGTTCATTACAAAAGAGAGAATTTGCACAACCACTTCTGCTCTTCTGCCTTGTAAAGAATCATGTTGTTCCCTTCTGTAAAATGCAGCATTCAAGGCAATATCTCAAAGGCAGAGACCAGGCCCTCACCAGACACCAAACCTGTTAGCACCCTGATCTAGGACTTCCCAGCTTTCAGAACTGTGAGAAATAAATTTCTATTCTTTATTGATTACCCAGTCTCAGGTATTCTGGTACTGCAGCACAAAACAGACCAAATATGTCTTTTCTTTCAACCTATTTGGAATTTTTTTCAAAGAGTTTTTCCTGTAGAAAGCATTTAGTTGTCTCCTGTTTTTATATCCAGTTTAATAATCTCTGCCTTTTAATTGTAATATTTAGTACATTTACATTGAATATAATTACTAATATGGTTGACTTTAATTTTACCTTTTCTATTTTTCCCATCTCATGTTTGTATCTTTGTCCTTTTCTACCTTCTCAAGTCAATGAATTATTTTTTAGTATTCCATTTAATTGCCTCTATTGGGTCTCTCTCTCTCTCTCTCTCTCTCTCTCTCTCTTTCTCACTCTCTGCGTGTGTGTGTGTGTGTGTGTGTGCATACTAGTGATTGCTCTGGGGATTACACTATACATCTTTAACTTATCACAGTCTACTTTTAATTAATATTATAACATTTCACAGAGAATATAAGAATCTACCAACAGTAGAATCCATTTGCCCCATTCAATTTTTAATGCTATTGTCATATTTTACTATTACATATGTTAGAAATGCCATAGCACATTGTTATTATTATACTTTTGCTTGAACCAGTCAACTACCTTTTAAAGAAATTTAAAGCTGAAAAGAAAAATTTATTTATATTTACCATGTCCACTGATCTTCATTTTTTCCTATAGCTCTAAGTTTTATCTTCAGCCTAATGAAATTTCCTTAGCATTTCCTTTAGTGCCATGACTACTGTGGACAAATTATTTCAGCTTATCTTAATTTGAAAATATTTTTTAACATTCAATCTTAAAGAATATCTTGAAAGCTATCTGCTTTGGTTTTTTTCAGTTTCTTAGATCTGCAGATTGATTTTTTTGCCAAGTTTTGAGTATTTTTGGCTATTATTTCTTCAAATAGCCTTCTTCAATATTATTTCTTCAAAACCCACTCTCTTTTTCCTTTTCTTCTGAGACTTAAATTACAGATGGGACAATTTATATTGTCCCACAAGATACTGAGACTCTGTTCATTTTTTAAAATCTATTTTCTCTCTGTTTTTCAGTTTTGGTTTTCCATTGATGTATTTTCAAGTTCTTCGATTTTTTATTCTGTAGTGTCCAATCTCCTCTGTAACCATTGAGGGAAATTGTCATTTCTAGTATTTTTAGTTGGTTATTTTTTGTAATATATCTTGCATTTCTCTTTTGAGATTTCCCACATGTTCATTCATTTTATCCATGTTTTCCTTTAAATCCTTGAACATGTTTACAATCATTTTAAAAACTATGTTCTAACTGCAAAATCTGAGTCATCCTAGGATCTCTTTCTATTGACTGATTTTTTTATCTTAATTATGGGTCACATTTTCCTGCTTCTTTGCATATGTGGTAATTTTCTGTTGCATGTCAAATGTTGTACATGATATACTGTAGATAGTCTGGATTATGTTGTCTCCCTTTCAAGAGTAGAATGTTTTGTTCTGGTCAGCACTGCACAACTGGCTCATTCGCTTAATCCTTCAGGCTTTATTTTATGCTTTGTTTGGGCTAGTCTATATCAATGTTGACCTTAATCCTTGGATAGGATCTTACTCCTTTTTTCCAAAGGGTTGTCTTTCTAGGCTCTCAACTGAATGAAATGATGTGCTTGGTGAAGTCTTTCAACTATGGCTGGACCAGAACTCCAATATCTCTTAGCACTGCAGAGCTCTGGCATTTCTAATATTTAGCTCCATAGTAGCTTCTATCTTGCAGAATCTTGAGGTCCTGCAAAATCTCCACCTACACACGCAAAGCCCAGACCAGCTCTTAGCCAAAGAGCTAAGAATCCCCACTCAAACTTCTAAGACCTTTTTTCTGTACTGCTCCCTCCTCTCTGGAATCCTATCCTAAAAATTCTAGCTGCCTCTACAGCCCTGCATTTCAATTTCTGCCTCCTAAATTCAATAACACTAATGATCTTCACTTGGGCTCCAATTCTCTGTGCCCTACATTCAGAAAAATGCCCCCAGACACAAAATCAGGTTGAACGTGGTGCTCGCCTCATGTATTTCCTGTCTCTCTAAGATGCTAGACCTTCACTATTTTCCAATGTCATATTTTGTTTAATTTTAGTGAGAGAGTAAATCCAATAGCAGGTACTTCATCATGGCCTATAAGTAAAGTTGCAATAGATGAACTTAATTGATATATTCCTTCTATTTTACCCCATGGATTCTTTTAATTACGTTTTATTGTCACTTTCTCCCTACACACACATTTTCCATCTTTTGGAATAATAATACTTTCTGTGTTTCTTTTTCTAGCTTCTACAATGGTCTCATTTAAAATTTGTTTTGTTTAAAATTTTTAAAAACATGTTTCAATTTATTCTTCATCAATATCAAGAATGTAGTTACATATATGTACCCAAGATAAAAACTGTCATAATTTACTTCCTCTTTCCCCACCTTTCTCTTCACCACACACCTTTAGGGAACCTTGGGCCTTTTAAAGTATATATTATACATTTTTCTTTTTAAATCTTTTATTATAAATTGTACTTGGTTTTACAACCACTTCACAAACAATTCATTTGACTTAAATCTAAGTTTTTATTGCTCACTGCTATTTTTTGTAAAACATGTCTATGCCTTTCTAAAATTATTTTGATTAGCTTTCACTGAAAGGTCTACTTTAAGTTATATTTTCTAAAAAAGCATATCTGAGTCATACAATTTCTGAATTTTTGCAAATCTGAACAAGGCTTTAAGTTGCCATTGCATTAGATAACAGTTTGGTTTGGCATATAATTATCAGAACATAATGCCTTTCCTTCAGAGGCCATACGTTTTCTCTGATGTTTTCTAGCATTGGTGTTGCAAACAAGAAGTCCAATGTCATTTAAACTTTTTTTTAGGGGGTGTGATCTCTTTTTCCCAATTGGCTGCTTCTAGCATTTGTTCTTTATTCAAAATATGTTGAACAACCTGAATATGACTTTTTTCATTATACCTGCCCAGTCTTTGGTAAGCCTTCTCCATGTGAAGACTGAATTCTTCAACTCAGAGAAATTATCTTCTTTTATTTCTTTGATTATTGCTTTCATTCATCCATACTGTTTTGTCCTTCTGAAACTCCTATGACAACAATACTGCTTCTTCTGCTCCAATCTTTTCTGCCTCTTGACTTTCCTCTTAAATTCCCAACTCTTGAAGTTTATGCTCTGCATTCTGGAAGAATGACTCGTAATTAGTCTTCTTTTTATTTTCAAGATCTATTTTTTGTGTCTGGATTTTTGCTTTTTTGTGGACATATGCACTTTAAAAGAAATTAATTCAGGATCCTTTTGAATCTGACTGAGAAAATTAGCTTTTTCCCCCCTAAATCCTTTTATTTTACAGCAATTCTGTTTTACTAGAGGTTATTTAATCTGAGTGCTCACATTTGATTCCCCTCATTTGAACCGCTGGATTTCTTAATTTATCTGATAATGTTTCTCTTATCTTTACAGAGGAAGAATTTGTTTTTCCAGCATGAATAGGCAAATGTAAATAATGGCTCATCAGAGTTCCCTCCATCCACTCCCACCTCTACCACTTCCAGCTACAACTCCTCGGCTTCATGGATAGAGGTAAGCAGTTGACGATGATGTTACACAAATGATTTTGTTATATCCCTTTTAGATTCCTTGGATTGTTTCTTTCTAGAATAGGAAAGAGGAAGGCATCAAACATGATTAGGATACAGAATTTTCTGTTTATTTTTCCTAAACTGTGATAAGAGAAATTTTATATTTGTTTCTCACTTAAGACAAAATTCTTTAAAAGAAAAATTGGATATACTTCAAATTCCTTCCTTGTAGAGAAATAGGAAAGTTATTTTGATTTCAACATTCTTATGAAAAGATCTTTTCTTGGGAGGAATGAGTTTTTAAGTTACTTTCTCCCCTCTAAACACATTTTGAAATATTTTCCGTGAAACCATCTTTTACAATCCTCAATTTACTATGTACTTCTGTGTTCAACTGCCCAAACAAGGACAAGGAAATATGCTCATGAAAGTTAACCTCTACTGAAAACAACCGTGAGGTAGAAAAAACAACGGGAACATCTGTATTTTATCCTGCCAATATGTTCTCTCTTATTCTGGAAGCATAGGATGTCTTCACTCTGTCAGCTGCAAAAATATTATCTCTCTGCAGGAATGAAACAAGTGTGGAATATATATTATGCTACCACATTACATGCATACCTAAGCAGAAAACAAAGAAAATAGCCATTTAATATATAACTCAATTTTGCCTCCAGAGACAGATAAAAATTTTTATTATAATACCCAAATGGTATAGTACATAAATATACATGGGAAATGTGATAGGACTAAGTCAGGCTCTTTGGGCTACATACTGGTGGCTAAAAATTTATCATCTGTCCCCCATCCTAATCCTTCCTTCCCTTAGACATTAAGTAGGCTATATTTTTTTCTGAGAGCCAGGAATTTGGGGCAAGGGAGACCAAAACCCATCACCATTTTTCAGCAGACCATTAATTTTTGAATGTCTGTGGAAAAAAACTGTTGGCCAATATCTTTCTGTTTCATTTCAAATGTTATACCCTATACAGTTTACCTAACAAACGACCAAGATATTAAAAAGCATAATAACAGTAACTAAATTGGCAATTTAATAACCTCAAGTGATTTTTAGAATCTTAGTTGTGTTTACCCTTTTGAAATCAATAACTTTTCATTTGGAATTTTAGGTCTACTTTAATGAGCATTTGGCTAGCAGCAGTTTTATTTAGGATCTGAATTTATACAAACAAAAGTAACAGAGGCTTTTACGTAGACAACAATTCACAGTTAACTGTTGCAGGCCACATGACTGATCGGAGTGTATAAATCCCTGCAATCGGGTTATATATACCTTTTAGCATTTTTTAATGTTTTAACCAGAGAAGAGGTTATATAGGGAGAGTACTCTCAGTGAGAGGAATCTTAATGTTGCTTGGTTATTTTAACCTGTCTGAAATGGCTCTTCCCGTTCCGGTGCTCTCTTTGGAGGCCCTCGCACAGCAATGACATGGCTTCCTCACGGGCAGTACATGAGAAACATCCTGTGACGATGCCACCGGCTTTCTGCATAGGCTGCCCGTTTTATGTGTCTCACCAAATTGATACATTTGTCAACACACAATACCTTATTTCTTTGTATCCTCACATTCATTTACTCTGATTTAATGATGACAATGCCTTTTGCATTGTTTCGGTCCCTATAAGTAACCTTTTGGAGTCATGTAATCTATCCCTATGAAACTAATTAGAGACACCATCCAAAAAACAAGGTGCTAAATCTACTCTTTCTGTAATCCACATCACTCCGGCCCCATGGCCCAGGGACCAGGTAGCTCCGGGAGTCTCCAGAGGTGTTCAGAACGGAAACTGTAGCCTTTGGACTCAGCAGTGCTTCTCTGTGAGATATTGTCCTGTCTTGCACTGATGTTGCCACCTGGGAGCATTTTATAGCTACCACTAATGCACCAAAGCTGTGTTCATTCCCATCATATGCAATTCTTCATAAAAAGCAACTATTTCACCCTCTGTTATAGCTCTAAGTTCCACAGAGGTTCAAAAACTAGTCCTGGTACCATGGTGGGAGACACAGCACCAAGCGACGCCTCCCACGTTGCACGGCACCCCTCCCCCTGGCCCCTAAGGAAACCTCGCCCTAAGCCAAGAAAATTCACATCACACGAATTAGACTCTCAGCACACTCTAAATCCCAGTTTGGGCTCAACTGGAGCCCTTCGCCTGATTTGTGAATATCAGAAGGTCACCTGATACCAATGAATAACTCACCGTGTTGCTTCATGAGCGTTCCCTTGTTGCCTGTGAAGGAGAGAGCTTACCTGGGAATGCAGCTAGCACAGAGGAAAGCAAGCCAGGAGATGGGAGAGACCCCTATCAACCTCAGCTGAGCCCTCGAAACCAGTGTCCACCTTTGGTTTCCCTAGGTATATAGCCAGTAAATTCCCTTTGTTGCTTAAGTCTATTTGAGTTTGGTTTTATGTCACTTGCGAGTGAAATAATCTTGACTAATATACTAATAATTACCTAATTTTATTGGGTTACATAAATATCATTGCCTCGGAAACTCAAAACAACAAATCCCAGAGATTTCCAACCATAAGCACTATAGCCTGATGAGTGATTTAATTAAACATGTACCTATAGATCACTCCCCAAGCCACATATATAAAAATAGGAAGAAAAAGATCTGAAGGAGAAGGAAAAAAAACTTTTGCATTTTGAAACAATTTATTAAGAGGAAGACATCTGCCCAATGTCTAGGACCAGGAAGATAAATGATTCTATTTTATGTTGTTATTAAATTGTATTACTCTTCATTAAAGTTAAATGCATTTAGAGGAATTAAGCTTATCAAAAATTTGGCAGCATAATATAAGCAATGATTCTTTGTTTATTTGACAACATCCTCCTGTGAGTTGATTCACAATTTTAATTTGGGAAAAACAATATTTCCTTGACGGGGGCTGACAGGATGATGTGAACTGCTGCATCATTTTGCATGAAGTCATATTGATTGTGAAAGGAAACACAAGCCAAGTGACTTACCCAATTTTTCAAGGAGCATTATGACAATAATGTTTCTATATTATCAGAGGAGATCAAATCAATTTAAGAACTAAAATTAAGCTTCAGGAGACAATCTCCTGTCCTTTTTAAGACAGGTACAAAAGAATTCTGTAAAGACAAAAATTCTAAATATTTTTAGTGGGAAAAAAGCTATTAGTTAAAAATGCATAAAAAGTGTGTGTGCATATCAAGCACCTACTGTGGTCACAATGGTGAGCAAAGCAGACCCCAGAGAGCTTGCAACCTAGTGAGAGAGAAAGCATCAGTCCGATCCTGGAGGCTTATAAGTCCAACTGGGATGTTGCCAGAGAAATGGGCCTGCTGTCACAAAAGCCCATACTGGGGGCTTTACCCTAAGCAGAGAGACCAGGGAAGGATTTCATGAAAAAGTGATATTTGAACTGATATTGGAAGAATGAATAAGCACTAACTAGGTAAAGAGAGAAAAGAGCATTCTCCTCCGAGGGACAATCCTCCAAGTAGAGGTAGGGAAGCTGGGGGAGAACTAGAGACCTAAGACTGCCCCAGGGCCAGACCCCAGGTAAGGAGCTGGAGAGTGAGGAGGGCCCAAGCTGAGTGTAGGTGAAAAATTTCCTCCTGAAACAATGGATAGACTCTGAAGGGTTTCAGCCAGGGCCTGGTATGATCAGCTTTGCATTAAAAAAAAAACCAATCGCTTTGGCTTCAGGCTGGGTAATAAGTGCGGGGTGGGGTCAGGGCCCAGGCATGGGAAAATGGTAGCCGGGGCAGGGGATGAGTGGGAACGAAAGGTAGAGAAATAATCCGTCATGCAGCATATCATCATCGAATATTTATTGAGAATCAGCACCATGGAATCTGACTGAATCATTCCCTTTTTAAAAACTTTTTATTGGGGAAAAATCTCAAACGTCTAAAAAAAGTAGACAGAATAATTTAATGAACTTCTATGTACTCGACACCAAGCTTGAGTAACGACCAACTCTGGATTAATCTTGCTTGATCTATATTCCCAATCTTTCTCCACTCCCGTATATACTTTTTAATTATTAACATTTCAAACTTTCAGAAAAGTTGTGAGAATAGTACAATAATGACCTATTTATCATTCATCTAGATTCAGTAATTGTTAACATTCTGTTAACTTTATATACAGTGTGTATATATGTATATATCTGGTGTATATATTCTCTCTCCCTCTCTCGATCTATATGTGTCTGTGTGTGTGTGTGTGTGTGTGTGTGTGTGTGTGTAGATATTTCACCTTTCTCCCAAAAGCAAAGGCATTCTCCTATACGATCATTATATAATTATCGCTTAGTAACTTTATCTAACAGATAGTCCATATTCAAAATTTCCCATTTGTCCAAATAACATCCTTTGTAGTTGTTTTTTCCCCTGATCCAGGATCCAAACAAAGACCATGCATTGCATTCTGTTGTCCTGTCTCTTTCGTCTCCATCAATCTGAAAGAGCTTCTCAGCCTTTTTGTCTTTCATGACATTGATGCCTTTCAGAGTCCAGGCCAGTTGCTTTGCAGAATGTCCTTTAACATGTGTTTGTCTGATTGTTTCTTCGTGATTAGATTTACTTGAAACGTTTTTGGCAGTACTCTCACATAGGTGATGTCGTGTCCTCGTTGTGTCACATCGGGAGCCATATGATGTCAGCTGTGCTGTTACTGATGATGATTCTTTCACTTTTTCAACCTATTGAGTTCATATCCTGTGGATATAATCCATTACTGAGGAAACCAGACAAGGGCTGCAAAGTATAATTTCTATTTCCTCATGAGCCATCTTAATGCCAAGAGACATTTGCACAGATCATTTGTACAAAGTTTTATTGGTTTTATTCATGAAAGGTGGATATAGATCATAAATAGACACCAATGGGGGATGACTGTCCTGCGACATTTAGCAGAACTAGGCATTCTCAGGGATTAGAATCCTGGGAGGAAGTAGAGAGTGGAGGTGAAGCACATGACCTCAGGGCCAGACTGCTGGGGATGTTGTCCGGGCCCTACCGTTTCCCACCTGTGTGGCTTCGGGCAAGTTGCTTAACCTTTCCTTATCTGCTTCCACATCTGTAACACAGGCAATCACAGAACTCATCTTCCACGGTTGCTGCGAGCACTGAGTTGCTCCGTGTGCAATGTCTGACACACAACAAGTTGTCAGTGGTGTGATGATGATGATGATGACGTTTCCAGAGAAGAACCACTAAAGCCATGTGCTGACTAAAGGAAGACCCTAGGTCTTCTTTATGAAAAAGATTGCCTGAAGTTTGGACCCTGTCAGAAATATAATATGGTAAAATGTCAACATGTTTGCATAAAATCACTAACATCATCATCTAATGGGAGCTACTTAGGGCAAAAAAGTTTGATTTTTGACAATTAGATGACTAGCATTAACATTTCCCAAATAATAAAAAATCTTAACAATGAAATGTGCCCAATGTCATTTCCCATTCCCTTCATAAATAATAGTGATATATATGTAACCTGTGTCTAGTGCATAAGTGTCTATGTAATATTGACACTCCCACAGAAAGACCTAAATTACAAAAAGAAAAAGGCATGACCAAAGATCTTGTCAAGGATCTTAGGATCTGAAGTTGACAGAATGTTTTTGTCCCCCACTCCCCACCTGAATTGATATGTTGAAGTCCTAACCCTCAGTGGAATGATATTAGGAGGTGGGTCCTCTCAAAGGTAATGAGGTCATGAGGGTGGAGCTCTCATTAATGTGATTAGTGCCCTTATAAAATGCACCCCGGAGAGTTCTCTCATTCTCCTCCTGCATATGAAGCTGCAATGAGAAGATGGCAGTCTGCGACCCGGAAGAGGGCCCTCACCAGAACCCAACCATGCTGGCACCCTGATCTAAGATTTCCAGTCTTTAGAACTATGAGAAATATATTTCTGCTATTTATAAGCCACTCAGTCTATGATACTTCGTTATAGTAGTCCAGACTAAGACATGATTACTCCCTAAACCTTAAAATTACAACTTACTTTAAGATTTCAAAGATGTTTTTCTGTTTGAGAAATTCATATCTATTGTCTCATGTATGCGTATTTGCACGTGTGCTGGTAGTGGTGATGGCCCCGAGGAGTTCTCCTGATTTTATCCCATTAACCCGTTTTGAAATAATAACTTTCCTTTCCTGGTAGGATTTTCAACGTTAATCATTCATGGATTAATAAAATCACTCCATTTTTAATATACTTTTTCCCTTAAGTAAAATAATTATATTATCAAATAGACAAAAGAGTAATACTTTGTATTTTTATGATTTGAGTGTTTACTAAAATGTGTAACTGTGGTGGAAATCATTTTTTTTTATTTGCAAATGATATAGAAAAATATTTAAATTTCTAAAATTTAAAAGCGACATCAAAATTGTTATTATTTTGTTCTTACTTTAAGAAGAAAAGGATCAACTGAGCTACATCAAAAGTTTAGAGTAGCAAAGAGATAATGTAAATAAACAATACAATATTTACTTCAGTACTACATTATAGCTAGCTCAGTAGAAGACAGGGCAGGGTAGAAACATATAGAGAAGGTAGAAATAGAGGAAGGGAACAGGGAGAAGCAAAGGAGGGGCCAAGAGATAAAGGGAGAGAGAAAGTACAGCATCGCTGGCCCCTGAGTCCTCAGATCTCACTCTGCCCGGCACTCGGGGTCACGGCCGAGTTGGTTATGTTCCCCCAACTCAACCCTTACCCCAAGCACGCACATGTTCTCTTCTTTTTCTTCTTCTTTGCCTCTTATTTTTCAACGGACTCCCTCCATTCGTCACAGTTAAATAATTTCTATAACAGACATAAAGTTTGCAGTCACAAAACCCAGATGTGCAAACATAAAACTTCCTTTATTTTTTCAAAACTGACCTTAGCTCACAAGCCCTCATTACAACAAATGGAAGAATGCCTAACTTTGCCAATTCAAGGAAAACTCAGATGTTTCTGGGATTTTTTTTTCTCAGTTTCTTTGGGTAAATAAGAAGTCAGTGTGGAATTCACGTGCTCTCTTGTTTCCGTCTGTTGTCTCCATCAACCCCCTAAATGTGGGGGCTGGAGGTAATAGGTGGAGTAGCTTGAGCTGCAGAAAAGAAAGAAAGGATTCCCTCTTCCCTCTCAACAGATCGTCAGATAGTCAAGTAAATCGCCAATTGCAATACAAATAAGTTTCCCAGAAGTGTTTTGGAAGCACAGAGTGAGTATAAAGAGGAATAAACTCAGTCCCAAGTGGCCAGAGAAGGCTTCTAGGAAGAGAGGATTTTTAAGTTTTATCTTAAAGAGTGAGCAGGTGATAGTTTAAGAAGATACGGAAGGACGTCTCAGGGAGCATTTGCTAAGGCGTGGAATTGTGGGAGAGGGTGACATGCTTGGGAAACGCAAGTAGTTCCATATGGCTAGAAAACGGAGAATGTTTAGAATAGCGGGTAGATGAGTCTAGAGAGGTGAACAGGCTGTGCATCAAGCCAAAGAACTTGGATTGTGTTCTCTAGGCCAGGGGTTGGCAAACCACAGCTGGGGTCCAAATCTGGCCTGCTGCATGGTTTTGTACACAGAGTTTTATTGAACACAGCCATGCTCATTTGTTTACATATTGTCAATGGCTGCCTCACGCTACATCAGAGTTGGGAGTTGTGGCAATGACTGGCCACTAACGTCTAAAATACTTACTGTTCAGCTCTTTACATAAATCCTGGCCTAGCCCATTTGAGTGATACATGCATCGTCTTTAAAAGGAAAAGTTCTCATAGACCTAAAACTCCACTTAGATATTTTTTTTAGTATATTGTTATTTAGATATATACAAACTTAAACTAGGTGCAAGCATCTTATGCTTATAGCTCTTTTGCAACTATAAAAATGTTGCATGTTAAATTCACACTAAAAAAACCAATAAAATTCAAATCAATGTATTAATTCAACGTGACAGATGACTTGTACGGAAATAAATGTGCACTCCTACCATTGGACTGACTGTCACAGTACTGGTTCTTTTGAACTGAGCAACTTATGACACCTGGACCGCATGATGGTTTTATTTATTTGAACTAGGGTAAAACTTTTATTAATATAACAAGACAGTGACTTCACTGAACTTTACCTATTCCAGATGCCTCATTTTGGGGTACAAAATTCTTCTGTCTTTTTATGCCAGCTATTAATAATTATAGTAATGCCTGTTGGTACAATGAAAACACAAATGCGTGTGCAGCACTGAAATCAATTGCCAGTGCTCAGCTCTAAGGCAGCCACTGAGGTGATCCACGATTGTTGATATATTTTTTAATGTCATCCAAATGAAAAAACAATGATTTAAAAATGACCACAGAGAGTGGCAGGTCCTGGATTATAAGCAGTTATTAAAGAAATCTAATGGTTAGATATTCATGTGGCAACAATATAGCTAAAAACAACTAGTCCAAACTAGGTGAACCCAAGAGGTAGCAATGGATTAGAACGAAGACTCATTTGAGACTCTTCAGTACACTATCTGGACAGAACTGTAACATCAAACGGTCATGGGGAGGAAGGAATGTGAGGGAGGGTTCAGGAACGACTCCAGATTTCTGGCGTGGGCACATGTGTTCACTGAGGACATAAAAGTTTGGGAGGGAAAGACAGTGATTTCACTCAGGCATGTTGAATTTAGGGCACCTGGAAGACTCATTTTTTATTCTGAATAAAGTTGGATGTTTAGGGCTACTCGGTCATGAGCGAGGACTGGCTCATAAAGATATGGGAGTTGGAAATTAGTGTTTGCTGAAGTACTGATAGAGATGAGATGATGGTCCGCATAGAAATGTAGAAGGAAGAAGAAAGCACTAAAAGATGCTTAATAAAGAACTGGCCGTTAGAAGCAGCTGTGTAAATAACTACATTTATGCATCCACACATATAGTCAATTCTGGATGATCTATGCTAATGGAGGAAAACTGTAATATGCATAATATGAAGTACCAATACAAAATTCACTTATATGCATTTGGGTGGACATACAGAGGAGAGAAGGGTTTATAGAAGATTTACTTGTATTTGCTAAACCTTGGTTTACTCTCCCAGAAGGCACGTTAACTTGGATAAAAGGACAAAATGGTCTGGAATGTGGCAGTCCTTGGTAGGTGTCTATTCAATATCCATTCCTCCTTCTTCTTTACAAACAAAACCTCAATTTTTCCCAGAGTGGCAATGTGCCCAGCTGAAAACTTAATTTCCCTGCCCCCTGTGTGTCTATGAGTGACCATGTGACACAGTTCTGGCCAATGAAATATTCATATAAGGGAAGGTCCAACACATGGAACTTCTGCAAAGGCTATTTACAAGGCAGATAGACTCCGCTGCCTGGATCCTTTGCCCTTACCCCTCTTCCTCCTAGATACACGGTGTTGGAGTTGCAGCAACAATATTGTGGCCTTGGGGCCCCAAGAACACGGCAAGGACTGTTGAATGGAAATACAGAAGAATCCTGGGGCTTCAGGAAGCCCCCGAATCAGCCCTCGACTTCCTATGTCCAGATGTAAATAAAAATAATAAGATCCTTACTTCTTTAAGTCACTTTTTTTCTGGGTTTCTGTTACTTGAAACCTAGTGAATTTCTCCCAACACAGAAGTCCTATTTGAAAATAGTCTTAGGTAAAAACTCCCCCAAAATTGCCTTCAAAGTTAATATAACGACCAGGAAAAAATGAACAGTTGGTGCCCACCTAGCTGCAACAAGAAACCCTAGGGACGCCTGCGTCAGCCGTGATTAAACGAAGTGAGGGAAAAGGAGGCGGCAGCTGGTATCAGCTGGCCCTGACAGATGAGCTCCCCAGAAGACCATGTCACCAAATCTCCAAATTCTTGCATCCTCCACCATGTTTTCTTTTGGCTTTTCATCTTTCCCTCTATCCTTCACCTAATGGAAGAAAAAAGTGAACAATAAAGTATGAATACATTATTCATTAACCTTCAGTGCCTTCCCATTGTCCACCCAATTAAGCATGTGTAGGATAACTTACGGAACTATTAATCTGGGCTTTGTATTGCCAGTGTCTTCCTCCCCTATTCCAAGCAAGTAGGCAGGCCGATTGCTGCCTTGCTTCAGGGCAGTTTGTGGCAGAAGTTTGAAAGCAAACTTCCTACTCTCCCTGCCTGGTGTCTGGTCTGCAGGAGCTCGTGTTTCTGAAGTGGATTGTGCTGGAGAAGGCAAGCAGAGGCAGACGGAGCAGGGAGAGAAGCAGACTGCCCTGTACTAGGAAAGAGTGTTGGTTTCCACAGACATCGGAAGCCGGGTCCTACTCCTGGCAGTACCTGGGGAAGAAGATAAGGCCTTCAAGCGGCCTCTTGGGAGGCTGTAACCTTGGCAACAGGGCTCCCATTGTGAAGAAAGATGCCTACATCCCAAAAAAGAGCATAGAAGCAGAGTCGCTGTCATTCAAGAGTCTGTGACAACTTTGACAATAGGACCACCATGATGTGCAAAAAATTAGCAGTAGTTCCCCTATTTTTCAAGGAACCACAAAAGTCTCTGAGATATTGAGGAAGAGAGAGAGAGAGGAAGGGGGGGGAAGAGAGAGAGAGAGAGAGCCCAAACAGCAGAGCGAATTTACTTCCAGCAAGGTGGGATGAAGGCTCATGGAATTCTTGCACACCCTACTGGGGTCTACTGGGGTCCAAGGCCTCCGCAGCCCAGTCTTCTCAATCTGGTGCTCCAGACATTTGGTTTTTCTTCTCCTGATGAATCCTACACTCACTATGCTTTCCTGCCTCTGCTTTTGCTTGGACTTGTCTGTCCTTTGGCAAAATGCATTCACTCCTTCCATAATGAGTGCCCATCTTTTCTATGCTCATAAACTTCCCCTCATACAGCTCTCCCTGATCTCTCTGCTAAGCCATAATTTCCTCCAAATTTTTTACTTCTTTTGGGACATTCACCCTATACTACTTTGTGTTACAATCTCCTATCTGCTCCTCCATTATATTTTAAAAATTTATTGAACATCTGCTATGCACCCTGAAGACAGTGACTGTTTCCCAAGTACCTAGGATAACACCATATATTTATTCATTTGCCAGAAAATATTTTGTGAGGGTCTACTATATCCTTGACCCTGGGACACTAAAGTGAACAGAGCGCAGAGCCTTTCCTCAAGGTTCTCAAAATCTATGTGTGTGTTCAAGGCTCACAGGCTTGCATACAGTAAATTCTCAGTGAGGATTGGTTGATATTAATTGTTAGCTTCTTAAAGCTCCATTTGGCTACTTATGGGAAATTTAAGCAAAATGGGCAGGATAAATTTTTTGGAGAGAAAGCTTCCAGATGCTTCAGAATATGCCACCTAGACTGGGGTGGTAACCATTACGCTTATAAGATAAAATAGCAAGGACAACTTACAAGTGTGCTTTAATCATTTCCATTTTGAAAAGAGATAAGCAAGATCACTTTTATTGTCAAAAATATGCAAATAAAAATATCAGTACCACTTATTTGAAATCCATAAAAAAATGCTGAGATGAAGAAACTATTGTCTAAAAACCACTTTCTCTTCCCAGGGCTTGCTTCCTTTGCCTTCAATCTTTTCTTCTATCGCTGCTGCTTTGGAATTTGCTGTTATGTGTAATAAGAGTCCGTTACAATGTTTGTGGGTAAATCAAGAAACATTCACTGGTTATCTTGGCACAGGTCACAGTCCAGACTTAATCACTGATTTCCATGCTTCTCAGCCTGTGTTTGGGTTTTCTCTCTTCTTCCCAATTTTCTATTCTCTTGACTCTACCAGCTTTGGGGGGGCAACATTTCTGTTTCAATATCCCAAGTATGTTGCATGCCGTATATTGTAGTGGGGGCTAGTGAAGGAAGGAGCACTGGCCTGGAATCAAGAAGCCTGGACTCATTTGGTCGTTTACTCATTCAACAAATATTTGTGTGCATTTTCTCTGTATCAGATACTGCTCTAAGTCTTGGAAAACAGTCATGAACAAGACGGTAAAAATATCTAGCTTACACCCTGGTAGAGAAAGATAATAAACAAGTACACAGATCATCAAGAAGATCATAGACAGTGATAAATGCTATGAAGGAAAGAAATGGGGTGATGTGATAAATAGTAATTGTAGCGGGGTACTTGGAGTGTGACTGTCAGGGGAGGCTCTTCTGACGCTTAAGCAGAGACTCGACAGATGGGAGGGTGCTAGCCAGGTTCCAAGGAAGAGTGTTTCAGGCATCCCATCCTTAATGTGACCAAGGCACAGAAAGGAGGCCAGTGTGGCAAGGGCAGGAAGCAGGAGGGAGAGAGGAACCCAAGTGAGGTTAGTAGAAAAAGATTAGCTTATGGAAGACCTAGCAGATATGCTGAGGAGTTTAGATTTTCATCTAAGAGCATGAGATGTATTTGATATGCTTTAAGCAGAGGAATGAAACGATTTCATTTTCAAACATCACTATGACTACTGGGTGGAGGGTGGAATTAGAAATACCAGTTAGGAGACTGCTGCATAAATTCAGGAGCGAGAAGGGGAAAGGTTCGATTCTTTGGAGCTGTAGCTTACAGGATTTACAGATGGAGCCCACGTAAAAGGCGAGGGAGAGTCACCAAGATGTAGCCTGGATTTGGCTAAAAGAACGCGGTGGGTGGTGGTAGCCTTGACTGACACGGGAAAGCATTCCAAGCCTGCCTCACCTAAGCCCGGGCAATCTGGTCTCTTCAACTCTGAAATGAAGGTGTCGAAAGAGATGGAACAGGTGGCCCCAGACACGTCTTCAGCACTAAAATATCACCCTTCTGTTGGGTTACTAGGACGTGAATATTTTCCTTCCTCCCCATGCAGGCAATCACACAAGTTGTGGAATGACAGAGGCTGGGATTCGAACCCAAGCTCCACAAAGCCATGTGACTTTGGCACATAGACTGTGTGCCTCAGTTTTTTCATCTGCAAAATGTAATCATAAAACCGACCGTCCTCACTGAGCTGCTGGAAGAGATAAGCAATATAATTATGTAAGGCACCTGGAATACAATGGCGTTCGGTCAATCACGCATTCCCCTTTCCTGACAGACTCAACAACTGTTTCTTTTCTTCTTTCATTCATTTCACTGTGTAAATCTCTTGACTCTGTGACTTCTGTTTTCTCTGAGAATGAACTAACTCGAAGATCTGGAACTCTTAGAGCAGAATTTCACCTGTGTCCCTCCCTCCCCATGATAGTCGCTCAGCCCCGGACCTCTGTGCCTTCCCACCTGGATGTTGAGCCTTGAAGGGTGAACGCCATGCAGCCAGCTGCCAGCCAGGGGACACCAGGGTGTCAACAACGTTCAAGCTTAACTTTGATTCATACACTTTTGCCTGCCTTCCAGCTCCACCCTTCTCCCTGAGGGCTGGGAAGGAAAAAACATAAACAACAATCACTGGGTCTGGGAAGAAAATGGGACAGAATGCTTCGAGCCTCTGCTAAGAGAGAGGTCACTTCTCCTGAAATCCCATGAGTACGCCTTGTTGCTGCTGATGACCATATTATCTGACACTTGGAGAGCAACCTGGACAAACTACAACGAGGGGTATTATGGTCTTATCTGCTGCCCACACTACGCTTTTAGTTACAAAAAACTAAAATTTTAGCCACCATTAAAATTCACTAATGAATGATCCCCTTCATGTTTTTTCTTTATGTCTTTCTTTTTTCATTTATCTCATCAGCCCATTTTTCCTTTCAGGGGGAAAAAAACCAAATAATAGAATTCCCCAAGCGTCCAGCAAAAAGACATGTTTTTCAACGGTTTGTTGCTGTCTGGCCGCTAGAGGGCGCTGCGCCCCCCTCTGGCCTCTGTCCGCCCGGCCTCGCCGCCTCCCGCGCTGCCCCTGCGGCCGCGAGGCCGGGCCGGGAGGGTGACCGGCTCCTGGGTCCCCATGCGCGGGCAGACCTCACTCCGGGCGGGGCGCCGCCGGCAGGGCGGGGTTCTGGCGGGGACTGACAGGGCCCCGGTGCCACCGCTGGTCACCGCAGAAACGGGAACGGCTGGTTTGGGTGGGCAGGGCGAGGCGTGGAACGAGAGCTGCGGCGAGGGAAGCAAGAGCAAGCTCTCTCACATTTGCAGGGAGCTTTGCACTTTACAAAACTCACTCACAAATACCCTGGCTTGTCTATCAGCTTCGTGTCCGGTGGGCATCTGTCGCGGATGTCCTTTGAGCAGATGAGAAAACTGAGCCCACCGGCAGATGAAGCGCCGGTTCCCATCGCAGACAGCAACGACAGCTGGGCTAGGCTCCCTGCAGCCAGGTGGGAGGGCCGCTCAGCATCGTCGACCTGCACAGAGCTTCTGGCCGAGCTGAGCAAGGCGAAGGCGGGTCGCGCACAGCCTCGGTACCGAGAGCCCTCCCTGCGGCCCCGGGCCGGCGCTTGGGGCGGGGCGCGGGGAGACAAGAGCAACGGACTCGAGGGCGCCACCGCCCTCCCGCTGCAGGACTGGCGCGACAGCCGCTCTCACCGGAGGTCTGAGGGCTGTGGTGTCTTCACTGTTCCCTCTCTCCTTATGCAATGGAGGGTCCTTACTGCCAGAACGTGGTAGCTGCCACGACTCGCGGTGAGGGGCCTGCAGCCCACTCACCAGAGATTTTGCCTGCAGGAAGCTTCTTTCTTTGCAACTCAGAGACAGACTGTTTTCATAACTTCTCCAACCTCCCTTGAATTATTAAGGAAGGGAAAGAAAAGATTAAACATGATAGATATCTTAGTGATAATCGATGGTTTGGAATAAGAAATGGATGTTCTAGTTTGGTTTTTAAATGGATTCTCTTTTCCAAAGAATCTCTTGCAAAAAATTAGTGGGAGTCAAGGTGAGGCATTGTGTGTTCGATATTTTTATACCCACTTTAGTAGATTTTAATATAATGTTTTGAGTTCCTTTTGAATTTCCCTGTGACCCAGATCAAGCTGCTCTGCCCTAGGTTCCACATTGGTGAAAAGTAACTCGTAGCTTCCGTCTGTGTCACAAACGTGTAAGTTGGTGCGGTGACCTACTCTCAGGCCATGTTCACAGAACGACTAAAACTAAACTTCTCTGAGATGTCAATACCTAGGTATCTGCAAATATCCAGAGAGACTGGCAAATCTACAAGATGACAGTAAATTAAAGTTACAAAATTAAGCAGTCACAGCTATGATGATATTTTAATTCTGCCATTGTGTTACAGTGACCATTCCAGAGTCTTTGAAATAAAAAATTGTTAAGACGTTTAAAAAAATAAAAACACCTAAGTGTCTTTTGGATGCTTCCTGAAACTACCTGTGAGAGTCTATTTATTTTTCCTTTAATAAGGACTTTATTTTATTTTACTTAAAAAAAAAAACAAACAACTTGAATGCAGAGAGCCAAAGTACATGCTAATGGTAGTGCGAGTCATGGAGTTTGTTTTTCTTTTTTCTGGAGAATTATTTCACTTAAGAAGACACCCAGGTAATTTGACTACTTGCTTACCTCTTGGGTGTACCACAGATTACACTTCAGGATGGCGCGCCCGGCACAAACATCCATGTCCACTCCCCCGCAAAGTCGTGTGACATTCACAGTAAAGCAATAAGGCAAGAATAAAGTCATGACACCATCGTGACTAGAAGGAAGGCCATCAGTGAGAAATAAATTTTGGTGAATTTCTTGGCAGCAAGAAAGAGGATGGGACCATATTACTGGATAAGCCAGAGCAGAGGAAGCTGAGGCCCAGAACACATTTGGAAGACTGCTGCGGCACAAGTGGGTGCCATTCTTCATGGGAGAGTCCTAGGAGACCCTAGATTTGTAGATGACAAGAAACAAAAGCAGGAGGATGCAGAGCAATAATCAGTGTAATTAATTAAAATACGATTTATGAAATAACCTGGTTCAGGTAGCCCCTCCCACTCCATTCCTGTCCCCTTGCATCAGAGCAATTAGAGACTGTGGGATTTGAACTGTAGAACTGCTTCCTTCCTGTCCCATGCCCGCGCGCCCTAAAGGAAAGTGTGTCCCACTCAACAGCATGCACAGTCAGACCCCTCAGCCCCGAGGGTCAGTAGAGAAGCTTCTAGGAGAACACAACAGCAGGGGAAACCCACGGAGTGATCTATAGCATTGATCACTAAACACTTGAGGAAACCCACAGCTAAGATAAGAGACTTGAGAAGGGACCCAGGGGAACTTTTGGGTTGATGAAACTATTCTCTATCTTGATTATGGTGGTAATAACATGACTGTCTACATTTATCAGACCTCATCAAATTGAATGCCTTTAAAAGGTGAAATTACCATCTATAAATTATGCCTTGGTAAACCTGAACTTCAAAAAAGAAGCACAAACCATAAAAGGAAAGAAAACTAAAGTTAACATCTGACTTGGTTGGATGCAGTCCTGGGGACTTTGTCCACTTTTCTAGCAGCACACAGGGGTGACAAACACAAAGCCTGGCTCCATCTTAGCAAAGGCATTAAGCTAACCTGATTGACTCAGAAACAGGAAAGGGACAAAAGCCGAATGTAAACCAGGTACACACCAGGTACCAGACGTTCTAAAGGACCTTATTTTATTTAATTCACAATACAGTGGATATGTCCACCTAGGGAGATGCCCCTCATCTCTCTAAGTGGGACATTTGGGAATGTCTCACATCAGCCTATGACACCTAGATAGATGCTTAATCAATGTGAACTAAATGTCATGCAAAACAAAAATAAAACCAAAAAAGACTTCTTACTAAAAAGGAACAAGCAAGGGTTACTGGAAATTAAAAATATGACTGCTAAAAAATTTTACCTGTAATACAAGGGCTGAAAAATGAAATCAAGGAAAACTACCAAAATGATGAGAAAAAAGAAAAAGAAGTCAAAAATATGAAAGAAAAGTTAAAATCATAGAGAATCAACAGAAGTCCAATACCCACCTAACAGAAGTGCCAGAAGGAGAGAACTGAAGAAATGCACAGGAGACAATCATTAATGCAGCAGTAATTGAAGAATGGATGAACAGAATGTGGTCTATACATATAATGAAATATTATCCAGACATAAAAAGGAACAAAGTACTGATACATGCTACAACATGGACGAACCTTGAAAACATCATACTGAGTGAAAGAAACCAGACACAAAGGCCACATATTGTATGATTCCATTAATACGAAATATCCAGAGTAGGCGAAGTCATAAAAATAGAAAGTAGAACAGTGGTTGCCAGGGGCTGGGGGACAAGGGGCGTGGGGACGGAGTGACTGCTAACGGGCGTGGGTTTCTGCTTGAGGTGATGAAAATGTTCTGAAACTGGATGGCGGTGAGGGTCGCACAACTTTATGAATATGTGAAAGCCATTGAATTGTATGCTTTCAAAGGGTGAATTTTATGCTGTGTGAAATAGATATTAATTTTAAAAAAAGAAATAGAAGAAAATTTCCAGGAACTCAGAAAAAAGATTTACGACTGAGTATGAAATTCATGCTTATGGAATTGAACACTAAAGAAAGAAAAAAAGAAAAAAGCTTAAGAGTATCCAGAAAAAATTACATAAAAATTAAAATAAAATTGGCATCAAACGTCTCATCTGCAATACTTCTAGAAGACAAGGGAATAATGCCTTTTCACAGTTCTGCAGGACTGTTATTGACCAAATCAAAATAGGAAGTCAGATACCTATAAAAATAATACCTTCTAAGAAAGCGCTTTTCATTCAACAAATAGGATGGTTGACATGCGGAAGTCTAAGTGATATAATGAAGAACACTTTTGTTTCTACTCTCAACAAGAAAAATGTAAGACCATTAGCAATTTAGGATTAAAAAAAAAAGTTGTTCAAGAACCAATGTACAAATATGAACAACTAAAGTATGGCATGATTTTGAAGAATTTGAACATGAAGAAAGAGAATCCATTTGACCTCAATGCCTAGAACATGTTCCTTTGACTAGTTTAGTGGCATCGGCTTGCATTCCCTTTTAAAGGGATTAATTCTGCATTTAATTATATTTAATGTAGTAAAAATGTGAAATTGATTTAAAGCTATAAATGTAACTGTAGAGGAAATGTAATAAATATGGGGAGTGGTAGAAGATAAATTCTTTCAGAGTATGGAGGGAACAGATACTGTCTAAATAGTATGTTCACAATAGAATAGGCAAATTATAATAAATTATAGTAGTGACCATTGGAGGACTAAAACAGAAGCAATTAAAAATGGTTTCTTCTGAGGAGGGTATGGGAGCTGGGGACAATACTCTTTCACTTGTTATTTAATGCCGTTATATATCTTTTCAACATTTTGCTTTACCATGTGCATGTATGACTTTACAAATTTAATAAGAGAGAGAGAGAGAGAAAGTCACAGGCTTGCAAAATTGACAGTATCATTAGAAATACTTCCAGCAGCAATATACAGAAAACCTGACTAACAGTGGCTTAATTTATAACATTTTTTAATTGTTTAAAAAGAGATCTAGAAGTAGGCAGAACAAACCAACTACTGTTGGTTTGGTGGCTTGATGACATTAGCAAGGACTCCATTTGCTTCTTTCTGCTCTGCCATCCAGAGCTCTGGCTGTGGTCTCCACTCATGATCCCAGCAGGGCTGCTTGTTCCAGGAACCAGTTCTCTCACACTCACATCCAACATCAGGAAAGAAATTAGCAGAGACAAAAAAGGACTAATGCCCCCATGCTGACCTTCTTTCATTTCTTTTGCAGAGGCCACTGTCCCTTCCCTCTCCAACCCATTCAACTCCTCTCCATCCTTCTCTTACTTCTCGGTGGCCGGAATGAGGTCGCCTCCTCACCCCTAAACTAATCAAGGCGAAGGGAATTTAGTTCACCATAACTGACATAGACCCGTCATATCTCATCACCGGGAGCTGAGCACATCGCTCCCTGAACAAAATCGGTGTTCTTTGACAAGGAAGAAGAGGGGCTTGATTGTTGCGTAGGCAATAACAGGGTCTACCAGCCTGACGGACTGGCCAATTAACTAACTAACTACCGTCCGTCATGAGGAGACAATTGCAAACCTGTCCGTCAGAGTGGCAAAGCCAGCGCCTCTCATGACAAAAGGCTATACAGTCATGAGGCCTTAGTCCTATGTTAATTTAATGTGCGTTAATCTTTTGAGGTAAAACCATTAGTCTTGTGTTGGCATCTGCAAATTAACACTGGCTTCTGGGGAGAAACTCTTGAGAAAAAAAGAAATCACACACTACTGCATTTTTCAAAGGTTCGACATCAAAAATTTATCAAGTGTAAAAACCCAGTCTGTTTGATACTGTTAAAATGATTAATATTACAAATAGCTACTAGAAAGAAGGCACATCTGACAACCTGAAGAACTGGAAGAGGAAACAAACATTTTCCTTTCTGAATTAAGAAAAATTAGTTCCATCATTTGCGTTTTCCCTCCCTCATATCCATTTAACGTCTCTGGGACATTTCCTAAATCAAAGACTTTCCTGAGGATTCTATTATCAGGCAGGCACTGGCTTGCTTTTCGGCAGCCCTATCATGGCTGATTTACTAGTGTGTCCTGTGGACTGTCTGCACGAGCTGCACAGCTACAGCCCACAGTGCTCGTAACTCCCACCTATTTCAGGTGAAGGACGTAATGCATAGATGGGATCTGACATACGAGTGCTGCTCACGAGTTCACTGTCAGAGGCGGTCTGAATAATTAGCACCAGCAGCTCTTCTTCCCAGATATTAATACCTTATATCACAAATGTCAAGCAAAGCGCAAAGATGCAACTGGAAAACCTCCGAAGGGAAAGGAGCCCGTAAATCACGGACGTTTCACTCTATTTTCCTTCCATTTTACTATCAGAAAATAAACTCAGGGTGGTGAGATTTAAAATCTTGCCCTCCTCTTATTTATTACTCAGCACTGGGCTTTTCCTGCAGCTGGACCTTGGCGGGAGGGCTGAGAGGGGAGGACACTCCTCAGCTGGGGAGGGCTAATGACATGTTCAGGGGAAAGAAAACCTCACGGCAGCACTCGGGACAGTTCTGTGCCCTGCACCCGTGACGCTGCGCTGGTTGCATCTGGCACACGGAGGCTGGGCAGTTGGAGAATGCAGGCCCGTGTGAGAGGGCTGTTTCTCTCTAAAAAATCTCAACCCCTGCTTTGCTCGGTGAAGAAAATAACCTCTTTTACGGTTAGAGAACAAGTGTGAGAATGAATGTTGTAATGTTCATACACTGCAATGAACTTGCTGAGGAGACCAGGCCCTAAACAAACAGCCTATTCAAACTGGGCACTAGCTGCGCAGTGAGCAAGGCCGCATCCCATCCACCTCCAGCAAAAGGTCTGGCTCTTCCAACTGCAATCAGAGGGTCTCCAATTTAAAGATCAGGCAGTCCCTACTTCTGGAAAAAAAACACGAAACTATTCTATCTTTAGAGAACTTCGGGTGCTATTAGAAGGCTCTCATCATATCCAACTGAGGTCAGTCTCTGTGAAACGCCTGTCAGTTCATCCTGTTTTTCCCTCTGGGGTCCCACAGGGTAATTCTATCTCCTTTTTCTTCTGTAAGTTCTTTGCATATTTGGAAAATGAAACCTCCAAACCTCCTGTACATCAAGCTGACCAGCCCTGGGCTCTTTAACCATTCCTCGTGTGACAAAGTTTCAATCCCTGCTCTGAATAAAGCACCATCTGCTTGTCCCTCTTAAAGTGAGTTCACCCAAACAACAAGCATAAACAATAGCAACCACAACAGTAAAAATAATCTTTATTATTTCTTGAGCAGTTAGTGTGTACCAGGCACTCTTTTATGCATTTTACATTCAGCGTCTTACCTCATTCTTACAAAAACACTATGCAGTAACTGTGTCTGTCCCCCTGATTTACAGGTGAAGAAACTGAAACTCCAAGACGCAGGTCACTGACCTTAGGCTCACATGGTCTGTGGGAGCAGGAGCTCTCGCCCTGCGCCATCTTGGGTGTGGAGCCAGAACTATCACTTCCCTACCTGTATGAACGTGGCTGAAGACTGAATTGGCTCTTTCTGTTGGCTCCCAGACTTTGTTCCCAAATCTGTATCTTCAGCCCAACCCTCTCTCTCGGGTCCTGGATTCTTACTTCCAGCTGCCCGCTGGACATCAACCAGCCGGGCAACTCCTGATTGCCTCAAACTCAGCATGTCCAAAGCTGAACACGTCACCTGCTCTCCCAAATGTATTCTTCCCCTGCTGTTCTCAAAAATTAGCAAGTGGCTTCATAGTCCCCTCAGTTGTCTCAAGAGTCGCCCTTGAATCTTCCTGTTGCCCCCACATCCAAACCATCACCAAGGCCTTGATTCCTCTTCTGTACATGTTCAACACTGTCGCTGTGGCAGCCACCAACATCTCCCACCTGGACGCCAGCAGTAGCCTCCTCACAGGTCACCAGGCATCTGGTCTGCCGCCTCCTGCCCCTGTCCTCCTCTAGAGCCAAGCTGGTGGGGACCTTCCCCATGAATATCTGATTAAGTCACTTCCTTGCTTAAAACTTGTTCCTGGTTTCCCATGCACCAAAATAATATCCAAGCTCTGCAAGCGAATTGCAAAACTCTTCAGTGCCTATCCTAGTCCTCCCTCTCCAATTTAATCGCCATTATTCACCCCACGCCCCTCATGCCAGAACTTTATTGAACCTCCTCCCATTCTGCCAGTGTGTCATGTCATTTTACCTCCAGGCCTTTACACATGCTATTCTCTCTTGCTGGAACATTCTTTCCTCTCCCTGCTGCCTGACAAATTAAGTCCTACTCATCCTTCGTATTTCAGTCTTAATGTCACTTTCTCAAGGAGAACTTCCCTGAATGTTGAAGCGATGTATTCCATAGGATCCTGTTTTCAGTCTCCCATTGCATGAGTTATCCTTTATTGTTATTTCTCATTTAATTATTTCCGTAAGGAAAGGAATTGTGTCTATCTTGTTCATCATTAAATCCCCAGCACTGAATAAAGAAAGAGCTTGAAAAAATATTTGTTGACAGGAATGGCAGTTAAAATCCTGCTCAGACATGATGCACCGAAGCATGTCCCCTTCAACATGTATGTTG
Source organism: Propithecus coquereli (assembly GCF_000956105.1). NCBI lineage: Eukaryota > Metazoa > Chordata > Mammalia > Primates > Indriidae > Propithecus > Propithecus coquereli. Next base: position 21,920 of record NW_012147634.1, on the reverse strand, counting down.
AGCTTGGCATTTTGGATTCCAGAGAAGACATCACATTTATTCCCCACTAACCTTGCTGTCGTTCATCATTTCAGGTTGCTGAGATGTTTGCGGACCCTCATTCTCTAACATATTCTCTAGCATATTCCTATCACTGCCAATTTTACGTTATCTGCAAACTTGACTAGCAAACCTTCTACATCTTCAACAGGCAAGCACAGAGCCTGGCGACCCCCATGAGACGCTCACCTCCATTAATCAGCCCCCACTGATTACACTAATTCAATCAGGTTCACACATTCTACATTTTTTTTCTCATCCTCAAGAATACCATGGGTTAACTTGCCAAAAGCCTCAATGAAGCCCAAATAAAGATTACTATAATACTGCAAACCCACAATTCTCAATTTTCCTAACCTGTCACACTGACAGATAATATTCAGATCATATCCCCTGGGCATACTCAAGATTTTGTGAAATTCCCAGAAGCACAGCTAAAACCCTACCTCTTTCTCTCCCATTAAAGACATCGCACTGGAGAGCAAGTGGGTGACTGAGGTATCACTACAGCCAGCAGGAATCCTGGCTGCTCTGGAACTGAGGATCAGATCTGTGCCTGGCAGCTGGCCACCGAGTGCTTACTCACCCCTCCACGGCGTGTGTGCGATCCATGCTTGGGTAGTCGGTCTTCCTCACTCCTCCAAGGAGAATGCAACATGCAAGCTCCCTTCCTTCTGGCCCTGACTCTGCACCCTTGAGGCATTTGAGTCTTCCTGACCCAGTTTCCTGGTGGTCTCCAGACTGGGATGAAAAGAGCTACGTGGTCAAACTGATTCAATGAAAATTAGTAAAGCCTAAAACATGCAGGGACGTTTTACTTGCAGAACTTGGTATTCCACCAACACAGTTGTGCTATGAAACACCAGTCGGCTATGCAATGCGTCACCCCACTGCCCTAGTTGGCAGCCTCTGAAGTCGTAGAATTGCATGAGATGATTAATGCCAGCGTGAACCATGCCCATGAATGAAGCAGAGATCAGTGAGACAGACGTCATCCCCAGCACAGCATATTGGTCGCAGGAGGCATCAAAGCAAGTGAGACAGGAAATATATGTTTGTTCTCTGATGGTGAAACTGCTTTAATTACTGGTGCTAGGTAAGGTCTCTGGGGCCGGGTCCTCAAAGAAAACTAGAAGCTGAATTCCCTAAAAGAATGGGTACAGAGAGTTGGGATATTGTAACATCTCATTTCTAATCTACCAAGCTTTGTGGACTCAGATGCTACCTATTACGCTAGCAATCAGATCCGCAGCAAATGATGGTTCAGAGGAACACAGAAAAACAGCTAAAGCAGAGATCTGCCAGATGTCCAGGCAGCAAGGGAAAGAAAATGTGAGATTAGAATGAGGAAGGACCAATGCCTCGCTATCTGGTGGTAAGGCCTTTTGATCCAGTAAATTCAGAAACAAAAAATTAAAGAGGGCCGGGCGCGGTGGCTCACGCCTGTAATCCTAGCACTCTGGGAGGCCGAGACGGGCGGATTGTTTTGAGCTCAGGAGTTCGAGACCAGCCTGAGCAAGAGCGAGACCCCGTCTCTACTAAAAAATTAGAAAGAAATTAATTGGACAACTAAAAAAATATATAGAAAAAATTAGCCGGGCATGGTGGCGCATGCCTGTAGTCCCAGCTATGCGGGAGGCTGAGGCAGGAGGATCGCTTGAGCCCAGGAGTTTGAGGTTGCTGTGAGCTAGGCTGACGCCACGGCACTCTAGCCCGGGCAACACAGTGAGACTCTGTCTCCAAAAAAAAAAAAAAAAATTAAAGAGATCTTTAATGCACAAGCTTATGAGACAGGTGGATGTAAGGGTTACCTGGCTGTGGCAGACACTGCTAGTTGCCTCCCCGAATCCTCTCTCCACTGCTTCCTGGTAAAAGAACTCTGAATTTTTTTTAGGCAGGCTATATTCTTATCCAGCTAAAAGGTGATATTTCTCAGCTTCTCTTCCAATCAGCTTAGGAGGTAACTAGTTTTGGTCAGTGAGCTGTACTGGAGAAGTTTTACGGTAGTGTGTGCTGGGTTCAGGAAATCTTCATGTAAGGGAGAGGGTACATTTCCTCTCTTACCTTCCTCCATTCTGATGCTTAGAATTATGATGTAATGGCTAGATCTAAGCAGTCATCTTAGACTGTGAGGTGGCCTTGAGGATGGAAGCCACACAGCAAAACAAATGCAATTTCCTGGCCTTGTTGCTGCCACACCAGCTCTGGATTGCCTTTCCCCAGGTTTCTTTTATGTGAGAGAGATTTAATCTGTCTTGTCTACAGTACTATTTTTCAGGGCATTGTTACTTGCAGCCAAAGCTCTAAATCATCGCTGTTCCCTCTTCTTGTGTTCACCAAAGACCCAGGCTCTGCCCCACTATCTGCTGCCAGGCTAATCCCAGGCAGAGCCAGGCCGGTTAGCTCAGGCCTCACTCTTACAAGGGCCCCCAAATGTAAACTCTTAACCTTTTCTCCAAATCAGATTTTACACAGAGTCTTTGTGGGGTTTCTGGTGTTAAAAGCATTGATTTGTCTGGTATAACCAAAATGTGCCACCACGTTTGGAATCCTGTTTTGGTAAATTTTCATTTTTTAGTATCACAAATGTCTTAGTCCATCTAGTGTTACTATAACAGAGTACCCGAGATTGGGTAGCTTATAAAGAAAATAGGCTTATGTAGCTCACGGTTCTGCAGGCTGTACAAGAAGCCCAGCGCCAGCATCCACGTGGCTTCTGGTGACAGCTTTTGTGCTGCGTCAAAACGTGGCGCGGAAGGTCCAGGGGCAGCAGGCGTGTGCGACAAGGGCCCAGGCCCCCAGGGCGGCCCCGCTTCGTGACAGCCCCTCTCGGGGGGGCCGATTCAATGCCCTGGGAACCAAGCCAGCGTTTCGAGAGCGAGCGCTCACTCGCCATGGCTGGAGGGCACCAAGGCCTTCGTGAGGGAGCTGCCCCGTGACCCGAAACCCTCTCACTAGGCGCCACCTCCCAACCCTGCCACACTGGGGACCAAATTTCAACATGGCTTCGGTGGGGACGAACGTACTGTGACCGGACCACAGCACCAAGCACCTCACGCACAAGTGCCCAGAGCCCACGGGCGCCTTTGCTTGTGGCCACCGGTCTCCTCCGGGCGGTGCTGCCAGAGACTGCTCTAGGACCTTCGTGGTCACTCGTTTCTCCCAAGAGCCCCCAGAACAGGGTCCTGAGCAAACAACACAACCCGGCGTTCCTGGGGAAGTTAAGGCCCGATCGTCTAAACTGGCGTCTGCGGGAACGCAGGGAGAACGGACTGGCTCGGTTCGGAGTCCGGGCGGGAGAGCGGCCCCCGCCCTCGCTCGGGCCCGCGGTGCCCCAGCTCGCCGGAGACGCTTCCGCTCGTCAGCGCCCGCGGTCACCGTCGCCAGGGAGACGGCGGGGACCACGCTCCGGCGCTGTGCTCGGCGGGGCATCGCCTTCACGGGAAGATGGCTCCGAGAAACTAGAGCCCTGCTACCATCCGCGAGGAAAGTCGCGGCGGGATCGCGGTGGCTGTGGGATGAGACCCTCCTCCAATTCCCAGGACTTTCTCGTAACTTCGCAGGCAGCGTGGCTGTCAGCCTGGCGCCAGAGCTGGTGGGCCAGGGGCCATTTCCACCGCTCCGCTTGGGGGATGACATCATCCAAACGACTTTCATCCTCAGAGACACCGTGCAGAGAGAAAAGATTGTCCTCCCCTGTGGCAGAGGCAAGAAGCATAACCCCGAATATCTTAGCTCCCCCTTACTCACGAGGACTTTATCTACAGCTTTCTATGGAGCCTGCACAGCTTCGATTTGCTCTCTGCTGGAATACCACGTTCCATGGTTCCATTATCCCTGGTGTGAAGGGTCTGGGCCGGGCGCTCCACTGATTTGCCCTAAATCTCTCAGTGCTTTCGAGCCTGGATAATGAGACCTTTTTAATCAGGTCAGCTGTTCGGTCACCATACCCACCAGGCACGGGGTCATTATTGAACTCGAATTAGAGTCAGGGCCCATCTGGCACTCACAAAACAAGCCAAGCCTGGCTTTCGGGACCAAATGGTGCCCATTCCTCGCCACCTTCTCCAGAGCTCTGCTTGGGGCCCTAGACTCACCTAGATTACTGTCCCCAGAGAGAGGAGCCTCGAATCAGACTCTAAAGACATTGTGGGGAAATTGTTTGGTAGCACTTTCAACAAAGCAAGATCAGTTGCTTGTGTCCTTCTTGACTGTCACCCCAGCACGCCTCTAGGCACCTGCCCTGTTCCCGCGGCAAAAGGTAAACTCTTCATCTTCGAATCGAGAAACAAGACATGTTTATCCAAATAGAGTGAAGCAAACTCCTGGGCCACAGCTGAGCCTCTCTGACTACCAGGTGTAGAACTGACGTCAATCTGTGTGGACTCAATCCTTTCTGACCCTTCACCGGCTGTTGCTTTCCTGTGAACTTGAGCAATCTTACCATTTCGTTCAGGAGATATTTGAGCCAAAATAGGTAAATTTCTGAATCCAGAAAAAGAGAATAGTATTAGATCAAAAGGAAGTATTTTAAAGGGGTTCTAAATATTAAGAGTATCTCAGCTTCCATATTAGAGCTCCATCCCTTTCTTTGATATATTTTAATTGGGAAGTTATGAAGTAATTAAAAGGTTTCCCCCAGGCTTCCTAGTTTTTATCTAACTGCAAATAGGTTTTTCTTCACCTCTTAGCAATTCTCATCTGATGTGCATTATGATAGGAAGCTTAGGCTACCATGGGATGATTGTGACTGTTTTGGAAGGAGTCAAAGCATTCAGCTGGAAAACTGATTCCAAGCGGGCATTGGTCGACCACACATCTGATTCATTCAGTCTGACAGCAATGACAATATTCCAAGTCACTGAATGCTGACATCTACTTTCAAGTCCTTGGGTCCTTACCATGTGCTGGATGCCTCATTCCGTGATCTATGGAGGCTTTTGATGGATAAATTTATCCTCGTTTAGTGAGTTTTCTGTTAGTACTTTTCAGATACAAAGCCATCTTTGTCACTTGCCAATTCCATTTGTTATTTGCTAAAATATAGTCAACATGGGTTCATCAGTTTGGAAAAGGTACATAACCCACGTCTCAAAGAAATTCGAAGCATAGGTGACCATTAGAGCTGAGTATCTCTTGGAACTGAGGAACAATACTTGAAGCAGAACGCCATGCCAGATGCTAAGGAGACAGGTATTTATTTGTAAATGTCCCACCTTCTACTTTGGATTTTAAAATGTAAATAGGGGAACATTTCAGGGCCCATAATTAATATCATTGTTTGATGAGCTCAAAGAGTCAACAGAACATAACGTAGGCTCTTAGCATGCTGCCTTCCTTTAGGAAGAATATTTCCCATCTTTATCGGCAGAATATTTTTCTCCAGTGTATGTGAAGTTTTTCTCTAATATATTGCCAATTTGTGGTTAAGCCCCCCTATATAAGGGACATTTTGGAAGCAGACGTCTCTGGAGAATATCACATCTCACACGTACTGCCATTTCTGATAAGGGCTTTTAAAGTAAACTGTGGTTGATTCACAGAAGTACTCATGTTCCATTTTCATTTTGAATATTAAAAATTTCCTCTTGCTTGGTTCTTTCTCAAAGAAAAAAAGAAAACAGCTGAAGGACAGTTGGAATAGATTGGTCTGAGAGAGCAAGAAAAGGGCACAGAAAGACCATCTGAAAGTTCTGCTCCCTCCAATGCATCTCAGTGTCCCCGGGGCAAGCATTCATTGGGTAAAACCCTGTTGCTTTTCAGTTGTTGCTTTGTCTTTTTATGAGCATAGCCTGCACGCTCTGGGCACACAAGATTAGTGATCAGGGAGGTGTCAAGTGGAGAGAGGCTGCCAGGCCTTACAAATGAGTTTGTCGTTAATGGCGACACTGGTTGCTTTTCGATGCTTTCAAATATATGAAGGACACACCTTGAATGATGAGCTTTTAACCTTGCAGCTGGTCATTTATTTTTCTGATTAGGACACGCCGTTGCCTCAACCTCCAGGTGGTTGTTCACCATAGGCAACAGTGGCCTCTTGTTTACTAATCTCCAAACCATGCCATGTGTTCCTGGCTCATGGCCATGTGTGATCCTGCCTCTGAGTGCCAAACAATTGTGGAGAATCGCTTTTGATCCTTCTCTCCTTGTTGCGTTGGGGGGAGTCATAGAATATTTAAAAGTCTAGCATTTATTGAGGGAAACAAAAATCGTGTGTGTGCACGTGTTTTAACAGAGCAAACTTGGAATCAGGGAGTTTCAGAACACAAGGCAAACCCAACCAACATAATGCATTTTCCAAAGTAAAATAAGGACAGATGAAACCCCAGCTAAAAACTCTACTCCTCAGAAATGATTTGCATTAGCCAATTGCTATGGTTTGAATGTTTGTCCCCTCCAAAACTCATGTTGAAACTTAATTCCCAGTGTGACAGTACTGAGAGATGGGGCCTTTACGAGGTGACTGGGTCATGAGGGCTCTTGGATTAATCCACTCCTGGATTAACGGACTAATGGGTTATCATGGGAGTGGGACTGGTGGATTTCCAAGAAGAGGAAGAGAGACCAGAGCTGACACACTCAGCCCACACGGCATGTGATTCCCCTGTGCTGCCTCGGGACTCCGCAGGGTCCTCACCAGCAAGAAGGCCCTCACCAGATGCAGTCCTCGAACTTGGACTTCTCAGCCTCCATAATTGTAAGAAGTAAATTCATTTTCTTTATAAATTACCCGGTTTCAGGTATTCTGTTAGAAGCAACAGAAAACAGACTAAAACATCAATCAAGCCCTAAGGGCCACACAGTCCTACTTTACAGTTTAGCATTTCATTTGTTGCATTTATAATTTACTTAATTTCTATCCCTCCATACTTTCCTTTTGTGAACTTTAATAAAACAAGGATTTTAACAAAATCCCCTGTAGTGTGTACTTTCAGAATTGAGCAAAATCTCTTTATTACAGCAGGCTTGGAATAATTGTTTCCTTCTCTGGGTGAGAGGAAGCCATGATTGCTAAGCCTACGTGGCGCATAATATGGCCAATCAGGTTAATGATGTGTGAATAAAACTATATTAAGAAAAAAAACCTTGTTTCCCTGGATTCAAAAAGAGAGAGGAAAAAACAATTCTGGATGGTGCTTCACGGAAATTGGAAAATCTATACCACGGAGTTCTAGAATTTTTTTTCAAAGCTTTAAAACAACCTGAGAAAACTGAAGTATCTTAGACTAAAGGTATTCTCATGAACAACCCACTGGGAGTGAAATCTCAGCTTGGTTTTATATTTACACATTATATCCAGAAGTTAAACATTTTTAAAGTACCAAAGAACTAACCTTGGTTTGAAGGGGTGGGCTGAGTGGGGGGGGGAGAACACTCTTTTTTCCCATGTCAACCTGAAATCCCATGTTTATTGCGGTTGTCATAGCAACTGATTTAAAATAAAATTTGTATTATTCATCAAATATTGGCATCCGGAACATGGTGCCATCTAAAAATCATCACCTATTATCTCCATGAAACTGGCTTGTGTGGCTAATGGAGTGAAAAGGTGTATGTCACGGCAGAGAATTCTCAGTTAAGGGAGGAAGGTATCCGAGAATGCACCGCTGTCCAAATTTGCTCCTCTAATTTCCCATTTTCGCAAATCATCACCCACGCGGGCCAGAAAATAGATGGGGAATAGAGCAGAGTGCGACAGCCACCAAGACAATGGTTCGAGTAACTGTAGACCAAATAGTAGCCTCGATTAAGAGATTTGATTTCAGGGAAACTCATGTCTTTAAATTACTGAGGTCCAAAATTCCTCTCTCATAGGCTATTTGATAAGATCTTAAAATAAATTTTTAAAACTTATAATTCTTGCACATGGAAAAAAATTCAAATAATACAAAAGACTACGTAGCAGAAGCCCCTTTTCCATTCCAAATTTCCCCCAGAGCTAACCCTGATACTAAGTCGTATGCATATGCAAGCATACATTTTTATATTTTCATCGTTTTCACTCAAGTATTTAGAATAGTATACACACTGTTCTGCACCTGGCTCTTTTTACTTAACGTATCTTGGAGAATGTTCCATATCAGTAGTGTGTAGAGAGCTGCTTTATTCTTTTTCACAACATCATGGTGCCATTCCTACTGGTTGCCGTTAGGTTGTTTCAAATGTTTTGCCCCTGTAAATAATACTGCGACACATGTTCTTGTCCTTTTGTCTTTATTGCCATGGCCATTTAATGGGCCCTCTTGTCTTCCATGTTAATCCTCTCTAGTTTTCTAATTTTCCACACTCTTGCCAGAATGGTCTATTTACACAGTGAGATTGATCTTGTCACACTCCTGCTTTAACCCATTGACAGTTTCCAGTCCCCCACAGAACGCATTCCAATTCCTCCAAGGCAAAAATCCTCCATGGGAGGCCAGGCGTGGTGGCTCACGCCTGTAATCCTAGCACTCTGGGATGCCCAGGCGGGTGGACGGCTCAAGATCGGGAGTTCAAGATCAGCCTGAGCAAGAGCGAGACCCCGTCTCTGCTAAAAATAGAAAGAAATTATCTGCACAACTAAAAATACATATATATAGAAAAAATTAGCCAGGCATGGTGGCACATGCCTGTGGTCCCAGCTACTCGGGAGGCTGAGGCAGGAGGATGGCTTGAGCCCAGGAGTTGTTGACGATCCTCCTGAGCAAGAGCGTGCCGTCTTTTCTACTAAAAGTAGAAAGAAATTATCTGCACAACTAAAAATACATATATAGAAAAAATTAGCCGGGCATGGTGGCACGTGCCTGTAGTCCTATCTACTCGGGAGGCTGAGGCAGAAGGATCGCTTGAGTCCAGGAGTTGAGGTTGTTGTGAGCTAGGTTGACACCACGGCACTATAGCCCGGGCAACAGAGCG
>NW_012147634.1:4165-4811 GCF_000956105.1 Propithecus coquereli | reverse complement strand
GAGAGGATCATGTGATTTTTATTCTTTATTCTGTTAATGTGGTATGTCACATTTATTGATTTTCATGTGTTTAACCATCCTTGCATCCCAGGAATAAATCTCACCTGGTCATGGTGTATGATCTTTTTAATGTAATGTTAAATTTGATTTGCTAATATTTTGTTAAGGGTTTTTTTAATCTATATACTTCAGGAATATTGGCCTGTAGTTTTCTTTTCCTCTGATGTCTTTGTCTGGCTTTGGTATCAGGGTAATGCTGGCCTCATAAAACAAGCTTAGAAATACTCCCTCCTCTTCAATATTTTAGAAGAGTTTGAAAAGAATTGGCATTAATTCTTCTTTAAATATCTGGTAGAATTCAACAATGAAGCCATCTGGCACTGGGCTTTTCTTTCATGGGAGGTTTTTGATTACTGATTCAATCTCCATGCTAGCTATAGGATTGTTCAGACTTTCTTCATGTTTTAGTCTTGGTAGGTTGTATTTTTTCTAAGAATTTAACCATTTCTTCTCTAGGTTATCCAGTTTTTTGGTGTATAGTTGTTCATAGTAGTCTCTTATGATTCTTTTTATTTCTGTGGCATCAATTGTAATGTCTTTTCCTTCATTTCTGATTTTATTTATTAGAGTCTTCTTTTTTCTTAGT
>NW_012147634.1:0-4115 GCF_000956105.1 Propithecus coquereli | reverse complement strand
AAAAAAAAAAAAAAAAAAAAAATTAAAAAAAAATCCTCCATGGGGTCCCGTCTGCCTTTTTAGCTTCACCTCTTACCACGCCCCACCCATTCAACAAGTGGCCGGTGCCTTGGCGTCATTTATTTTGATTCCTTCTAGGGACTTGCTGGATGTGCTAGGGTTGAAATTAGAATTGACCTTCAGTTCGGAACTTGCACCCTCCAGGGAAGCTATATTTGACTGCTTACTGCCCTCTCAGTTTCCAACTGCTGGTCCCAACTAAGGTTCATCCCAGACACCTACAAGGAACACACCTGCAGCTTGACCTGTATGCAGTGGGAGCTGACTTGTTGCTGCCATCTGCCTCCTGCCACCTTGCCGGGACCTCTGATCCTGCTTTGCTCTGCCCTCTTCTACGCATGAGATGCCATAAGCAAATTGCCTGGCAGATAAAAGAAGACTCAGATAGAAGTTCTTCTCCAATGGCACTTTGGTTCCTACTCCACTGCCCTGTTTTGATCAAAAAGCCAGACTTTTTTCCTGGTTCTTAAAAGGAACCTTCCGGCCCGCTTTCAATCTGAAAATATCAGGCATTTCCAATCTCACCAGTCAGCAACTTTCCTTCCTCCAGACGCCTTCCATGGCATCACTGCACCCAAGTTAAACGTCATATTTCCTCAATTCTAAAGTAGGATGACGCTGTCCAGCTGGCGAGATGCCATTTTCCTCCCTTAAAAGAAAAAATATACATTTGTTCAGCAAGGTATATTCAGGCAAACACAAGTTAACAGAAATATGCTAATAGTGGGATGTCCCTTTGTCCCCTCTCTGAAATCTAAGATTACTGTGTGCCACAGACAATTCAATAGAAAAGCCACACTTTGAAATGCAACTGTGGCTAGATGGTATACCAGCCACACATTGTGTTCAAGGGTGCGGCTGACGTGATGCAACATGCCAAGCAAAAGCAGGAAGATCGGTAATCAATGCCATTTAAAATGAATATTGAGTCTGATTCCTTCACACTTGCGGGGGAGGTAGGGGGAGATTCTCTTTAGAGTGGGGTTACTCTGATGGGCAAATGGATGAATGGTCTAGTGTCATTATGTAAACAGTGAGGGAACTCTGTTTTAAAACCTCCCCCATGAGACCAATTGTTAGATTTATTTCCTTGCAGTAAGGCATTGTCTACAGAAGAGTAATATTAAAATACAAATATCTCCCTTGGCAGGGACAGCGATACATTAATGCAAGAAGAAAAGTCTATACATATTTGTATTTAACAATTGCTACTCTATTCAAAAATATTTTAAAGTAGATGTTTAAGAAGAAAGAAAAAATAAGATACCCTTTAAGGAATAGATTGTTGTAGAAAAGAATATTAATCACGTACTTTTATGTGAAAAAAGCAGATTATAAATGAGTGTTATAATATGATCCCATTTTTGTAAATGAAAGAAATACGCAAATACCAGACACCCCCCACTTCCACTTCTTCCCAAAAAGACTGGAAGAATTAGGCTCCACGATGTCCACAGTACTGCCAGGGCACTGGTGGAATGTGGGTGTTTTAATCTTCTTTTTTACCTACTTCATTTGTTTTAAATTTTAATGAACATACATTTCTATAATAAGAAAAGATCGTTATAATTCATAATTACATGTATATTTCTTCATGCACTTTTCTGTATGTATCTTTTTGGGAGTCAGATTTTTCCATTTCTGCACGTTTCCAGGTTTCATTAAAGCATACCCTCAATGAAGATGAGAATTTCATGTGAAGCAGAATGAATAAATGAGATTTGAAAAGGAGAAGGGTGCATTGTAAAGATACTTTCTCTCCTGAGAGCTGAACCATGTGGCCTAAGGGAAATTTTTTTCTCTGAGCCAAACGAGATTCAGAGCAGGCAGAATGAACAGAAAAGGCCCCAGGGATGCTTAGGGTACCTGGGCACACCTTGCCTTCTTCCTGAAGAGTTGTTGCATGAAAGTAACAAAATTGGAGAGAAATTGTCTTCCTGGGCTTTGACATTTGAGTAGAAACTTCCTGAGCCATAGGATTGACTACGTAGGTTTCTTTATTTTTTAATTTTATTTTATTGTAATAAGAGCATTTAACATGAGATCTACCCTCTTAACGAATTTTTAAGTATACAATACATTGTTGTTGACTACAGGTATAATGTACAGCAGATCACTAGAGCTTATTCACCTTGCTTAACTGAAAGTTCATGCCTATTGATTAGGTATAATCAATAGGGAATCAGTTAGGGAAAACCCCTGTTTCCCTCTCCCCCAGACCCTGGCAAGCACCATTCCACGCTTTGATTCTATGAATTTGGCTATTTTAGGTGCCTCATACAAGTAGAATCATGTGTCTTTCCATGACAGGCTTATTTCATTTAGCATAATGTCCTCAAGTTTCATCTATGCTGTCACGTATTACAGGATTTCTTTCTTTTTTAAGGCTGAATAATATTCCATTGTATGTATATACCACATTTTCTTTATCCATTCCTCTACTAATGAGCATTTAGGTTGTTTCCACAGCTTGGCTATTGCAAACAGCGCTGCAATGAACATCGAAGTACAGATACCTTTTCGAGATCCTGATTTCAGTTATTTTAGATAAATACCTAGAAGCGGGATTGCTGGGTTATATGGTAGCTCTATTTTTAATTCTTTGAGGAACTTCCATACTATTTTCCACAGAGATTGTACCACTGTGCATTCCCATAAACAGTGTGCAAAGGTTCCAATTTCTCTACATTCTTGTCAACACTTATTGTCTTTTGGTTTTTTGATAGTAATCATCCTGACAGGTGTGAGGTGATAGCTCACTGTGGTTTTGATTTGCATTTCCCTGATGATTAGTGACAGTGAGCATTTTTTCCTATACCTATTGGCCATTTGCATATCTTCTTTGGAGAAATGTCTATTCGTGGTCTTAGCCCATTTTTTAATTGGGTTCTACAACTACTGAGTTGTAGAAGTTACTCATATATTTTCAAGGTATATCAGATATATGGTTTAAAAATGTTTTCTCCCCTTCTATAGATTTGTTTCTTGACTCTGTTGATTGTTTCCTTTGCTGTGCAGAAGGTTTTAGTTTGATGTAGTCTCGATTGTTTATTTTTGGTTTTGTTGCCTGTGCTTATGGTGTCATAGTCATGTAATCAATACCAAGACCAACATCAGGAAGCCTTTCCCCTATGTTTTCTTCAATGAATTTTACAGTTTCAGGTCTTAGTTTAAGTCTCTAATCCATTTTGAGTTGATTTTTATGTATGGTGTAAGATAAGGGTCTAATTCATTCTTTCGGATGAATTTGGATATGTGGATATCCAGTTTTCCCAGCACCATTTGTTGAAGAGATTGTTCTTTTCCCGTTGGTAACCCTGGAATCCTTGTCAAAGATCAGTTGATTGTATATGCATGGACTTATTTGTGGGCTCTCTATTCTCTTCCATTGGTCTATATGTCTGTCTTTATGCCAGTACCGTAACGTGGGTTTTTTTCCTCTCTTTTTTAAAATTTTTAATTATTATCAGTACATAATAGTTGTATATCTTTATAGGGTACATGTAACATTTTCATACAGACATATGATGTGAATTGATCAAATCATGGTAATTGCAGATTACTGTGGTTTTGTAAAATATCTTGAACGAGGAAGTGTGATTCCTCCAGCTCTGTTTCTCTTTCTCAGTAACAATTTGGCTATTCTTGGTTTTTTTGTGGTTCTGTATGAATTGTAGAATTGCTTTTTTGATTTCTGTACAAAATGTCATTGAGATTTAGATAAGGATTGCATTGAATCTGTAGAGCACTGTGGGTAGTGTGAATATTTTAACAAAATTGTCTTCCAATCTATGAACGCAAGGTATCTTTCCATTTGTTTGTGTCTTCTTTCATTTCTGCTGTCTATGTTTTATAGTTTTCAGCATACAAGGCTTTCATCTCCTCAATTTGTTCCTAAGTATTTTATTCTTTTTGGTGCTATTTTAGATTGAAATGTATTTCCAATTTTCTTTTCAGAGACAATTCATTGTTAGCGTATAGAAACACAATTGATTTTTGTATGTTGATTTTGTATCATGCCACTTGACTGAATTTATTAGTGTTAGTAGTTTTTT
>NW_012147633.1:0-1248 GCF_000956105.1 Propithecus coquereli | reverse complement strand
TATATTAAAAATCATATACAGTATTTAATTCTGACAGTATTTATTGAATCTTATACGTATCATGTAATATTAATATGTAGACATACAGATGAAAAATATAGTCACTGGTTCAGTCTTGTTCATTCATTCAATGTTTTTAAATTTATTTAGTAAAAATATTACCAACATCTATTATGAGCCAGGCACAATTGCAGTGGTGTTGATACAAGAAATGGGGGTGGAGTGCCTGCTACTCTGATCGAGCTTGCATTCTAGTAGGGGAGAAGATAATAAATAATTGCAGAATGTGACAGGTGGTGATAAATATAAGAAGAAAAATAAAGACAGCGGAACAAAGGTCCTCCCCTCATGCCGAACAGACCTATTTTTCCTATTTTGGGGGCACAGCTGCTCTTCCTAGGGGAAACAAAAAAGAAGGGAGTTAGAGGGCAAACTAAAACCCCATCACTGCAGTTGATCTTGGGATCAAAATTAATATTCAACTTCTCCATCCTTCACTCTCTATTAAATCCTCCTCAACCCTCAGCAGATCTGGGTGACTTCCTAAAAGAGGAATTTTTGATTCAAAGGATAAATGTGTAATTTTGCTAACTATTGCTATATCCCTCTCCACGGTGCTGTACACACTGAATTCCAAGCAGCAATAAATGAAAGGGTCTCTTTCCGCACAGCTTTTCCAAAAGGGTTTGTGGTCAATAATGGTCTCTCTCTGTATAGTTTTGATCTAAATTTCTTCTATTACGGGTGAGATTGAGAATCTTTTATATGGTTAAAAAAAATGTGCAATTCTTTTTCTTTGACCTTTCTGTTCATATCATTATCCCATTTTTCAATAGGGTTTTGGTATTTCTCTTCTGTATTTTCAGAAGCTCTTTTTATATTGGAGCTATTAATCCCTCATGATAAAAGTTGCAAAACCTTTCTCAAAACTGCTATTTTAGCAGGGACATGAAGAAATTGAGTGAATGTGGCACGCAGCTATATAAGAAGGAGTATTTGTGTATCTGTTAGGAGGTTTCTGTGGTTGTGGCAGAGTCCTTAATGGAAAGAACAGGCTATGGATCGTGTACAGTATTGTAGGCAATTGAGTATTGAGTTTGAAATTCAAGAAAGAGGCTCAAGCTATAGATATAAATGTGAAAACTTTCAACATATAGGTGGTCTTTAAAGCCATGGAGCTACAATTAACTAAATAAAGAGCAGACGTAGATGGTACATAATTCTGTAGTAGCAAACGTTATGCACATG
>NW_012147632.1:0-1405 GCF_000956105.1 Propithecus coquereli | reverse complement strand
AAACAGTGTGGTACTGACATGAGGATAGACACATAGACCAGAGAATTAAAATTGAAAGTCCAGAAATATACCTATATATCCATAGTAATTTCTTTTTGGCAAGAGTGGCAAAACCATTCAATGGGGAAACAATAGTCTCTTCAACAAATGGTGCCAGAACAACTTGATTTCTACATGCCAAAAAATGACATTTGACCCTCTGCCTCATGGCATATACGAAAATCAACTCAAAATGGATAAATAACCTAAACATAAGAGCTAAAAACGTAAAACTCTTAAAGGAAAATATGTGAAAAAATCTTCATGACCTTGGATTTGGCAATGATTTTTAGATATGGCACTAAAAGCATGAGCAACAAAAGAAAAAAATAGATACATTAGTCTTCAACAAAATTTTAAATACTATATGCATCAAAAGACATTATGAAGGATGTTTTAAAAACTGAAACCTTTTACAGAATGTTATAAAATATTGGTAAATCATATATCTGATAAAGGTTTAATATCTGCCATATATAAAGAACTCCTGCAGCTCAACAAAAAGAGAGGCAACCCAATTAAAAAACAGGCAAAGGACTTTAATAGACATTTCTCCAGAGAAGACATACAAATTGCCAATAAGTAAATAAAAACGATGCTCAACATTATTAGTCATTAGGGAAATTCAAATCAAAACCACAGTGATATACTACTTCACACCAACTAGGATGGCTATAATTTTTTAAAAGTGAAAAGTAACAAGTGCTGATGAGGACCTGGTGAAATTGGAACCCTCATATATTGTCTATGGGAATATAAAATACTGTGGCCACTGTGGGAAAAAAGTTTGGTGTATCCTAAAATAAATTAAACATAGAATTACCATATGACCCAGAAGTTTCACTTCTAAGTATATACCTGAAAGAATGGAAATCAGGGACTCAAACAGATATGTAAATACCAATGTTCATAGCAACATTATTCACGATAGACAAAAGTATCCCAAATGCCCATCAACAGGTGAATGGATAAACAGAATGGGGTATACACATACAATGGAATATTATTCAGCCAAAAAATGAATAAAGTTCTGATATATGCTACGACATT
Organism: Propithecus coquereli; assembly: GCF_000956105.1. Taxonomy (NCBI): domain Eukaryota; kingdom Metazoa; phylum Chordata; class Mammalia; order Primates; family Indriidae; genus Propithecus; species Propithecus coquereli. The sequence continues at coordinate 316 of NW_012147632.1, read as the reverse complement.
GATGAACTTGGAAAACATTGTGCTGAGTGAACTAAGCCAGATATATAAGGACAAATACTGAATGATTCTACCTATGTTAAATATCTAGGATAGACAAATTCATAGAGACAGAAGTCAGATTAGAGGATACAGAGGCTGGGGTAGGGAGCTAATCAGGAATTACTGCCTAATGAATGCAGAGTTTCTGTTTGGGGTAATAAAAAAGTTTTGGAACTAGATAGTGGTGACGGTTGCACAACACTGTGAATGTAATTAATGCCATTTAACTGTAAATTTAAAAATGGTTAAAATAGCAAATTTTATGTTATATCTTACT
>NW_012147631.1:0-1810 GCF_000956105.1 Propithecus coquereli | reverse complement strand
CTTCAATAGTTTCCCACTTATTACAAGATAAATGCTAAACTCCTTGGGATAGCAGCATTCCTGTTGACAGTTAAAATTGTGCTTTAATCTCTCCTTCAATCGCAGGGGTAGCAGAGAACCCCATGGGCTGCCCTTAGGAGAATGCACAATCCCAGTGAGAAACAAGGAAATAAGTCTCTTGTGCACCAAGTCTGACCCCTTGGGGACAACCCATCAAGTGCTATTGTCCAATAAGAAAGAAGGAAATAGCTTTTGACTGAAAAATCCAAAGGAGGAGCTGCCCTCTGGGTGAGTCCTTTCCTCCAAAGACAATATATGCAAACAGGCCTTTATATTCTGAGGGTCTAAGTCACCAACCAGAGGCAATCAATCTGTTTTGTTTGATAAAGAACATGAAAATGAGACTTTTTCAATTCAAGAACCTCTGAGGAAGGAACGTGGTTGGCAGGGGTAGAGGGTGGCCAGCGTTTGTAAAGGTGGCAGAAACCCAATCCATGAGGATCCTGCCTTATGTCGTCCCATCAGGCAGTGGCCTGGGAGGAGCTGTGGCCTAAATTCAGAGAAGGAAAAAATATACAAAGTAGCATCATGTTCATGCCCAGAATAGACGTCAGAAACAAAGAGTCAAGCCAATGGCGTGCTCAAGGATATGGCTTGTGCAGGTGGCACCCTGCTTCCACCGGGGTTCCTCTGGAAGAAGGTGTGGCCCAGTAAACTCCCTGGCTACCATGTGAGTCAGCATTTTAGCCAGTTGTGCACTTTGGAGACACTGCACCGATTTCCCTGGTTGCTCCTTGGGTTGGTCCTGGGGCTCGGGCCCTGTACTGTTAAACATGCCAGCTAACACAGATATGAAAGATAGGAAGGGACACCACTGTCACACGAACGTGACATAGCACGCCTTTTCACTGCACGTCCGTCACTGCTGTACAGCCAGGCCTACTGCCACCCACATCCTTTGCCTTAGCCTTACATTTCAACTCTCTCACCGTTCCCCGGGCAACCCACAACCTCCCAAGCCTGCACTTTGCTCTGTCTGAAAGGTCCATTCCCCTCTCCACTAAATGAAATTATGTTTAACCTCCAAGACTCAGCTTAGATGTCACCTCCTCAGGTGATGGCATTGGCCAAACATGGTACCACTGGAGACAGAGGAGTGGGAGATGCAGGAGTCAGGACAGAGTGAGAGAGGGATGGCAAGTTAGGCAGAAGAAGGTGAATCAGGCCACAGGTGCAGTCATAGGATCTTTTGAAGAACGTTTTTAAGAATTGTTCAAAGAAAGATTGCAAAAGAAACAATCCTTTATTAACTTTCTGTTCCTGGTAGATTCAGAAGCCATGACCTCAAGTGTGATCTCAAATGCACTCCAGCCATGGTGCCCCAAGCTCTTCACTGTTTTCGGAGTCAAGACACCCCCTGCTCCAAACACACACACTGAGCAAAACAAGCTGCTCATCCTTCCCCACTGAGAGTCATTCCAGGACAGGCCCCACGTGCTCCTCCCACATCCCCACCTGCTCCTGCCCCCACCTTTTGCATTCTCTCATTGTCTGGCAATTCTTCACCTCGCCTTGACCTTTAAGCCCCATGCATGCTTTTGACCTTGACTTGCCTTCCAGCCACAGTTTCGTTGTTTTTTTTTTTTTCTCTCCTCCTTGGCTCATAATGTGTATGGATTAACTTTTTTTTCATTTTTTATTGTGATAAAATACATATAAAGTTACCATTTTAATCATTTTAAAGTATACAAGTCAGTGGCATTACATACATCTGTGAATCCATCACCACCATCACCACCATCTAAGAGAG
>NW_012147630.1:0-1022 GCF_000956105.1 Propithecus coquereli | reverse complement strand
CTAAATACACTTTGGTGTCTGAAAGTTTTCTTGCTGGAATTTTTCTATGGAATGAAGCAGATAGTCTGCATGGTGGAAGATTAGGCATTTTCCTGGAGTGAATTAAAAAAAAAAAAAACAGAAAAAAAATGAAGCTTGTATACATTTTTATTTTCCCTGAATTTTATCTCATACTAAAAGCAAATGTTCTACCAATGAATCAAAAAGGAATTTAAAAAGCAAGAAGTAACATATTAATTACTGGATATGACATATAAGCATACACCAGGTGCCTGACAATGGGAATTTGAAATAGTAAAACACTAAACAATAATTTCAGCTGATTCTATGAAGTAATTAATATAAGGCTAGATAATTAATATTGATCTTGCTTTGTCATTTTGTATTATGCTTTTATTGTGCAGTTTTAGGTGCTAATATTTTGTTAAGAATTCTTAGGAAAAAATTGATCTACAATTTTCTTTTCTTATAATGTCTTTGTCAGATATTATAGTTATGCTACCTTCATACAGTGAGTAGGGAAGTGTCATTCGTTCTTCTATGTTTTTTAAAAAAAAATTTTGTAAACTTGATATTACATCTTCATTTGAGTTGATAGAATTCACCATGAAAACCATTTGGGCCTAGAGTTCTCTTTGTGTGGAAGTTTCTGATAGAAATTCAACGTTTCTGATAAATATTAGACATTTAGATTTTGTTTCACCTAGTGTCAGAGTGAGTAAATTGTGTGTTTCAATTTCATCTGTGATGTCAGATTCATACACATAAAGTTGTTCATGATATCTCTTTTAAATCCTTTTAATCTTTGTAGGATATGGAGTAATATCCCATCTTTCAACCTGATATTAGACTTGTGATTTTTCTCTTTTTGTCTTCATCAGTCTTGCCAGGGCTTATAAATTTTATTAAACTTTTCAAAATTCACCTCCTGATTTTGCAGAAATTTTCAATCATGTCTATTTTCCATTTCTTTGATTTCTGCTCTTAATATTATTACTTCCATCTATTGGGTTTAATTTTTC
>NW_012147629.1:0-1036 GCF_000956105.1 Propithecus coquereli | reverse complement strand
CTATTTTTATTTCTACCAATATTAAAGGCTTTTAATAACTTTTCATGATTAATCAAAATGGCTCAATTAGCTTTGGGATTAGACCTAGAGATTGGTGAGAAGGATCTAGGAGCTAGAAAAAGGAATAACAGCCACTTTTGAAGTTACCACTTTCGCTGGTTCCACTTGAGGGTTGGAATAAAAAAGAAATTATCACTTGCACAAAAATAAAAAATAATGTTTGATATCACAATTTATCTGTGTACTGTGATGTTGATGAACATAAAATGAATAGCACCCTTCTTTATTCAGTACCTATTATGTGCCATGAACTGTTCACTAAGTATCCATTGTATATAGGTATTATTCTTTCTATGTTACAGATCAAGGATTTAGGCAATTAGATCCAAGTGCTTCAGATAGTAATGAGCAAAAATTAAACCCAGTTCTCTCAGACATCAAGACCCACTCTCATTGTCTCTGCATTGCCCTGGCAGAGCAGGGTGTAATCATGATACAAAGTTCAACTTCCTCCTTAGCTCAAGCCAGATGAATCTGTACCTTTTAGTAATGAATTCTGCTTTATCACTTTACTCACATGTCCAAGTGAAACTGAAAATTTTTATATTTGATGGAGACAATTCAGGGGATGACTTAATTCTTCAGGTATATAAGGGTTTCCTTCATGCAAGGTATTTTTTATCACCACAGCAGAAAAATGTGTGTGTGTGTGTGTGTGTGTGTGTGTGTGTGTGTGTGTATACATATATATATCAGTGTTAAAAACAAATGGAGGCCAGGCACGGTGGCTCACGCCGGTAATCCTAGCACTCTGGGAGGCTGAGGCGGGTGGATCGCTCAAGGTCAGGAGTTCAAGACCAGCCTGAGCAAGAACAAGACCCCGTCTCTACTAAAAAATAGAAAGAAATGATCTGGAGAACTAAAAATATATATATAGAAAAACAATTAGCCGAGCATGGTGGCACATGTCTGTAGTCCCAGCTACTCGGAAGGCTGAGGCAGTAGGATCCCTTGAGCCCAGGAGTTTGAGGTTGCT
>NW_012147628.1:0-1146 GCF_000956105.1 Propithecus coquereli | reverse complement strand
AAACTCCATTTGTTAGTGATAAAAAAAAAGATACAGTTTCCTCACTCTTCTACTTAAAGTGGGAATAGAATGGTTGAAATCTTCACAATCTGAGGCACTGGTTCTCCAGCTATGCTAGTTAATAATTATTGCAGACAGTTGTAATGCATTTCAAATACCAGTGTTTCCAGCATCTGTACTCTGAAAGATGAGCATTGTTGATTTAGCTGCTTATAGCTCATTTCTCATGGTTTTTTGCCAAGTTTTGTAACCTTTCAATCACATTTTAAGGACAAACTAGTAATTACTTTTGCTAGATTTCTTCCATAGGTATTTCAGAGCCTGATAGTTTTAATATATTTTACAAACTACAATATTGTCTTATGTCTAGATGACAATTAATGGCTAGGACATTTCTATAAAGTACCATTCAAGCTGAACAACGAACTTATTTCATTCATTGTTCCCAAATCCTCTTTCTCCCTCCCTTGGTTTCTTTATGTCTTGAGATGTCTCTATTATAAGTTTCAACAGACTTTCAGGCTAAAACTCTCCAATCTCAAAATGAGATACAGACCACGGAACTTTACTTTTCCCTATCATAGAAGAAAGAGCATGGAGAAATACAGAGATAGAAAATAGTATTATTAATAATATATTGGTGACCACCTAATTTCTTATTCCCTAGGGACTTCTAACTGTTGACACAGAGGCTTCTTTTTCTGAAATTTACCAGATTGAGGTAACTGATTAATTGTATCCCTAAAGAGAACTCTGCTTGTTTAAGGTACAGAGAAGCAACGATGCTCAAGAATTGGTCAATGCCTACACAGCAGCTGTCAATTAAGTGCAATGCAAACCTTATTTTTCCTTTTTTATTTATTAGAAGCTCTAAGGAATAAGAAAACCACAGAATCAATACCAGTCTAGTACTGCAACACTTTATTTTGAATTGCCTTGCAGGACTGTTGATCAAAGTCACAAAGCAAAATCCATATGTATTATTAGTAAAATTAAACCATACCATTTGACTTTATCACCTAGGCCACATCCTCCCAGTTGAATATACTTGAGCATATCTCCAAAGTGGTCTAGTCCAAAAACTTGGTGCTTCTTGGTGATATAATAACACTTTCACAAGATTTGGAGGATACAACTCCTTTATTC
>NW_012147627.1:0-2557 GCF_000956105.1 Propithecus coquereli | reverse complement strand
GTTTGTGCTTGGGGGGGCCAATGAATCACCAAACATGACCACATTGGAGGCTTGTTGTGATGTTTCACAGAGTTGGGTACACGGATGTATTAACGGTCACAAGTGTTCTCAAATTTGCAAAATATTGGACTAGGTCAATGAAAGGTGATTACCTCTAAACCTTAGAATCTGATAGAGTCTGCCCTCTCTATTACTTGTCCTTTTAATAGTTAATCCAGCCAGGCAATTAATTCTCCATTGACGCAGTGAATTCTTTATCAATGAATGAATCCAGCTACTAAGATTGTGTCCTTTACTAGGCCACCATGAACAAAACCCCAACACAGAGTACCTGCACACTACAATATGGGTTGCTTCTAGAGTCAATTATATACTCAGACAAAGAGCTGACAATATAATTAGCACGAAGAAAAAAACATTGCATTGTCATATACTTTCATTTTACCTAGTGTTATTAATTGTTCTATTAAAAGAATGGAAAAGAAAGGTTATAATATTTGTTCTCCTGGTAACTCTCACTAAAATATATAAACAAAGCAATGATTAGTCATTTTTATTCATTTAATATTCAGTGTGTTCACTTGTCAAAGCACAAGGCCAGAAAAAGGAATTAACCTTTGCTCTTAGTTTGATAAGAATTAAACTAAAATAAGAACCACCTAGTATTAATACTGTTAAATTCAAGGTGCTTAGATGACAGATGAAGCTTTTAAAATAACTCCAGATAGTTACTGTTCAAAACAAAAATGCCAGCCTGTTTGGTTGAAAGATCATTAGTTCCCTTATTTGAGAATTTAGGATTTTACATCTCATAATGTGAGAAATGCACTGAGTTATCTAACCAAGTGTGTGATCCTGGGCTAATTAAAAGGCACACGTGAGCAGGGCAGGGTGAAGCAAAGCTGCTTCATTACAAGTGGTGGTTGTTCCCTGGAGGCATAAATATCAAAAGATTCCTGGAAGTAGTCCAAGGCATCTGTCAAAGGCAATACTTTTCCCAGGTAGCAAGGCCACTGAGTGGGATCGTAGCACCGGGAGCTGTTTGATTCGAGTGTGGCTTTTTATTTGTTTGTCAGATTGGTAAAATCGGAGACCTCAGAGGGAATTAAACATGTGTGTAGAAACTGAATGTGACCTTCACAGCTGACAGGCCAGACTTGGGGCTGGGGGCGGAGGGTGGGCATTGTTGCCTGTAAGATCTGGCACTGCTTTAAGTGAAGACTAGCAGATTAATGGGAAAAGGGGAAGAGAAGATTATGGAGACTCCCTAATTCTGGGTTCTTGAGTTTTGGCCCCCTCACCTCTGGGGCTAGTTCTGTATTTCTGTCCCTATTTATTAAATATATTCTAACTGGAAGCCAGGCATTCAAGGAGAAGCAAGATCACACATTGGGCAAGACTGGGGCTAAAAAGAATTAGACAGGAGCCTGACAACTCTGTGAAAATTCCAATGCTAAGAATCTCTCCATGAGACTCCATCCAACCTATGGGCAAGGAAAAACATTTCAGAATTGTTTTAAAGGAAAACGATGGCACTTAAAAACCTATGAATAGGAAGGTAGAGGTTAAATATATAACATCCATGTCATGTATACATACATATAAAATACATAATTATGGGAATCACTAATTTGTGTATTTACTATGGTTCTTGGATTTTCCAAAGCAGGATTGAGCTCCAGTCATCCACAATTGTATTTGTAGTAACAGAACATAAATTTTATCAACTGCCTTCTCTTCCCTCTCTCTTTTCTCCACTCCTAGAGACAGATTTTCCTCACCAATAAAATAATCAAATTACATGCAAATCCTTTCCTCAGAATCTGCTTCTAATGTGCACTCAAATTAAGGATAAACTTCTTAGTGGATGAGGGATGAAACTGTTCTAGCATGTATTTGTTACGTTTCTACCATTCCAGCTCTCCCTTCTAGGAACAAGGCCTGGGATGTATAAAAATAATAATTATTTTATTCACAGTTAGGTAGACCTAAACCTTATTTCCAAAATAGAAGATGTGTATTAGAATATACTAGATAGATTTAAATATTAAGTAATTTATAAATGCTCTTTGTAAAGGAGATTTTTTTGTTTGTTTGTTTGTTTTCCAAAGGAGTTTGTATTTCATCTGTTCATACCCCTATCCTTTGTTATTGGTTTCAGAGGATAAAATGTGTCTGCCATAAAATGTTCCACAGAGAATCTAATACAAGATACTAGGCAGCCATGTCATGTGATGGTCATTAAAAAGACTCTTACTTATTGTATTATGTACAGAATTATCTAATTCAGGATTTTTTGTCATCAGGTCTTACTGAATTTTAACCTTACACAATCATGTGTATGGATCTATAGTTGAATGTCAGTTTTAGAATTTTTTTTCAGAATTAGAATTTCTTTCAGAATTCTTGGAGTCATATTTGAGAGACATAAAGAAAATATATTATCTATTATTTGTGGTCACTTACTTTATGGATTGTGTGAAATAATAAAATCTATATTCCTGATCTGTCATAAATGATCATGCTATGTAAATTTTCAACTATATTGGTGTTAGAA
>NW_012147626.1:0-1186 GCF_000956105.1 Propithecus coquereli | reverse complement strand
ATTGTTAAAAGTAATCCAGGATACACTTAAGATTTGTACATTTTATATGCAATTTATATATTTTACTGTGTAAGTGTTATCCTTCAAAAGTTAGATAGGACTATCAACTTGCATTATTACCTCATATGTTCCTCACAAATTCGAGGTAACATAGGGAGGAAAATTCCCATTGTCTCCATTTCTGCACTGGCTCAGCCGTGGCTCAGAGAGGAGAGATGACCTGTGAGTGGTCACACGGTTGTGGACGGCAGAGTGGGCAACACGTCTATCCAAGCCTCTTCTTATGAAAGCGAAAAAGCAATGCAACGTGACCTGCTGAGCTGATCTCACTCAACAATCTGTTCCTAAAATACCTATTTTTTGAGCACCTGTCAAGTGCCAGGCACTGTTTTAGGTGCTTGAAGTGGAACATTAGACAAAGGGACCAGTTCCAGCTTCCATGGAGCTTATAGTAGGAATCTTTAGTCCCCTCACACCCTGGCCACCACTTCAGAGCCCCTTACCTGCAGTGATGTGACCATGGGCCAAATCGTGTTAAACCAGACTCAATGAGGTATTTTCAGTTACCTATGTTCTATGGGATACCCCTAGATTTGAATCCTGCTTCTTCTCTGAGCCACCTAGGCTATTTGTTCTTCTAGGCTTAGCTCTTTCATTTGTAAGAGAAGGGATGAAAGAAGATAACTGGAAAAGTACTAACTAAAAGAAAAATAAACATCATTATCAACAAAAAAAGATTCTTATTACTTAATGGTAAAATACCATTTCTTTACCAAAAAAAAAAAAAAAAATAGCAATGTATTCCCCAAACGAAAAAACAAAACCTGCCAGAAATAAGTGAAATTGCCCAGTCTAGAATTTGAATGGAAGATTTTAGCACATCTGTCTCAGAAACAACAGTAGTAAACCACAAAAAATCAAGCAGGAAAATAATTAGATATAGAAATTTGGTCAATAAAATTCACAGGTAGTATCTAATGGTTACACATGAAATCTCTGTCCAACAATTAAAAAATACACAATTTTTCTCAAGCACACACGAATCATTTACAAAAAGTAGCTATGCTCCGAGGTATAAAGCAAGCCTAACAAATAACAATGAATTTAATAGTATTCAGATCATATTCTCTGACAAAACACAATAAAATGAGTGGCAATAACAATAAGTCTTTTAAAAGTACACTTA
>NW_012147625.1:0-1599 GCF_000956105.1 Propithecus coquereli | reverse complement strand
CAATCCTCCCGCCTTGGCCTCCCAGAGTGCTGGGATTACAAGCGTGAACCACCGCACCCGGCCTGTGTTGGAATTTTTGAAGACTGAACCTCCACGTTTATTACATGAATACCAATGTAATAAGTGCCCACATCTGCCAAGCCCTGTGCTGCGTGCTAAGGAAACATGTGGGCGTGTTTCTTCACGAATACACGACTTGGTGGGGAAGTAGAGAAGTATTCGGCAATCGATGATAATCTAGCGTGAAAATTTGCTCTGACTGAGGGATGGGTTATTGTGGAAGGAGAAACCAGAGGTGCCCACACAAAATCTGGGAATTAGGAGAGACTTCTTGGAGAAATGACTGATCCCCAAAGAATGGGAGGAGTTGGCCAGGTGGAGAGAATGGAGGTAGGGGAGGTTCGGGCTTCCTAGGGAGGAGGAATTTGTGTAAAGGCCTAGAGATAAGAAATATCGTGATTGGCCTTGGATATAATTCAACAGCAGGAGAGACCAGGCCGTCTTCACGGAGCTAAAGGCAGCTACATATAATCGGAGCACGGACCGCCACGGAAGGACGGTGAAAGAAGAGATAATAGGAGTTAACAGGAATACTGAGCTCAAGGTTTTTAATTTTAGTGTTTTACTCACAACACTATTGCGTCGGTTGCAAAATTACAATCTTTTCTCTGTTTTTCACCAAATATTTCTCTGTGTATCCGACTCTACTATGTCATAGACATTTAAGATACACCTACTGTGTGCTAGACTTTCGAGACACGTCAGTGAACATCAGAGCAAGAAGTTCCTGCCCTAGCAGAGCTTACATTTAACAAAGAAAAAGCAATAAACAGAAGAAATTGTACAGTATTATAAAAGTATGGAAAAAATAAAAAAGTAGAATAGGGCCAAGGGGTTGGGAGAGGCAGGGAGTTGTGTTTTAAATACAGTGATGTGGGTAGGCGCCATGGAGTACCTATTCCCCGCCTACCTGTGCTCCCTGATTTAGCTGAGAGCTTCACTATCCACCCTGATGCCCACGTTAAGATTTATAGGCTGCCAAAGACTCGGGACTCTGCTTTTCCGTTTGCATTTTCATGTATTCTCTTCACCACTGCCCTAAACCAGAGCCTCCTCACTCTCAAATTATCCAACCACCACCCAGTCTCTTTGTCTCCATTCCGTCTGTCGCTGTGATAAATTCTTCATCCTTGATCAGAGTTTGCATGACAAATGACAAATAGAGTTATGCCGCCCACTGCTCAAAAACCTTTGCCGACTCTATGTTGTCTACAGATAATGACCCTGACGCCCAGGAGGGCATTCGAAATCGTCCCCCGTCCGACTCCTGGCTAGTTGATGAGCTGTTTCCTAAAATTTTTCTCGTGTGCCCACCAAACTAATGAGCTTTAAACAGAGCATGGACTTGTTCTTCTTTCGGACAACGTTCTGTCTACGATGTTCTGACTTTGATAAGTCCTTCTCTTTCCTCTCCATATTTTCTGCTGTCAAAATCTCCCCTATTGGCCGGGCGCGGTGGCTCACGCCTGTAATCCTAGCTCTCTGGGAGGCCGAGGCGGGCGGATTGTTTGAGCTCAGGAGTTCGAAAACAGCCTGAGC
>NW_012147624.1:0-1018 GCF_000956105.1 Propithecus coquereli | reverse complement strand
GGTTTTCTTGGGTTGAAACAATTTTCTCAGTTTTTCCTTTGCATTATTCAACTTATACTTTACTACTTATTAAAAGATAAGAATTGTACCTGTTGTCCGCATTGCATGTTCTGCTTCTCTCTGACTCGTTTTTAAATCCTGCTAATATGAAAGGAGATTTGGAATCTTTAAGATGTCTCAGGACTGAAGCAGGTTAAAAATGAATTCAGTTTTGAATATGAATGACCTTGTTAAGGAACACCCTAGTCAATTGATATCAATTAATATCCTCTCTGAAGTTAAGAAAAATAGTTAAGAGGACACATTAAGCTTAATCAAAGCTAATTCTACTCTAATAGCTGCTTTTCTGACAGTTATTCAAGTGACCTGGAAAATAAAATGGTGAAGGTCATTTAAAATGAACATTATGCAGTTATTTACTATTCCTGAGTATTAAAACCTTTTAAAATATATGAAAAGTCCCATGTAATAGTTACCAATGACAACCACACCTTCAGAGAATCAATCTAAAGACCTTTTTTTCCTTTTTGAAATGCAATTTTTATTCATTATAAACAAACTTAGATGAATTAAATAGACTTGGATATCTATAGTTTGGTAGTAACCCTCAAAGTCGATCTTATTATAGTACAAAGCTGTAGAATCTTCCAGGTTTAGAAATAGGCTCTGAATGTTAGAAATAGACAGCTGAATTTTTTGCAATGATATCCCTAGGTGATAGAGTTAGGTTCCTGAAAACTCTTAAAGCATCCTTGTCACAGTATAAATACTATTAATTTATGGGATGAACATGGTTCATGTCAAAGATTTACTCTGATTTTTATTCCTAGGATAAAACCATAAAGAAATCCCATATAACAAAGGGAATTTTAATGACATTTTAAGTAATATCTATTTGTAATAAAAATTTACAATGCAATTTCATGTATCTTTGACTCTTTTGTCATTTACAATTTTGATGACAATATTTCATTCAGGACATGAGTGAAGATAATCACTGATCAGGGAGAAACATATG
>NW_012147623.1:26883-27728 GCF_000956105.1 Propithecus coquereli | reverse complement strand
GCATCTCATTGTGGTTTTAATCTGCATTTCCTTAATGATGAATGTTTAGCATCTTTTTATGTACTTATTTCCTGCTCATGTACCTTCTTTGGTGAAGTGTCTGTTGTTCAAATATTTTGCCCATTTTTAAAAATTGATTTATTTTTATTCTTGAGGTTTGAGGTTTCTTTATATATTCTAAATACAAGTCTTTTATCAGATATGTGCTTCACAATTATTTTCTCCCAGTTTGTGACTTGTCTTTTCATTCCCTTAACAGTGTTTTTTTGAAGAGCAGAAATTTTTGTTTTGATTGAATCCAATTGATTTTTTTTTTTTTGAGACAAGAGTCTCACTCTGTTGCCCAGGGTAGAGTGCAGTGGCATCATCATAGCTCACTGCAACTTCAAACTCCTGGCTCAAATGATCCTCCTGCCTCAGCCTCCCGAGTATCTGGGACTACAGGTGTGCACAACAACCGGTTAATTTTTTTCTATTTTTAGTAGAGATGGGGTCTTGCTCTTGTTTAGGCTGGCAGGCTGGTCTCGAATTCCTAATGTTCTGTCTACATGCTTAAAGTTCTGACGAGTGACTATCCAACTCACATTCTTCAAACTTTTTGAAATGGCTGTAATATGGCCCTACGGAGGATATACTTATCTATTGCCCACATATCAATTTGATTCTCTCTAGTCCTACTTTGGGACCAATTTCTAAGTTATAACAACTTTAAGGTTGTAAGAAATAGACGTATAGTCAAAATATCTTAGCCAATGATGATAATTTTAAGGAAACATGGGAAGTTAAAAAGCTAGGAACAGCAGCAAGCCAGGGCTTGTACAAACATTGTTCCTTGCTGTTCATTA
>NW_012147623.1:15250-16523 GCF_000956105.1 Propithecus coquereli | reverse complement strand
TAGTTGTTAGAGAAGAATTCCTAATGATTCTATTGGATTTAAACTGCAAATAGGGAATAATTTTAAGGTATTTTAAGCTTATGATGGGGATGCATAAATTTTATTTTCAAAACTGAACACACGAGGGAGGAGCCAAGATGGTGGACGAGAAAAGCCACCAGTCAGGGTGTCTCTGCAAAAAAGACGAATTTTAGAAGAAAGAGAAAAAAATAAGCTAGCAGAGAAACATAGATCAGGTGAGGGTCAGAATGAAGGGTGCCTGAAACTACAGGAGACTCCACGGGAAGACGTTGCGGAGGAGAACTGGAAGGAGAAAGGTCCCCAGAGGCTTGGAGACCAGCGACAAGAGTAGGTGGAGCGGTTAACTTCCCCCTCCCTTGCATCTCGGACTGCTGGTGGGCTCCTGAGCAGTTGGAGAGACCTGCCGACACCAGCCCAGGGACGGCTGCCACCAGTGAGCAGTGGCCTCTTGCGGACTCAGCGCTGGGCTCCCAGCCCCCTCGGGGCACCTCCCCAAGCACAGGCCCCAGCCTAGGGGCAGATGCCATAGTGCTCCATTCTCTCCTTCCCCCTTCCTACCTGTGGGTGCCCAGAGAGACAATTTAGCCATCACACGGAGGAATCTCCAAGGAACGGGGCCCTTCCTTTTGGGGCCCTACAGCAGACTGAGGGGTACTCAGACTGCGAGTTCCCAACCTTCCAGCCCTCCCAGGTGCTATTTGCCTGGGGACTCCAGGAGAGTGGGGCAAATCCCAAGGTGGAGTGAAATCGATCCAGCTTGGGCACCCTGTAGGTGATTCAAGACCAGCACCCCTCCCCCTGGCAGGGTCAGGGATTGATCTCCAGGGTACAGGGGACAGGCCTGCAGACCAGACCCCATACACCCAGGTCAGGATCGCACTGCCCTGGGGCACAGAAGAGAGATCTGTGAAAGAGCCTACTGAGGAGTGTGTGCCTTGAGGGGCAGATCAGCGTGCCTGAGCGGCAACCCTCCTCCCAAAAGAGAGCTGTGCACCCAGCTCGGGCTACGATCCTGGGTAGGGAACCTCCTGGCCCACGTCACAGCCAGGGGAGATCCATTGGCCTGAGGTCCCACTTGCTGGCAGAGGCCTGGGAGAGGACACGGAGAGGGGGAGAGTGGTGGGGAGCGAGACCTGCTCCAGAGGGCTAGTCTTGGACAGCCCTACCCTCCAAGCCCAGACTTTCAGCTGAGTGGAGCCATTTCAGCCCCTCCCGGCAGCTTTCCAGAGAAACAAAGAGCAGAACTTTGACC
>NW_012147623.1:14807-15200 GCF_000956105.1 Propithecus coquereli | reverse complement strand
GAGCCATTTCAGCCCCTCCCGGCAGCTTTCCAGAGAAACAAAGAGCAGAACTTTGACCCCTTCTAACAGCAGTTGTGGAGCCTGAGGGCAGGCTTGCCCAACCCAGCCCCACACAGACTCACTCCTCCCACTGAGGGGGAGAATAGGGACACACCTGGAAATCCCAGGGCCCCACCCACTACCCAAGGCACAAGAGGGCTTCTCTAGAGGAATAAGGGCTAGCTACAGGACACAAAAACAGCACCGCAGCTCACTCCTCCCTGCAAGTGCCACCTACTGACAGGGAAGTCATCCTGCGCATCCTTTTACTGCATCTACTGATTCATCATAAAGGGTGTGGTCGAATCTCACCCACAAACACCACCTACTGGCTCAGAGACTAAACAGGGCATG
>NW_012147623.1:6786-8173 GCF_000956105.1 Propithecus coquereli | reverse complement strand
ATTAAATGACCCCTTCGAGATTTACTAAAGAGAAGGCTCATCTGACTTTACTAACATCAAATGACCCATTCAAAATAACATCTTAATGTATTAGTACATGAATCAAAAACATCTGTATCATGTTTGGCTTAAAATATACATTGATTTGAAAATAAAGTGGAAAGTTTTTATAAAAATGTATGCTTTATTTCAAAGACTCTAAACCATTAAACACATTTTTGATACTCTTCTAAAATTTAATTCACTTGTTTGAAATAAGGCTCAGAGACATCTATCTTCTTGAAATGAGACTAGCTGGAGCTTTTCAGCAGGGTGTTTCGACCTGGGATCAATAGATTCAGAGTAGATATATGAATAGGTCTCAGGAAGTCCCTAAAATCCCTGAAATTACGTTCAAAGTTTTGTGTATCATGCTGTCGTGACTTTACCTAGAGTAGTGTTTCTTAACCTTGGCTTCACTGAGATTTGGGACCAGATAGTGCTTTGTTGTGGGGATGTTGAGCATCATCCCTTGTCTCTACCCACTAGATGCCACTAGCATATCCCCAGTCATGACTATCAAAAATTTCTCCAGATATTACAAATATCCCTAGAGAACCACTGATCTAGTCACCCACCCATTGGGCCCCACAGATAAGTATGCTGGTCTGGCCTTGGGGATTTCCCCAGGTCGATATCTCCAGTTTAAATGTCTCCTCTCAACCTCAGGTACCCATAATCAACTTTAACCATTGTCCAGTTGAATGTCTCACTACCTTGATGAGTCCAAAATTGAATTTCCAATCCAAACCCACCACCCATACCTGCATCATCTCCATGATGATGCCTTCATTGCTCATCTCATTGCCCAACTCAAAGAATTCAGAATCTTCTTGATCCCTTCATTTCTCTCATCTATCACACCTAATCCATCAGAAAGCCCTAGTGATTTGAGCTCCAAAACCTGTCTCAAGTATGTCCATCTCTTTCTATCTCCAATGCCACTAGCTTTGTCCAGGCCACTGTCATTTCCCATCTTGGTTTCCTAGGAAAAGGAGACCATCCCTTCCCACTCCATTCCTTACATAGCAGGAAGTGATTTTAAAAAAATAAGATTATTCCCTCATCAACCTGTGGCTTCCTATTTCACTTAGAATAAAATCCAAACCCTTGCCATATCTTATACAACTGGGCCTGATCCTGCCAAAGTCTGTAGACTTTTCTTCCTTGCTGACCAATGCTTATCCTCATAGGTCTTACCTCAGTTCCGCAGACATATCGTGCTCTTCTGTTTGAAAGCATTTGCATGTGATCTTTCCTCTCTCTGGAACCTTCCTCCCACCACTCTTTGCATATCTAGCTTCTCCTCATCTTTCATTATGGACCTGAAATGTTACCACCTGGAGCA
>NW_012147623.1:6323-6736 GCF_000956105.1 Propithecus coquereli | reverse complement strand
AAACTATATTTGTGCCATAGGTAATCAGATATTGCTTGGAGAAAGTTATCAAGGAAAACATATGTAGAAAATGAGGTTACAGTAGTTTTTGCACCCCTCCTTTCTATTCATATTATCAACACTAAGGTGCTCACACAGTAGTAATATTCCTTGGGAGTAGGGGTGTTGGGGGTGGGTAAACTCACAACTAATGGACACGGTGAGCATTGTAGGGGGTAAAGGGCGAGTCTCAAATCATGGTTGGGATGTGGCAAAGTCATAACATGTAACCAAAATGTTTGTACCCCCATAATTTCATGAAGTAAAAAAAATGTAAAGAAATATTGCCAAAAGCACTGCTCAACAATTTTTGGTGTCTACTTGATACCTACATAATAAAGTACAGACTTCTTGGTCTGAAGATAGAATTTTAT
>NW_012147623.1:5916-6273 GCF_000956105.1 Propithecus coquereli | reverse complement strand
AACATATGTAGAAAATGAGGTTACAGTAGTTTTTGCACCCCTCCTTTCTATTCATATTATCAACACTAAGGTGCTCACACAGTAGTAATATTCTTTGGGGGTAGGGGTGTTGGGGGTGGGTAAACTCACAACTAATGGACACGGTGAGCATTGTAGGGGGGAAAGGGCGAGTCTCAAATCATGGTTGGGATGTGGCAAAGTCATAACATGTAACCAAAATGTTTGTACCCCCATAATTTCATGAAGTAAAAAAAATTTTAAAAAATATTGCCAAAAGCACTGCTCAACAATTTTTGGTGTCTACTTGATACCTACATAATAAAGTACAGACTTCTTGGTCTGAAGATAGAATTTTAT
>NW_012147623.1:0-1002 GCF_000956105.1 Propithecus coquereli | reverse complement strand
CCTTGACTAATACAATAAGAGTTGCATTTTAGAAGGATCATTCCAACTACCGACTGGAGCAGGAGTTGGAAGGGAGCTGAAGGAATGGAAAGAGACTTCTAGGAAACAAGAAGTACAGGGGAGAGAGAAAGGTGGTCTGGGTGCATTAGTGGCTGTGGCGATGGATAGCAGGGAACAAACTGAAGAGATGTTTAGGGGAATGCATAGACAAGACTCAGTAATTATTAGTAATTATACATGTGGGGAGAGAGGGAGGAAAGAGTCAAGCTGATTCTCATGCTGCTGATTTTAGCCACTGGTTAGCCTATTTTGCTCTTTACTGAAAGAAGGAAATACTGGTGATGATTTAAGGTGAAAGAAGAGGTCATTTCAATTTGAGATGTCAGTGAGACATCCGAGTCAAGACGTGTGTTTTCCAGATGTGAAAAGTAATATGGGTTTATAGTACATTATTTGGAAAATAGAGAACATGGAAAATAAAGCAAACATCACTTTTAACCCCACTGCCCAGAGACAGCCACAGTTAATATATGGGTGTATAGTCTTTCATCTACACACACACACACACACACACACACAAATATTAGGCTATTAACATTTTGTTAACTATTTTCCCCCTAACAATGAATCATGGCCATTTTTATAGGCATCATTCTTCCACATCATTATTTTCGATGGTCATATAGGATTTCACTATATAATTTGCTGAAATTCATTTAACCAGTACCCTATTGTTCTAAAAAATATATTATGAGAGGATTTTTAGGACAATGAAACTATTCTGTATGTCATTATACATTTTTCAAAACCCATAGAAAGTACAACACCAAGAGGAACCCTAAAGTAAACCATGGTTTTTGGGTGATAATGATGTCAGTGTGGGTTTGTCGATTGTAACAAATATACTAGCCTGGTTTGAGATGTTTATAAGCTGTAAGTATGTGGGGGTAAGGGATATATGGGAAATCTCTGTACTTTCCACTCAATTGTTCCACTAAAACT
>NW_012147622.1:0-1198 GCF_000956105.1 Propithecus coquereli | reverse complement strand
GTTGCCCTGGCCAGAGTGCCGTGGCGTCAGCCTAGCTCAGAGCAACCTCAAACTCCTGGGCTCAAACGATCCTTCTGCCTCAGCCTCCCGAGTAGCTGGGACTACAGGCATGCGCCACCATGCCCGGCTAATTTTCTATATATTTTTAGTTGTCCGATTAATGTCTTTCTAATTTTAGTAGAGATGGGGTCTCACTCTTGCTCAGGCTGATCTTGAACTCCTGACCTTGAGCGATCTACCCGCCTCGGCCTCTCAGAGTGCTAGGATTACAGGCGTGAGCCACCGCGCCTGGCCACCATTGCTATTTTTTAACCAGGGAGTACAGTCAATGAAGGCATTTTTCTCAGGTAAATTAAGATGCATCCAGGACAGACCTGGTCTGCTGCTAGATTTTGCCTCAACTAGATTTTGTGCTTTTTCAGTGTGTCGCTGAAATAATGCCAGGTTTTTCTGTCTCTGGCCCCCAACTTGCCTTGACTCATTTTTAATATTGGTATATTGCTTGCGATATCTATGCATGATGATTCTCTTAACATTCTTTTCATGGTAGTGGTAGCACTTTATAAGAGACAAATGGAGGGATAGTTACAGGTTTTTTTGTTTTTTTTTTTTTAAATAAAGGCTTGTCCTAATTTCTTTTTTTTGTTTTTTCTTTTATTGGTTGCTCCCAAGTCTTCTCTGTTAATAACTTTGATATCTTCCAGAGGCACTAGCCTCCTTGCAAGTGTAAAATAATGATATTATGGAAAAAGGTAGTACCACCAAGAGCTAATCTAGTAAATGCTTATTTATTCAGATGAGTTGGGTGAAGTATTAAAAATAATGGTTCTCAGCCGTGGCTGTACATTAGAGTCATCTGGGGGCTTTAAAAAATATAATGCCAGGGCTTCACCATTCCTGCACCTCAGAGATTTTGATTTAATTTGTCTGGTCTGGGGCCCCCGGATGACTCCAAGGTGTAGTTAGGCTGAGTAGCACCCTGTTAAAGAAACTTGAATGTTCTGAGTCATAGAATTACTATAAATGACATATAAAGAGAAATAGCTTTAAAAATTAAGCAAAAAAACACCCTTATACTCTACTTTGTTTCAGAAGGAACTTCCAGATTTTCCATGTCTAAATTGTCATTAATATCATAATCACCGTATAATATATTTAAAGTGTAAAAAATTGGCCGAATCTGTTTTATGACAATCCT
>NW_012147621.1:0-1094 GCF_000956105.1 Propithecus coquereli | reverse complement strand
GTGAGGTGAGTATATTAAAGGAATGCAAGAGCAGATGTGAGAAACCAGTATGGAGGCTATTAACTGAGAGATAACAGTTGCTGAAACCAGTGCAACAGCCACGGAGATAAAGAAAGATAGATCAGTTTGAGAAAAATAATTAGAAGAAAGATTGGAAGACTGAGGGATTGGTCGAATATTGAACCCAAGGAAGGAAGGATGTCAAAGGTAATTCCCAAGTTTCTGGCTTGTGCCATTCCCTGAGTTAAGGGATACCGGGGAAGAGCCAGGAGTGGAGAGGAAAATTATGATCTTGGTTTTGGAGATGTGAAGCATAGGATGCCCATGAGAATGACAACTAGTGATAGCAAGGAGGCCATTGGTTCTACAGATCTGGAGCTTAAAGAAAATCAGAGTAGACACAACAAACACAGAGTTGTAGATAGTGATTGAAGCCATGGTGTCATGGTGATAGCTGAAATTTACTAGGGAAAAAGGATTAGAGAAAAAGCCTGGGATAAGGCTTTGAGAAATCCCAACCATTATACGAAAGGCCAGGTGAAAAGAATGAACTGGCCAAAGTGTGAAGGAAGAGGAATACCAGAAGGGTGTAATCATGGTCATGAAAGGCAAGGATAAGAGTGTTTCAGCAACAAGGAAATGACAAATTGCCTCAGTACCCCTGAGAGATCAAGTAAGAGGAGGATGGGAACACGGCACTCGGGTTAGTGACCTCTAAAGGAGTGTCAATGTGCTGCCCTGGTGATGAAAGCCAGGCTGAGGTAGGCTCAGAAGTGAGTAGGATTTAAGAAAATGGCAATAACAAGTGTAGACAATGCTTTCAAGAGGTTTGGCTACAAAAGGAAGATAGGGATGGTAACTGGATGGGAAAGTAGATTTAAACACAGTTTGGGAGTTTTTTTTGTTTGTTTTTCTTGTGTTTTAAATTGGTAAGGCTGGAGCAGGTTTAATTGCATTACGGGTTGGAAGCAGTAGAGTCAAAGGGATTGAAAAGAGAAGAAATAATAGATGTGTAATGTTCCTGAAGTGGAGCATGGAAAGAACCATGTGGAAAGAAGAAGTCATTGGTGTACGGTGCTAACAAAACCATGATG
>NW_012147620.1:0-976 GCF_000956105.1 Propithecus coquereli | reverse complement strand
GAAAAGACTAAGAGATATCACAATTTTTCTATGTCAAGACTCAAATAATAAAAATTAAAAGATAGATTAAAAACTGGGGAAAGGATTTGAACATACATGAAAATAGGTTGTTTGCCTTAACATATTAAGAGTTTTGAAAATCAATATAAAAAAGAACACAATACAAAAATTAAATTATGTAAATATAGCCAATAAACAATAACTGTTCAACATTAATAGTAAACAAAATGAAAATGAGAAAACATATCATTTTTCCCATGAAATTGGCAAACATTAAAAAGATTACCTCTGGCTCCAAAGTCACACTGTTTCTACTACACAACACTAAAAAAATATTTAGGACAGTATCACCAAAATAAAATGGCTTTTTCAAAGCTCTGTTCAGAGCCAAAAGAGCAAACGAAGGACTGTGCAAACAAGAACAATGTGAGTGGATGACAATACTGTGGTTAGGGGACGCTGTGATGGGCTGAACCATCTTAGCTAAAGAGAAATGTTGATAATAGAACTGGTGTCCCCTTTTTCAATCTTCAGCCATGACTGTCATCGATGCCTATGTTGAGGACATAGATTCAGAACACATTATTGCACCCATTTGTCTTCAATGATCCAAGCACTTTTCCTCCTCAGTAGTGACTAATGGCAGATGGTAATACTTACACCTAGTGAATTTCATCTTACTACGAAATACATGCCCTAGGAAAGCAGACAGTCCTCAAAATCACCCAAGGTAACACAGGACACAAGTGGCAGTCAGCCAGAAGCTATGCTGAAGCTAGGCATAAGGAACATTTTGAATTCTATGCACAATGGTGCTACTACGCCAAGGGACGAGCCCACATAGGGAAGGCAGGAAACCCATTCTTCTTGGGTTTTGGTGCGAAGGCAACAGCTTCCAAAAGTGCAAGTAAAAGGCTTAGACATCCCCTCTAGCTGCCATCAGCAAACCCACACATCAAGTTTTTTCGGACTCTAG
>NW_012147619.1:0-1334 GCF_000956105.1 Propithecus coquereli | reverse complement strand
CAAATAGATAAACTCTGAAAAATTCTTTTTGCAATCAAGCCATGCATTATGATAATATTGTCACTCCTTCAGAGCTAGATGACAGTATCAAGGGGCTTTCCTTATAGCCATTAATAATTGAGTGTGCCTCAATTTCTACAATATACCAAACACATTTAAATTTTAAACAAATGTATTAGGCAGTATAAGTTCATAAAGAGATGTGCATTTTTGTTTTAAATACCTAGAAATTTTGTACCTTTCACATATCTGGTAATACAGGCATACCCTGGAAATATGAGTTCAGTTCTACACCATTACAATAAGGTGAATATCACAATAAAGTAAGTCACACATTTTTTTTTGGTTTCCCAGTGCATATAAAAGTTATTTACACTATATTGTAATCTATTAACTGCACAACAGCATTATGTATAAAAAAGTACATACTGTAATTAAAAATACTTTATTTCAGAAAAATATTCACAATCATCTGCACCTTCAGTGAGTTGTAATCTTTTTGATGGTGGAAGGTCTTGCCTCAATGTGGATAGCTGCTGACTGTTGGGATAGTGGTTACTGAAGCTTTGAGTGGCTGTGGCAATTTATTTAATAAGATAACAATGAAGTTTATGCATTGATTAACTATTATTTTCTTGTGAGATTTCTTTGTAGCATGTAATGCTGTTTAATAGCACTTTACCCTCAGTAGAACTTTCAAAATTGCAGTCAATCCTCTTAAACCCTGCCATTGCTTTATTAACAACTTAGTTGTAATATTAACAACTTGTAAACTTATATGTAATATTCTGAATCCTTTGTTATCATTTCAACAATGTTCATGTCATCTTCACCAGGAGTAGATTCTATCTCAAGAAACCAATTTCTTTGCTCATCCATGACAAGTAACTCCTCATTCATTCAAGATTTATCATGAAATTTTAACAATTCAGTCACATCTTCAGGCTCCATTTCTAATTCTAGTTCTCTTGCTATTTCCACCACATCTACAGTTACTTCCTCCACTGAAATCTTTAATCCCTTAAAGTCAACCATGAGGGTTGGATTCAACCTCTTTCAAACTCCTATTAATGTTGATATTTTGACCTCCTCCAGGGAATCACAAATGTACTCAATGGTATCTAAATTAGTGAATCCTTTCCACAAGGTTTTTAATTTACTTTACCCACATCCATTGGGGGAATCAGTATTTATTTTAGCTATAGCATTATGAAATAGATTTCTTAAATAATGAGATTTTAAAGATGAAATTACTCCTGGTTCCATGGACTGCAGAATAGACATTGTTCTATCAGGCATGAAAACAACATTAATGTCCTTACATATCTCCATCA
>NW_012147618.1:0-2248 GCF_000956105.1 Propithecus coquereli | reverse complement strand
CTCTCTATAGGCTGGGTGTGGTAGCTCACACCTGTAATCCCAGCACTCTAGCAGGCTGAGGCAGGAGGACCATTTGAGGCAAAGAGCTCAAGACCAGCCTGGGCAACACAGCAAGACCTTGTCTCAACAACAACAACAAAATTAGCCAAGCATGGTGGCGCAAGCATATAGTCCAAGCTACTAAGGAGGCTGAGGTAGGGGGATCCCTTGAGCCCAGGAGTTTCAACCTGCAGCGAGCTACCATCATGCCACTGCACTCCATCCTGAGCTACAGAGTGAGACCATGTCTCAAAAAAATAAAAAATAAATTAAAACCTTTATATATTTTGGATTGTAATGTAAGCATTAACTCTGCATTTCCCAAGCTAACCTGGCCACAATAGCCTTTGCCTGTAACACATATTTCATTTCGCTTTAGCAAAATATACATGAGATCCTCTTTCATCTGGCTGCTACTAACTTCATTAACCTTAACTCTAGTCTATCAAAAACTCTTTCCCCAAATTGCCCAAATGCCAAGCCATGCTTTCTTTCACCCAAGGGCCATTCCTAACTAGTTTTGCCTAAATAGTTCTCTTCTTCACCTAAGACTTACTTTTCTTACATTCCCTAGCTTTCCAGTTCCAGCAGGATCTCTACTATGAGCTCCTGTAGCACTCATTATATAGAATGATTACCATGATTATCATGTGCATGGTGTGTCTATAGCAAAAGACCTGGTATACAGAAGGTGCTTAATAAATACTGGCTAAATGAAGGGGGACTATTACACACTGTTGCTAGAAAAAAACTTAATAAATCACAGTTTTGATATCATTGCCTTCCTTTCAGCTACCTTGCAAATAACTGCTGAATGAAAATATAACTCCTGGCTGGGCACAGTGGTTCACACCTGTAATCCTAGCACTCTGGGAGAACAAGGCAGGAGGATTGCTTGAGCTCAGGATTTCGAGACCAGCGTGAGCAAGTGTGAGACCCTGTCTCTATTAAAAATAGAAAAATTAGACAGGTGTCTTGGTGCATGCCTGTAGTCCCGGCTACTTGGGAGGCTGAGGCAGGATTGTTTGAGCCCAGGAGTTTGAGGTTGCAGTGAGCTATGATGACACCACTAACACTCTAACTGGGGCAACACAGCGAGACTTGGTCTCAAAAAAAAAAAAAAAGAAAAAATACACACACACACATATATTTATATATATATGAAATTCCTTAGAACAGTATTCAAAGGGCCATGATCTGATCCCGAACTCTTTCTGTACTCTTTTTTTTTTTTGAGACAGAGTCTCACTGTCTTGCCCAGGCTAGAGTGCCGTGGCATCAGCCTAGCTCACTGCAACCTCAGACTCCTGGGCTCAAGCGATCCTCCTGCCTCAGCCTCCCGAGTAGCTGGGACTACAGACACATGCCACCGTGCCCGGCTAATTTTTTCTATTTTTTTAGTTGTTTGGCTAATTTCTTTCTATTTATAGTAGAGACAGGGTCTCACTCTTGTTCAGGGTGGTCTCGAACTCCTGAGCTCAAGCAATCCTCCCGCCTCGGCCTCCCAGAGTGCTAGGATTACAGGCATGAGCCCGGCCTGTTTCACGCATTTTAATTTAAAAAATCCTATAAAAGCTGAAAACAAACAAGGATCTTCCCAAATACAGTTCCTTTATACTAACTTCTTCAAAGTGGAACTATCATGATCATGGAGTCCACATGACTTTGCTTGGATTTCTGGGGGCAATGGGTGAAATTCATTTTTTGGGGCAAAGATACAAAAAATTGTTAAAGGAAACTAGGCATTGGAATCATACCAACTCAAGGCTCTCTTATGTATTCTTATTTCCTTTTTTGAGATAGGGTTTCGCTGTTTCCCTGGCTGGAGTGCTATGGTATGATCACAGCTCACTGTAGCCTCAAACTCCTGGGCTTAAGCAATCCTGGCCTCAGCCTCCCAAGTAGCTAGGACTATAGGTTTACACCACCATGCCCAGCTAATTTTTCTTATTTTTTGTAGAGACAGGGTCTTTCTATGTTGCCCAGACTGGTCTTAAACTCTTGGCCTCAAGAGATCCTCCTGCTTCCACCTCTAAAAGCGCTGGGATTACCGGCATGAGCCACCACACCTGGCCTCTTTTTTCTATCCACTAAAAAATAAACACACACACACATATGTTCAAAAGGAGAACATATTTTCTTAGT
Organism: Propithecus coquereli; assembly: GCF_000956105.1. Classification (NCBI taxonomy): domain Eukaryota; kingdom Metazoa; phylum Chordata; class Mammalia; order Primates; family Indriidae; genus Propithecus; species Propithecus coquereli. The sequence goes on along the minus strand of NW_012147618.1, from coordinate 64 downwards.
ATTTTTTGTAAATAGTGTTTGACATAACAAAAATAAAAAGGTTAAAATGTCTAAGAGGACTTAC
>NW_012147617.1:0-1636 GCF_000956105.1 Propithecus coquereli | reverse complement strand
GAAGGTGGCTCGTCCAGGGTTGCACAGCTGTTTATTGCCCAAACCAGGCCTGGACCCCCCCAGTGCCACTACCATCCCAAATCGTGGCCTATGGTGTGGCCCGTTCCAAACACTGGAGTTCCTCAGATGGTGCCATTTGCACAGCGCCACCTGCTGTTAAAAACCATGAGGTCAACAGCTCCAGGGGCAGAGGGAAGTCTGGCTGGAGGTCTGTGTAGGGGGTAGTCTCCCTCCCACCAGCTGGTGACTATGGGCAGGTCCCGTAACCTCCCTGGTCTCAGTGTCCTCCCCTGAGAGTGGTCAAGTGGGCTAGAAGCCGCCACGGGTGTCCCGTGTGCAGGGCTGTGCCTGGCAGGCAGGAGGTGTGTGGTCTCCATCCTCCTTTGGTGGGGCATGGTGTCTCCTGGCACCCATGGTCCTGAGCCGGCCACTGCTGGGCAAGGGGACAGAGGAGGTCTGCATAGGCAGGTGCTGGGGGCTGGGGCCTTGGAGCCGGCTGCCTGGCCCTCTGCAGCCTCAGAAACTGACGATGAGCCTGCAAATGGGGCCCAAGTAAAGCGATGCCTGTGAAGTGCCTAGAACAGTGCCTGGCATGTGGTAAGTGCTCACTAAACGGGTTAGGGTCATGGGTGAACAGGGAGTTTCTAGTGACTCCTGGCCCGCCTTCCGGTCTTGCTCTACATCTAGCCGTGTGACCTCAGGCTGGCCTCTGAGCCTCAGTTTCCTCATCTGTAAAATGGGTACCATAATATCTCCCTCCGTGTGCACCACCAGCGTCATTTCCAAATTCATGGAAGGTCAGCCCTGTGGGCTTCCCCAACCCTGACTATCTCAGTGGACCTCTCAGGAACCCGAGGTGGCAGATTGAGAGGTCCCCAAGGCCATCGTGTATCGGGCGGTGGGGAGACTGAGCTCCGGAGAGAGCACTGACCTTTCAGGCTCACGCAGCCACGGTGGGCGTCCAGAGGGGATCCACGGCAGCCCCTGGCCTGACCGGGTCTCCATTCCCCGCCCCATGCCCCGCAGCCCGAGGAGCTGACCGATGTCCTGGAGATCTGCAACGTGGTCTTCACCAGCATGTTCGCCCTGGAGATGATCCTGAAGCTGGCCGCCTTCGGGCTCTTCGACTACCTGCGCAACCCCTACAACATCTTCGACAGCATCATCGTCATCATCAGGTATCCCTCCCACCACCGCCCAGCAGCAGGGGGCCGAGGAGGGGGACTTAATGTGCAGACCCCAGCCAGCACACAAAGCACGTGAGACGACAAGGGAAACCCAGTGCACTGGAACACGGTGATCAGGAGCGTAAAACACTGTGATTTAGCGTGTATGTGCTTCTGGAGTAATGTGTTAAATAGCAGGATCTAGCACTGGGCTTGGGACTGCCATTATCCCAAAGAGGGGATGAGCATAAATAATACTGAGAAATATCTGCGTCAATTGTCTAGTGACATGAAGAGATCAGTTATTTCGATTGCCCACAAGGTCATAGGTACTGACTGCTAATTCTGTTTACACGCATAGTCAAAAGAAATCTCAAAGAGGACAGTGACATTCATGGGCCTCCTGGACTGTAGCGTAGACTTCTTGGGGGATCCATGGACTCCAGGTTAAAAGCCCCTGATTTAGCTGG
>NW_012147616.1:0-1225 GCF_000956105.1 Propithecus coquereli | reverse complement strand
CATTATTATAGCTTTATAGTCCTTACATTTTTAAAATATAGCCCAAATAGATGTCCTAGGTATATGTCTCAGGTAGACATTGTTCAGCTGCTGTAATTATTTTATAACATAACCATGGTTAGTCATTCTTTAAACCAGGTTTATTTCTGACAAAAACTAATGTGAAAAATGAAGTTTTATATGTAATAATCATATTAAAGATATTATTTATGGGTTTAGTTAAAAGCTTTCTTTATCTTGCTGAAGGGATCCAATAATAGAATCAGTTCAGAACTTATTTTTTTTTCCAGGAATGGCTACCACTAGTGAAAAATATATTCCATTAGAGTCTTTACAGAATGATCCTAATATACTTGAAATATTTTGAGAACTGCAGTTTGTAATATCAAGAATCTACCTCATCAGTATTTCTCTAATTTCTTTTTACCACAACCCTCAAAAGGAATACAATTTCTATCATTGTTCTATATAAAATGTACGTTTATGTGTGCCATCTTAAACAACATTGCACTAGGTGGCAATCATCATTACTATTTATATATGCATAATCAACTTATGTAATGAAACACTGGAGACATGGTAGAAATGACTGAACCTTTGAACTGGAAGGACCAGGGAAAAGATGTGCCTTGCCCAAGTTCACACAACTAGTTCCTAGCCATTAGGCAATCTGAAGGAAACCAGAAAATGTGAATCTCTTTTCCCTCAAAAGGTCATATTGAAGTAGTATTTAATATTTAAGTACTCAAAATTTTGTAGAATATTGCTTTTTAATTTGACCCATGAATTATATGCAAATTTGTCACTTATTTAAGAAGCAAACCATTTAAAGATTTCTAGTTCATTTCCTTAACTCCTTATAGATAAGGTCACATTTTTTAAACTTTTTTTTAATTTGAAAAGTAATACATACATATGGTTATTAACAAAATATAACAACCCATTTTGAAGAGTAATTCTTGCCATCCCTGAACTGCAATCATCACTAATATCTATTTCATACTTGTTTTCATTTTCAAATGTGGAGACTTTTATTAGTACATACAGGTCTAGTTTTTTGTGTGTGTGTGTGTGTGTGTGTGTGTTTTGAGACGGAGTCTCATTGTGTTGCCTGGGCTAGAGTGCCATAGCGTCATTCTAGCTCACAGCAACCTCAAACTCCTGAGCTCAAGTGATCCCCTTGCCTCAGCCTCCCGAGTAGCTGGGACTACAGGCATGCGCCACC
>NW_012147615.1:0-1045 GCF_000956105.1 Propithecus coquereli | reverse complement strand
TAAGGCAATGCCCCACATTTAAAAGGTGCTCAATAAATTTTTTTCATAATGTTGATGAAAATATCATATAAATTCAAGCAAGAAAAAGATCACATTTTTTACATCTCTAGCTTTTCAGATATCAATATCCTTTTTTCTAATTTCAAAATATTATGGAGGTACAGATATTTTTGGTTACGTGGGTCGCTTTTGTAATGCTTCAGTCAGGATTATAAGTGTGCCCATCACCCAGATAGTGTTCATTGTACCCATTAGGTAGGTTTTCACCCATACAATCTTCCCCTCTCCCCCCTGCTTCATTTTCACTGAGTTTTACTTCCCTCTGTGCACATGTGTGCTCATCGGTTAGTTCCAATTTAATAGCAAGTACATGTGGTTTTTGTTTTTCCATTTTTTAGATACTTCACTTAGGATAATGGTCTCCAGTTCCATCCAAATTGTTGCACAAGGCATTAATTCATCCTTTTTATGGCTGAGTAGTATTTCATGGTATAGACACATTTTGTTAATCACTCATGAATTGATGGGCACTTGGGTTGATTCCATATCTTTGCAATTGTGAATTGTGCTGCCATAAACATTTCAATGCAGGCATCTTTTTGATAAAATGACTCCTTTTCCTTTGGGTGTATACCCAGTAGTGGGATTGCTAGATCAAATTGTAGGTCTACTTTTAGTTCTTTGAGGAATCCCCATATTTTTTTCCATAGAGGTTGTGCTAATTTGCTGTCCCATTAACCGTGTATAAGTGTTCCTTTCTCTCTGCATCCATGCCAGCATTTGTTGTTTTTGGACTTTTTAATAAAAGCCATTCTGACTGGGGTAAGGTGATATTTCACTGTCGTTTTAATTTGCATTTCCCTGATGACTAGTAATGTTGAGCATTTTTTCATATATTTATTGACCATTTGTCTATCTTCTTTTGAATAGCTTCTGTTCATGTCTTTTGCTCACTTTTTAATGGGGTTGTTTGTTTGTTTCTTGCTGTTTTGCTTGAGTTCTTTGTAGATTCTGGTTATTAGCCCTTTATCAGAAATATAGCTTG
>NW_012147614.1:0-1353 GCF_000956105.1 Propithecus coquereli | reverse complement strand
AAAAAAAAAAAAAAAAAAGAGAAATCATCTCAAAGCTTGCCTTGCTTTGCTGTCACAACATCAAGGTGAACCATTTCTACACTGTATTGTTATGTGTGATGAAAATGGATTCTTTCTGACAATTGCAAGCATTCAGCACAATGGTTGGATAAAGATAAAGTGCCAAAACACAGTCTAAAACCGAATACTCATCAAAAAAAGCTAATAGTGTCTGTTTGGTGGTCCAGTGCTGGTACTATCCACCGCAGATTCAAGAAATCTGGTCAATCCATTACAGCGGATATCTGCTGCAACCAATTGGATGAAATGATGAGGATGCTTACGATTAAGCTGCCAAGATTGGTCAACAGAGACAGGCCCATCCTCTTGCAAGACTACATGTTGCAAAAAACAATGCTGCTCAAACTACAGAAGCTGGACTTGGAAACTCTCTGTGATCCACCATATTCACCAGACCTTGCACAAATTGACTACCACTTCTTCCAGGCTTTGGATCACTTGTTGGAAGGAAAAATATTCAGTTCTCAACAAGCTGTGGAAAATGCCTTTCATGATTTCATCACCATTTGCTCTCTAGAGTCTTCTTCGCTGCTGGCATAAGCAAGCTACCATTAAGATGGCAAAACCGTGTCGATAGTTTAGGCACATACTTTGATTAACTGTATTAATTGTTTGAGATATAATAAACTACACTTTTGATTCAAAATCAGACATTCCATATTTAATGCCCTAAGAGTAGCCCCCCCACACATACCAGATTTGTAACCTGGCCTCTAAACCAAAAACTATGCTTTCATTGACATTTAGCAAACAGAAAAAACTGGCTGTGAAGATAGTCTAGTCTATACAAAATCAGATATACTTGAATTTTAAAGATATGCTGTTGTTTTTTTTTTTTTACTGTACACACTGCCTTTAAAACCAAATCTGCATATAAATTGCAAATTTACTATAGATAAAGACTTACCAATTGCCACTACAGTATATTTGTTTCGCCTAAGTAGTTACCTGATTTTTAGCAATTGTGATTGCTTTGCTGGGGTCACTCTTACAATAGAAGCGAACATGATCAATTGGATTTTTGTCTTCCATTCCATAATCCATGTTGATAACCTAATAAAAGCAATAAATAAATAATCATATAACAACCGTGAGAATTGAATTCACAGTCACAGGGGCATCACAAGAAATGGAGGTACAGAGGGAAGAACACTTGGTAAGGTGGCTCATAGTGGGATAAAAATGACTCTGGTGCATGACCACCCATAGGGCTTTGGTTTTGGAATCTGGAGGGAGACAGAAATGTATTTGTATTTCAACCTAAGTATGGTGTAAAGTCGATACCTGCTATGT
>NW_012147613.1:0-2715 GCF_000956105.1 Propithecus coquereli | reverse complement strand
CCCAGGGAGTTGCTTTTGCACCTTTGTCAAAAAACAGAGGGACATATTTGTACAGGTCTGTTTCTGGGTTCTGCATTCTGTTCCATGGATCTGTGTGTGTATCAACCAACGCTCCACAGTCTTGATTACTGCAGCTGAATAGTAAGCTTGAAATCAGGTAGGTGGTTCCTCCTACTTTATTTTCCTTTTTCAGAATTGTTTTAGCTATTTCATATAGATTTTCATATAAATTTTAGAATAATCTTGTCTATGTGGACATCTGTCTCTATTGTCTATATCTACAAAAAATCTTGCTGGAATTTTGATGAACCTGTATATCAGTTTGGCAGAGAATTTGTATCTTTACTGTATTGATTATTTCGATCCATAAATATAGTATGTTTCTCCATTTGTTTAGGTCTTTGATTTCTTTCATCAGCATTTGGTAGATTTTGGCATAAAGTCCTGTATATGTCTTGTTAGATTTACATCTAAGTATTCAATTTTGTTGAGGTTTTTTAAACAATATTGCACTTAAAATTTTGGTTTCCATACGTTCATTGTAGTATATAAAAGTAAAATTGTTTTTAATATTTCTCTTGTGTCTGTGAACCTGTATCTTGTTGAACTCACTTATTCTATGATATTTTTTGTAGTTTTTCAGATTTTCTGTGCTGACTATCACATCATCTGTAAATGGGGACAGTTTTATTTCTTCTTTCCTAATATATATGCATTTTCTTTTCTTTTCTTGGCTATTGTGCCAGCTGGAACTTTCCGTACTGAGTAACAGTGGTACAAGTAAAACCCTTGCCTCATTCACAGTTTTACTGGGAAAACATTCAGTCTTTTACCACTAAGTACAATGTTAGCTGTAGGTTTTTTGTAGATATGCTTCCTCGAGTTGAGAAACTTCCCTTCTACTCTACTCTTCCCTTCTACCAAATGGATCTAAAATTTCCATTTGGTTCATCTTTTAACTTCTCTTTCTTTGATGAGATTGTGTATTTCTTTGCTGAAGCTTCTATATTTTCATTTGTTTCAGACTTGTTGTTAGTTGCTAATTTTTTATGATGGCTGCATTACAGTTCTTGGCAGATACTTCCTACGACTGCGTTGTCTCAGTGTTGGTGTCTGTTGGTTATCTTCACATCCACCTCAAATTCTGTCTGCTTCTTAGTATGATGAGTGATTTTTGATGGAAATTGGGACATTTTGGATATTAGACTGTGGATCTTATTTAAATCTTGTGTTTTAGCAGGCGTCCCCTGACATCTGTCCAGCGGGTGAGAAGTGCTGGGGGAAGCTACCTTGCTGTTTGCAGCTGGGGATGGGAGAGCAGGTTCCATGCAGCCTCCTTTGGCACCTGTGGCGGGGAGGGGCTCTTTGTTACACTGGGCAGTATGCAGTTCTGGCTCCTCAGGGTCCCCAGGGACAGGGCCCTGGTTACTGCCCAGCAGGAAGGCAAGTCCCGGCCCCTGCTCAGCCTTTATTGGTGCCACCTGGCAAGGGAGGTCGGGGGCCCCTCAGGATGGCACAGCAGGGGCAGGAGCCGAGGCTCCTCACTGAGGCTTGGCTGGCGTGGGTGGAGGTGAGACACAGGTTTTTCTATGTTTGGCTGGAGTGGAACAGTTTTTTCCTAAAAGTTTTCGGTCTTGCTAGGCTCCCCTTTTCCTGGTTCTTCGTCTAGAGAGAGCTGCCTTTCCTTGAGTGTTTTTGTCTGCACTCATCGGCGTTTCCGGGTTGCTGGCTTTTGAAGCACCCAACCTGGGATCCACGAGGCAGTAAGGAAACCCAGGAAACTCATGTTATTTCTCGAGGCCTGAGGCCCCCGGGCTGGTCTGCCCTCTGTTCCTTTCGGAGTCTCCTTGCATGTGTTTTATATATAACGTCCAGGGTTTTCGCTGTTCAAGCAGGATTAGGGAAAAGTGTTTTTACTTCATCCACCTGGAAAAATGGAAGCCTTATTTGCATAGACTTTTGGGGTGGTTGGAAATTTCCCCCACTGAAGTAAGGGGCTGGACACCTCGGAGTCGATTAGGCCACGACGGGGCTCACTGAGCATTGGGTGGGTGGAGACATTCCCTCAGTCATTCATTCATTCTCAAATGCATGGGCACCTGCTCGGTGCCAGCCACTGCTCAGACACTGAGAACACAATGCAAACAAAGCGGTTAAAGCCTCGTCCTGGAGCACGCACATTCTACAGAGCAGACAGACAAAAATCCATGATATATAAGCAAAAAATATATTTTATTAAGCCTGTTATTAAATGCTAGTAACAAGATATAAATCAGGGAGAGAGGAGATAAAGGGTTAGGCAGGGGCAGGGATTTCCAGTGGAGTGGGCAGGGCAGGCCGTGCTCAGAGAAAAACTTGTGAATAAAATAAAGACCCGAAGGAAGCAAAGCAGGCAGCAATCTGGCAGGAGGAACAGCGAGTGCAGAGGCCCGAGGCAAGCCTGTGTCTGGTGGGGTTGAGGCACAGGTCGGGTGGGAGACGAGCCTCCAGGAGCTGAGCGAGCCCGAAAGCCGTCAGTGGCCTGAGAAGAGGGGTGTCTTCATCCGATACTTGAAAGTGATCTTCTCCCGCCATGTTGGGAAGGGACTGCAGAGGGGCAGGGGTGAGGCAAGCAGTCTGGAGGCTTGTTCGACGACACGGGCTAGAGAGCGGGGCTTGACCCGGCTGGGGCAGGGGAGGCAGTGAGTAGTCAAATTCCGAATGTATCTGGAGGTA
>NW_012147612.1:25991-27147 GCF_000956105.1 Propithecus coquereli | reverse complement strand
TGTGAGATAGGTATAAAAAACCTAGATTGTTTTGAATTACAAATTTAAAAATTATATGAGATGATATAGGATAAATGTAGAAGTAAATGTGAATACCTCAGTGTCATTTCATAAAAATACTTGTTTTATGGTACACTGAAGTGAGATACATCAAAGTGTTAATGCCATCACAGATGTGGACACCCTTTCTTGCTCCTGGGGAGTGGCATCTCCTCTCTCCACACGGATTCTGTATTATTATATGTCCTCTCCTAAGTCTCCAAGGAACTTGTTTCATTGATAATTCTTCTTTCTCTTGTATCATCATTTTCCTCCTAGCATTCAAAAATGACTACCTTTGACCCATCCTAAACGAACAGAAAAACAAAACAATAACGACCACCTTCCATAAACCTGTTTGCTCTTGTATCTCTCACTTATCTATCCTGTCACTGGCCAGGAAGTCAGTAGAGCTGGGGAAACTTTCAAACTCACTTGGGACATAGCAGTGTAACTTCTCTGCATCCCAGCCAAGTTGATGGTTTTATGTTTTATAAAACATAAAATAATGTTAAAGGTGATAGTTATTTAAAGTACTTCATGATATCTCTTTTACCTTTAAAATTAAGTATATTAAAGGAGAAGAGAGGTACTCTTCACATGCTACTTTTTCATTATTATTTTTGGGGAGCTCTAGATTAAATGTGTTTTTGATACAATATAATTGCAGTTTCCAGCCATGATCTCATTTCCGTTTACTTATTTTGAGGTTCTGTTCCCATTCAGATTTCCAATGGTACAAAGGAGATAGTAGGGTCAATTTATTTTAAATAATGATCAAGGAAATAATATATTTTTAAATGAAATACGCTCTTTGTGCCATTGAGCAAAGAACAACAGACTCGAAGTCTATTTGTTACACTAAGATGATTTCGTGAGAATAGGGATGAGATCTCATATCTACTGATAGCTGAGCCACTAGCCATTTGTGCGACATTGGAAAGCCAATGTTTTTTGGTTCATCCATTTATATGATATGATGACGGACATGAGACCAGATCAAGTCTTTCAACATTTTTTTTTCCTTTTACAAGTAGAATCCCTACTTAAATGAAATTGACTCAGAAACTCAAAATATAAAACATAGGAAAGTGTAAATACTCAGATTGGATTAGGA
>NW_012147612.1:25321-25654 GCF_000956105.1 Propithecus coquereli | reverse complement strand
CTTATAGTTTGCAGATGGTGCAACCTGAGTTTTGGTTTTGCAAATATGGTCACTACAGTGACAGATAATTTTGTTGTTGTGTGTTAGACATGCAATGAGTAATTGTTGATTTAAACTCACTCATTCGAGCATCAGATTTTGTTAGTACTCTGGTCTAGACTAATAGCAGGAAGGAATCCAGGATGTCAATTCATTCAGCAAATATTTGTTGAGCACTATGTATGCGCTAATCACTGCCGTAAGCACCAAAGGGCACAGCAGTAAAGCAAATAGTCAAAGTCCCATGGACTCATAAAGTTTGTATTCCAGAGTTCCTTTACAGGGTAATGATAT
>NW_012147612.1:24734-25271 GCF_000956105.1 Propithecus coquereli | reverse complement strand
TCATTTTTGCCAATATATATAATTCTTCTTTTCAAATACATGCTGGAGCTTTTCAAATGATTTCTTTTCTGTGGAAGCACCTTCTCTTGTTATTTGGCTCTTCATAAAGCCCATGAATATTTTAAAATTTTAATGACATTGCATAAAGAAGATAATCAGCAATTTATATACTAAGGATACTTATTCAAAATGAGAACAATCATATCATAAAATCAGAACCATTTAGAGTTTGAAATAGACTTAAGATGATTGTTTAATTCCCTTATTTTTTAAATGCGCACAGGAAATGTATGAAAAATGGTACTTTTTGTGGCCAAATTTACAAAGCAGTTTGTGGCAGACTCAGAAAAAGAACCAAGAATTTTTTTATTTGCATTTTTTAAAAGAATTTTGATGATAAAAACAATATTTTCTTGTTATAAATTTGAAAAAAATTGAGAATTATATGGACGAAAATTCAAATATCTAGTTATCTTACTCTATGTAAATTATCATGGTCATGCAAACTCTAAAAATACATATATCTTTGATAATATT
>NW_012147612.1:22907-23339 GCF_000956105.1 Propithecus coquereli | reverse complement strand
GACATTTTGTTTAGAACAATTTCATGAACCTTGCTATCAGAATGGGCTCCTGAAGACATTTGTGCTAAGATTTTTATCTGGAAATCTTTATTTTATGTATGGTATCTTGGACATCATCATGCTAAGTTGGAGGGCAGGGGCCATTGTCTTCTCATGAATGTTACTGTATCACTTTGAGTAGACAAAGTGTAAAAACATAAAAACAGCCACTTGTTTGGTTGAAAACCTCATTTGCCTTTCTGAAAGATTCACTTCTGGTCACCAAATCTCTTTTTTTTTTCCTTCTCCTGAGTAAAGAAGAATAAATTTCTTAGCCTCTGAGCAGTTAGTTGGCAATATATGACTAATTCTGGACAACGAAATGTGATCAAAAGTTATCAGAGTCACTTCTTGTTGTCGGAGGAGGCTATGTGCCAACTCTCCTCGCTCTTC
>NW_012147612.1:13017-14262 GCF_000956105.1 Propithecus coquereli | reverse complement strand
GTATTATGAGGGTACAAACATTTTGGTTACACTTTATGTCTTTGCCTCACCCAAGCGAGGGTTAAAGGCATGCCCTTCCCCCCTACAATGCTCCCCCTGTCCTTTAGTTGAGGGTTTACCCTCCTCATCCCCCTAATCCCTGGAGAGTATTTTTAAATTTATTGAAACTGGTGAATCTATTGTTCAGGTCTTTTATACTCTTGCTGATTTTCTGTCTGATTTTTCTATCAATTACTGAGGGAGAAATGTTCATATCTCCAATTATAATATTGAATCTGTTTATTTCTTCTTTCATTTTTATCCGTTTTTCTTTATGCATTTTAAAGCCCTAGTATTAGCATAGCCACACTGTTGTTTTTTAAATATGCTGATGAATTGATCTCCTTTATCATTATGAATATAATTTGTTTAAAAATATTTAAGTGACAAAGAAAATGTATATTCAATGTATATAACATGATTTTATATATGTATGCATTGCACAATAATTATCATAATCAAATTAGTTAGCACATCTATTACCATTCATGCCACACATTAGATTTCCTGAACTTGTTTATCTTGTAATTAAAGATTGTACCCTTTATGTTACATTCCTTGTTATAAACTCTACTTTGTCTGATATGAATATAACCACGCTAGCTTCTTTAAGAAAAGTTTGCTTTGTATATTTATTTTAATCCTTTGCATTTAACCTACCTGTCTTTATATTTAAAGTAAGTTTCTTCTAGATAATGTCATAGCTGAATCTTGCTTTTCGATTCAATCTGACAATCTCTGCTCTTTCCATTGCTTTTAATTGAGGTGTTCAGACAATTTATATCTAATAAATTTTCAGTATAGTTGGGTTTATATCTATGGTGTTGCACTTTTTTTTACTTGTCTCATCTATTCTTTGTTCCTTTTTAAAAACATTTTCTCTTTTACCCTTCCATATTTTGGGTTGAGTAAGATTTTAGAATTTATTTTATTTCCACTATTGGTTTTACCACTTTATTTTATTTTTTATTGGTCACTGTAGGATGTGCAATATACATCTTTACCTTTCAATAGTACACTTTCAAATAATATTATACCAGTTCTTGTGCACAGTAAGAACCTTATGACAGTATACTTCTATTTTCAAACTTCCCCTCATTTGTGCTATTTGTGGTGATAATTTTATTTCTTCATATACTACAAATACCACAATATATTTTTTAAAGCAATACAATTATTTTCTATAGATAAAAATGTTTATATTTA
>NW_012147612.1:11431-12967 GCF_000956105.1 Propithecus coquereli | reverse complement strand
TAGGAGTAAGCAGCATATTAAAGGAATAGTCCTGTTTCCACCAATTAGTAGCCATATAACTAAGATTAAACCTTGGTTCTCTAATTATGTAATGAGAGTAATTTAACCTATAAAAAACTACAAGGATTAAATGGGATCACCTATGTAAAGATTATTTGTTAAAAATCAGCTTTATTTTCATGTTTACACACAATAAAATACTCAAATTTCAAGTGTATAATTTGTTTCTTTGGCAAATACATACAGTCTTGTAACTAACACCATAATCATGATAGAAAATATTTCCATCACCTCCAAACATTCCCTCAAGTTTCTTTGTAGTCAGTTCCCTACAGCCACCCTCAGCTCTGCAACTACTGATTTGAATTGTCCTTATAGTTTTGCATTTTCTGGAGTTTCATATAAATGGAATCATACAATGTATAAGGTTTTGTGTCTGGCTTTTTTTACTCAGCATAATGCTTTTGAGATTCATCCCTATTGTTGAGAGTATCAGTCTTTCATGCTTATTTATTGCTGAGTAGTATTCTGTATTAAATGTATATGTGACAAGTTGATGGACATTTAGATTATTTCCAGTTAGGGGCTGTTATGAGTAACGCTTCCGTGAATATTCAAGTATAAGTCTTCGTGTGGACATAGTTTTTATTTATCATAGGTAAATACATAGAAATGGGATTGCTGGGTTGCATGTTAAGTTCATAATTAATTTTTTAAGCATTTTACAAAGTGTTTTTTCTTTAAAGTGGCTATACCAATTGCAGTCTCCCCAACAATGTATCAACTGTTTCACAACCCCATCAACACTTGATATTATCAGTCATTTAAAAAAATATTTAGCCCTACAGTGTGTGCATAGTGGTGTCTCATTGTGGCTTTCCTTTGCATTTCCCTAGGACTAATCATTTTAAGATGTTTCCTTATGCTTATTGCACATTCATGTATCATCTTGGGGGATTTTTCTGCCAAAATCTTTTGCTAATTTTACTGCATCTTTTTTTTTTTTCCTATTGGGTTTTAAGGATTCTTTAAATATATGTTATATAAATTCTTTATCATATATATATTTGCAGATGTTGCTTCCAGTCTGTGGTATGCTTTTTTGTTTCCTTAATAGTTCTTTTTTGGAAGAACAGAAACCTTTAACATTGTAGATTTATTTGAATTTTCTAGATAAATGATTATGTCATCTGTAAAGTCAATTTTATTTTTAAATTTTCATTATGCATGACATTTATTGACTTATTTATTTTATTATTAATTATATTGTTTTTACCTTATTGCACTAACTAAGACTTCTAGTACAATGCTGAACAAAATTGGTGAAAACAAACATCTTTGTCTTGTTCTTAATCTCAGACAAAAATCATTTAGTCTTTCACAAGAGTAATGTTAACTGCAAGATTTTGGTGACTATTTTTATCAGATTGAGGAAGTTTTTTTTCTATTCATCGTTTTCAGGCAATTTTTACTATGACATTGGATTTTGAGTTATCAAATACTTTATTCTGTATCTGTTGAAATAAACATATTTTT
>NW_012147612.1:0-909 GCF_000956105.1 Propithecus coquereli | reverse complement strand
TATGTAAATTTAAAACATTGAAAGAATTTATTGCATGCTTTTCTATTTCCTGCCCAGCCTTTAAACTTTTATTTTGCAATGATTTTTTTTTTTTTCTCAGAAAGGTAGGGATAAAGCCTTGGTCACTTAGTTTCAGGAGGTATCTCATATAAAATCATTTAAAAAATGGACAAGGCAACTCCTAATCTTAAGAGAAAAGGGTTCACAGTCTCAAGTATTGCTAGCTGAAGACATGCTAGACTTTGTTTCTACAGTTTGTAGTTTTGATAACTGGTATTGGGCAGTATTTGGGAAATGACATTGTAGTAGGCATCTATATTTTCAGTACATCTACCATTGCACCTCTGTGTCTTGGAAGTTTCTCCTTCTACTCTTCTTCATTCATATTGGCATTTTGGTAAAACATAATCCCACTCATCATATGGCTTCTGTTAAAGAGATCAGTGATGAATATCATATCCAATCGAGATCCTTCTTTTACATTTTGAATTGAGGGACTGAGAGCCAGTTCAAATATTCTGTGGCCTGGGTTGGGACATGTAAAATTCAGGAGCCTTAAAAAGCTATACTGTCTTATAAAATTTTGTTTTATTGATACATAATAATTTTACATATTTATGGGGTACATGTGGTATTTTAATATACTGATACAATGCATAATGATTAAATCAGGATATTTAGGATATTCATAACCCCAAACATTTATCATTTCTTTATATTGTGAACATTTCAAATCTTTTCTAAAATATACAATATGCTGTTGTATACAATATACAAAATATTATATACAAAATATACAATAAACTGTTGTTTGCTGTAGTCATCCTAGTGTGCTGTCAAACACTAGAACTTATTCCTTCTATCTAACTGTATTTTTGTACCTATTGACCAACACCTCTTCACCTCCCT
>NW_012147611.1:0-1293 GCF_000956105.1 Propithecus coquereli | reverse complement strand
AGCCGGCGGAATCCACCAGGCTGGCCCCTACTGAACTGAGCAGACAGGCCCCGGCCAGGTGTGAGTACGAAGGCGGAAAGCACGAGCCCCAATCCGCTGACTGCGAGAGCTTGATGGGCTCGGGGGCCGATGTGGCGTCTTCCCTGGTACAGACTGACGTGGCCACAGGGACACCCTCCGAGGCCCGTGACGTGGTGCATTGTCATCGTGACCAGACAGACATGACACAGACAACCTCACGTACTGATGGTTCTGCCCCAGGGCCATGTCAGTGTCCAGACCATTCTTCAGAGCATCATGTGGACCCATTCCACCGATGATGTCATGGTGCTGGGCCGGCGGAGCAGGAGGCCTCGGGGAGACAGGCACACCCAAGAACGTGGTGGCCTCAGGCGGCGGCAGCGTGCCTGCTGCTCACTCACGGGCCGTGACGGGCGGGAGCTCAGAGAGATTCCGAGGCAGCGGCCCGGTGCGCCTGGGCTTCCCCTCTGAAGCAAAACCCAGGTTGTTGCTCCTCCCACCACGAGGGGGAGAAGCTCAGGTCCTGGTGGCCTGTTCAGGTCCCGGGAGGTGGCACACACCTGGGGCCGTGCTCTGGCCATTTGCTGGTGACCGGGAGGCTGCCAGCTTTGGGCGGACCCGGGGCAGGCAAGACTGAGCGGCAGGCCGGGCTGCAGGGCTGGGAGCCCCGCCCAGGCCCACGAGCCAGGAGACCTGCGGGGTTGTGTGTGGCGGGGATGGGCGAGTGTGGCTGGTGGGGTCTGTGGCAAGCACAGTGGGAGACTCACAGCCCAGGCCCCTGGGGTTGGAAGAAAGTTTGACAGCTGCCATAGAGAGTCCCTCGCTGTCGTGGACTGGATGGGCGTGTCCCCAAATGCGTATGCTGAAGCCCTACCACCTCAGTGTGGCTGCACTTGGAGTTAGGAAGTGATTAGGCTAATGGGGTCGTGAGGGTGGGCCCTGGTCTGGTAGGGTTAGTGTCCGTGGGAGAGGAAGTGCCAGAAAGGCCGCGTGAAGACACAGTGAGCCAGTGGCCCTTTCTGTGCCAGGAAGAGGCCCTGACCAGAAACCAAGGCAGCCAGGGCTGAGGTCAGCCTTGCGGGCTCCAGCGCCGTGAGTCGTAAGTGCCGTTAGAGCTGCCCGGGCTGCGGCGGTTTGTGACGGCGGCCCGGGCAGACCACGGCACACGCCTTCTGGAAACAGTCCTGGGGTGCTGCCGGCCCTGGGGCGAGACAGGCCCCGGCCAGGTGTGAGTACGAAGGCGGAAAGCACGAGCCCCAATCCACGGGCAGG
>NW_012147610.1:0-5453 GCF_000956105.1 Propithecus coquereli | reverse complement strand
CTCAGGCTGGTCTCGAACTCCTGAGCTCAAACAATCTGCCCGCCTCGGCCTCCCAGAGTGCTAGGATTACAGGCGTGAGCCACCGTGCCCGGCCTAGATCGGGGATCGTAAATCTTTCTCTGTAAAGGGCCATACAGTAAATATTTTAGGCCCTGAAGGCCATACAGTCTCTGCTACTGTGCTGCGGAAACATCCACAGACAGTGACACATGAAGGAATGAACAAGAATGTGTTCCAGTAAAACTATTTACAAAAGCAGGCGACAGCCCTTGGGATTTAGCGTATTGTCCCCAGATGGAAACAACTGGTTATACTATTTTACCTATTGATTTTTTAGTTCAATCAAAAAACTAAAAAAGTGTGGATAGGGTTTCTTAATGACCACAAGACTCTCCTCTCCGCCTTGTACTATTTATATTTTTAGTAATTACTTCAGAGGAAATATAAAAGCTTTGATAATTACATGTGAGGATAGTATAAAACCAAAAGTGATAGTAAATAATTACTTATAGTAAATTGAAAACACAACTATAATAAATACACTGGGTGCCTGAATGTTTATCCAAAAATATCACAGTATACTTAAGCGGTAAACTTAATCTGACAAGATGTCTGATGATACATTTTGGATATAAACCAGGTGTTTATACTATATGTTTGGTTTTTAAAACTACCAGGTCTTATTCTTAGAATACATGGGAAAATAGGAAGATAAAAAACATTAGTAGAGAAGACCTAGTCATGCCTAACTCACCCAAAGCAGCTTCATCAAGGGAGGTACAAACCAAGAGCCAGGGACAGAGGTGGAGAAAACCACTTCCAGCTAAAGTCACCTGGGAAGCCAGCAGAAGGCTCCTCCTCTTAGGTTCCTTTTTGATTTTGTAGGACTAGGGGCTGGTCACAATTCTTACTCCTTCACTAGTCTGTGAGCTCCATTAGGGCAGGGACTATGTTTGTCTCATTCACCTCTGTATTCCCTGGGGCCTGGCAGTATCTGCACTAGGATCATTTAGACATTTGCACCAATTCCAGTGCAAACATATTTAATGGTACAGGTACCAAAGTATAAAGGGGAAGTAAATCAATCCACCTTACACATAAAACCTCATGGATTACCTGGAAAAATCTATAGATAGGTTCCTGTGCAAATTTAGAAATTAATTTGCAGAGCATATAATAAACATATAATAGTTGTCTCATAAAAGTCAAAACATTTTTCTTCTTCAGAAACAGTCTGGATTTCACAGATAGAAAGTCTAATAGAGTTCCATAGAAATTTCTAGAAACTTACAGGCTTCTTGAAGGAATTTCTCTCTCACGCTGTCCGAAGTACAGTTTTTACATGTTTTAATTGCAACTGCCAAAGCTGGATTCTCCTGTATTAGGGAAATTATAGAATCACACACACAGGCAAAAAGGTTCACTATTTTAATCTACGGGCACATTCATGAAAAGCTGTTTGTTTTGCAACTATGTGGATCATGGACCAGATAGAATCAGAAATGTAAAATCTTAAGAATGAGAGAAAACTTAAAATAAAAATACTCTGTATAAAATCCCGAGAAAAACCAACATGCATGTGAAATGACGCAGGCAATTCATTTACCCATTTATCCACAAATGTTTACTGATTATCTGCTACATGGCAGGCACTATTCTAGGAGCTTGGGATAAACCAGTGAGCAACAGAGGCAGCAGTCTCTGCTCTTGTCAGGCTTACATGCCAGTGAAGAACAAGGACAGTAAACACAGTGATTCAATGACATGGTATGTTAGAAGGTGCCAGTGAAAAGGGAGAGTGGACCAGGAAACGGGCAATAGGGGTGATGGCCACTGTGTAAGGGAGATCTCACTGAGGACAGACGACAGCAAAGAACTGGAGGAGGAGAGGGAGTGGCCAAGCAGCTGAGTGGGGGAGTCATGCCTGGCCAAGCAGCAGCAGGGAACAGTGTGCATGGTGTGTTCAAGGAACTCCAAGAGGCCAGCCAGTCTGCAGCAGAGGGTGGGAGGTGGGAGGGAGGAGGGAGGTGTGAGGAGGAGGGGATAGGGAGTGGGGAGGAGACGAGAGAAAGGAATGGAGGGGCCAGACCACGTGGGATCTTCTCTAGGCCAATATAGAGATGCGGCTCTTACTCTGAGTGAAATGGAGAGCCAAGGTCTGGGCAGGAGTACCATGGCCTGACCTAAAGTTTAGAAGGAACACTCTGCTATGGTACTGAGAAGTGGGTGTAGCGAGGCAAGGTTAAGCACAGGGAGCTCAGCAGGTGGCTACTGCAGTAACCCAAGTGACAGATGATGGTGGCAAGGACAAGTGTGGTAGCAGTGAAGAAAGGGAGAAGGGCTGAGATTACAGATATACTCTGAAGCTGGGGCAAAGGTAGCTCCTGATGGATTGGGTGTGAGAGTATCTAGTATATGTTTTTGGCCATAGAAATTGGCAAGACAGAAGGAGAAGATCAGAGGTTCAGCTTTGGAGAAGACAAGCTTGAGATGTCAGTAAGACGGCAAGGTCACACAGGTGAAGTGGGCAGCAGGATATTGTGACTAGAACTCCAGAGAGAAGTCTGAGCTGGACGTAGAGATATGGAAGTGGTCCAAGATGATATCGCCAACGGAGGCAGAGGTCCAAGGACTGTGCTTTGGAGCTCTACAATCTGAAGAGGTCAGGGAGGAGAGTAGAAAATGGCCAAGGAACTAAGATGGTGTGACCAGCAAGACAGAGAAAAAAAATGTATTGCCTTGGAAGCCAAAAATTTCATCTTTTCTTGAACAAATTCAAAAGATACAGTTTAAGAAATACCAGGAATAAGAGGCCATTTCAAGCAAATCAAGAGAATACCGTGGATGATGATTCTGGATAGCAAACTGTATGTGCTTATTTTTGTCCTTGGCTTTATCTCCGCTAGAATTATCTATTCATCTTACTTCATGCTGTATCTTTTTGTAAGGTGTTCAACACTGAAAGTTATCTCATCTAGTGCTAAACATCTGAAGTAGCACTTACATGTTGACTTTGAAATTCTATTTCTAGTCTTCATTTTTTCTTTGAGCCCTGACTCATATATCCAACTTACCTGTCATATGAAGGTCAAAGGCCGTCACTGAATGCCTACAAGGCCCCACACATGCCCCCTGGTGGCCTTCCTGCTTCCTGGCCTTGTTTCCTTTTGCTTTCCTCCCCACCCACTACTCTGCAGCCATACTGGCCGCCTAGCAGTGTCTGGTCCTACCCCAGAGCCTTTGCACTGGCTGTCCCCTCTGCCTAGAACACGCTTCCCCACAGGAGAGTGCACAATCTGCTCCCTGCCTTGCTTCAAAGCTCTCCTAATACATCACCTTGTCAGGTCTGTCTGACCACCCCACATGGAAGAGCACCCTGACCTTCTCGTGCCCATGCACCGTTTTTCTCAGAGCACTCACTCCCCTCTTCGTATCTGGTATATTTGTTTTTGCCTGACCTCTTGTGCCTCAGGTAGAATTTAAGTTCTATGAGAGTAGGAACTTGGCTTGTTTTCTCCATTGTGATATCCCTACCATCTAGACAGTAACTATCACACAGTGCATGATCGATAAATAATTGCTGAGAAGAATTAACTGAATCTCAAGTAAAGTAACCAATGGTAGGTCTCTGCCTGTGAGACTTATGAGTTACATTCTGCCCAATTATTAAAATATTACTTGATTTTACAGAACTCTAATGAGCATAATCTCAAAAAAAGACAATAGGAACCTAGAGAAAAGATTGCTTTGCACTATAAAATTAGATGCCTGCATGAAAAACAAATACTCGTATATTAATACAATATACATGAGAAATATATTCAACAAAATGGAATCCCTGGGGGTTGGGATTCATTCAACAAATATTTAGTCAACACTAGACTATGGATATCAAAAAAACTTCTCTTGTATTTTCACAGCTAAAATGGATTACTTATTTTAAAAGTGAATGACATAAAGTCCACCAACCCACCTATTAGCTGTATGACCTGGGAAGTCATTGTATGCTAGGAACTTTAGAATGCTTATGTATCAGGAATTTCAGAGATAGAAGGAAGCTTGGAGATCATCTAGCTCAATTCCAATAATTCAGGGTCAAGAAGCCTCACCTCCCCACATTTCATAGTGAGGCAGAGCGAGCTCTAAATTTAGGTCTTTTCACTAAATTTACACCCAGTGCTCTTTCTATTGCATCTTGCGTCGAAAAGCAGAGTTGAGAATGAGGAATATAAACAACAGGTGTAGGGAAAAAAAAAAAAAAATTGAAAAAGGAGCCAGTTAAAAACATAGGTTCTCAAAACTGAACATTAAAAAACTGAACTTCTAATTCACTTAGCTCATTGGTGGCAATTATCTGTTGTCTCTGATAAAAAAAACTTTAATAACTCTTGGTTATAAAAGTAATGCTCAGTGTATCACTGTGTATGTGTAAAGGATATAAAAATTGACGGCCATGGAGTTACTGAGGAAAAAATGCCATTTGCAGTTTCCAGAACAGGACTGTTTAAAAAAAAGGATCGATTATCTGTATTATAATAACTTTATTAGAGCCATGTCTGTACAACTGTTGTTATTATGTAAGTTTAAAAATAGTTTCTTGAGCAAGTATGTACAATCAGGCATAACAATGTTTTGGTCAATGACGGACCACATATACTATGGTGGTCTCGTAAGATTACAATGGAGGTAAAAAATTCCTATTGCTTAGTGACATTGTAGCTGTTGCATTACTCACATGTTTGTCGTAATGCCTACTATGCTGCCAGTCATATAAAAATACAGTACATAATACTTGATATGATAATAGATGACTATGTTACTGGTTTTTATCATTAGAGTATACTTCTTCTACTTATTAAAAAAAAAAAAAAAAAAGAGTTAACTGTAAAGCACCCTCAGGCAGGCCCTTCAGGAGGTATCCAGGAGAAGGCAGAGTGATCATTGGAGAAGACAGCTCCAGAGTGTTACTGCCCCTGAATACCTTCCAGTGGGACAAGACATGGAGGTGGAAGACAATGATATGGATGTTCCTGACCTGTAGGGGCCTAGGCTAATGTGTGTGTTTGTGTCTTAGTTTTCAACAAAAAAGTTAAAAAAGTAAAAAATAAAAAGTTAAAAATAGAAAAAAGCTTATTGAATAAGGATATAAAGAAAAATGTTGGCCGTGTACAATGGCTCACACCTGTAATCCTGGCACTCTAGGAGGCCTAGATGGGAGGACTGCTTGAGGTCAGGAGTTCAAGGCCAGCCTGAGCAAGAGCGAGACACCCATCTCTACTAAACACAGACAAAAAATTAGCCAGGTGACTAAAAATAGTAAAAATCAGCTGGGTGTGGTGGAGCACACCTGTAGTCCCAGTTACCTGGGAGGCTGAGGCAGGAGGATCACTTGAACCCAGGAGTTTGAGGTTGCTGTGAGCTACGATGATGCCACGGCACTGTAGCCTGGGAAA
>NW_012147609.1:0-1228 GCF_000956105.1 Propithecus coquereli | reverse complement strand
TTTCAAATTCTTAGTATGTCAGTGGTCTCCAGCCTTTTTGGTACCAGGGACCAGTTTCATGGAAGATAATCTTTTCACAGACCAAGAGTCGGGGGGAAGGTGCACTTTGTTTATATTATCATTACATTGTAATATATAATGAAATAATTATGCAACTCACCACAATGCAGAATCTAATGCCGCTGCTGATCTGATAGGAGGCAGAGCTCAGGCAGTGATGAGACAAATGCAGAGCGGCTCTAAATAGAGATGAAGCTTCACTACCTCACCTGCCACTCACCTCCTGCTGTGTGGCCCAGTTCCTAACCTGCCACAGACTAGTAGTGGTCCAAGACCTGGGGGTTGGCGACCTCAGTAGTGTGTGATCTGTTTTATTCCTCCTCCGTAAGTTTTAGTATATCCACTTCATTTTTTATGTCTGAATTCCAAAACAATGTATCTTATTGATGATTAGTGTTTGAATTCGTGGCCTTTCCAAATCGAAGACTCATTTTAAGGTTTGGGAAATTATCCATCATTATTATCATTATTATTATTTATTTGTCCTCTCTCTAAACCTCCTAGTTATTCCTACTTTTATTATATTTTCCCTCCTACTTTTCATTCCTTCTTTTGTTTGTTCTACTTTCTGGACGATATTTTCTGTTATTGATTGCCTTGGTCCTAGTTATCATCATCTCTTGCCTTGGTTAATAAAATACCCTCTCAATGAATTTTCCTGACTTTACCATTGCCTTCATGTCTGTTCAGGCTCAACACAGCAACCACTTTTTTTTTTTTTTTGAGACAGAGTCTCTCTCTGTTGCCCAGGCTGGAGTACAGCGGCTCATCACAGCTCACTGTAGCCTAGAACTCTTGAGCTCAAGTGATCCTTCTACTTCAGCCTCTTGAGTAGCCAGGACTGCAGGTGTAAGCCACCACACTTGGAAAATTTTAGCTTTTAAATATTATGTCAAAATAACCATTCTCTGCTCCAAACTTTGCAATGGTTTGTATTCTGTATTTTACTCAGAACAGAAGCTAATACCTTCCCAATAGTCTACAGGGTCCTCCTTAACTAGACCATGATTAGCCCCCATCCCACTCTCTACTGTTCCTCCTCTTCCTCAGTCTGTCCTGGACGTGCCAATGACCTTGCTGATTCTCTAACACAGTGCTGGTCTTATGAAAATAAAATGTGAAATGAAAGTCACACATGAGAGCCAAATGTGTGATTTTTTTTTTTTTT
>NW_012147608.1:0-1511 GCF_000956105.1 Propithecus coquereli | reverse complement strand
ATCCCTTAGAAGGGGAGACTTCGGATGCAGGCTCCACAATTCAAGACAAGAACGTGGCTGCTTGGGACACGTCTGGGTGTTCAGCTTCACCTCTCTCCCTTTCTACCCAACGGCATCTGTTTTTGGTGCAAAGGCATGTCACAGGTCTGCCACAAAGGAATGGTCATTTCCTACTTCAGACTTCTCCAGGGATCCTAGCGACAGACCTAGCTGAAAAGCCCCAGTGCCCTCTGCTACTTAATACGGCGTACTGGCAACACAACTGCACAATGCTTGTGCTCCTTAGAAGGATTGAGACTAACGACTCAGATAATAACCCCGAATGCTAACTTCTCGGGTATTGCTATCATGACGGTATGGGACAAACACCGCCACGCCCCAGAAAGTGGCTGCGTTAGCAGCTGAGATATCACCTGAAATTTAGTTCTTGGATCATGGTGAGCTTGGTGTAGAAGATGAGAAGATGCCACAGAATAGGTGGGAAAGAAGATGTCTGGCCTATGGAGAACAGGTGCCACAGGTGAGCTCCAGCAAGCGGGACAGGGCGGCTCCTCCACACCCTCCATCACTTCTGCTCTGATGCAAACCAACGATTTGCTTGTTCAATGCGCAAACAGCTAAAAGTCGATAGTCCTCATTGGAAGGACAGTAAGACTTTAAAGTATGATACAGCTTATATTTTCCCTGTCTTGTATGCAACTTCATCTATCCACCCATCCTCACACCCACCTACCCAACATCCACCCATCCACTCACCCATCCATCCACGCGTCTTCCGTACATCACCATCCATCCATCCACCCATCGTCATCCTCCATCCATCATCATCCATCCACCCATCCATCATCATCCATCCATCATCATCCTCATCATCATCCATCTATCATCCTCATCATCATCATGATCCATCCTCCATCCATCATCATCCTCCATCCATCATCCATCCTCCATCCATCATCATCCTCCATCCATCATCATCCTCCATCCATCATCATCATCCATCAGCATCCTCCTCCTCATCATCCATCCATCCACCCATCCATCATCCTCCATCTATCATCATCCATCCACCCATCCATCCATCATCCATCCATCCATCGTCATCCTCCATCTATCATCATCCATCCACCCGTCCATCATCATCCACCCACACATCTTCCATCCATCCACCCATCCATCATCCTCCATCCATCATCATCCTCATCATCATGATCCATCCTCCATCCATCATCCATCCTCCATCCATCATCATCCATCCATCCTCATCCTCATCATCATCCGTCATCCTCATCATCATCATGATCCATCATTATCCTCCATCCATCATCCTCCATCCATCATCATTCTCCATCCATCATCATCATCCATCAGCATCCTCCTCATCATCATCATCCATCCGTCCACCCATCATCATCCTCCATCCATCATCATCCACCCACACATCTTCCATCCACCCATCCATCATCCATCCATCCATCCACCCATCATCATCCTCCATCCATCATCATCCA
>NW_012147607.1:0-1963 GCF_000956105.1 Propithecus coquereli | reverse complement strand
TAAATATTTTAGTCTGAGAAATATATATACTTAGTGTTAAATTTATGGTTTTGGGATAAGCTGGCTCTCCACCTCTTAAGCTTTTTATTGTTTTCCAGAGATTCCCAAAGATAAATGTTGAAGAAGGACTTTTTAGGAAAAAAAATTTTTTTTTAAGTGAGTTATCAACCCAACAAAGAAATGAGCAAAAGATTTGAACAGACACTTCACCAGTAACTGCATCTCTTTCCCATATTTGGGAACTTCTCCAGCGTTAGACCAGAGTCCATATCCCACTAGAGAAGCCCGAAGCAGCTACGGCTCACATTCCCAGACTCCTTTGCATCTAGGCCGAGCCTGTGACCTCCGCTGGGCTAGTCATCTGTGCAGAGGCGGGAACAGACAAGAATCCCGTCCGACAGTAGCAGAAGTGGCCGCTGACCGTTGGTGCTGTGGTGCCTCTGTTTCCACCATTCTCTGAGCCTGGCTCTCCTGCCTTCCTAGGGCTTTGGAAGCTGCCTGGTAACTCTTTCTCCTCAGTCAGCACAAATCAGTTTCTGCCGCACACAACTAAGAACCCTGATTCGTACAGTGGGGACACTGTGCTTGGATAAGGTGCCAGGCCTCAAATGTCCCCTCGGTCTCCCACCTAAAATATGGACCTGCTAACACTAGCTCCATTTCACTGAATTCTTGAAAAAATTAACCTGTAACAACGCCAAATCTTTTGGAATTGTTAAGTGATATGGACAAAACAAGTGTGTGTATGTGTTTTTGACTAAAAGAAATGCAAATTTCAAAGCCAGAGGACAACAAAAGCCTCGGTGCAGAAATGCCGTTCCATGCCTGTGTTCCAGTCCCTCCAGGCAGTGGGCAGGGATCCAGCCCACCGGCAGCCTGCCCGGATTTCAGAATCTATGGAGCCACCTAGGAGAAGAGCAGAGTGTTTTCACAAACCCAACAATGCCGTCTAAAGCTGTGAAAAGCGTTCCGCTTAGCCCGGATTGCGCCTGTGTGTCACAGCGCCTCTGCTTCTCTGCCCTGTATCTTTTTTAGGCTGCCGAGGTAAACACAGGACCTTGGTCTGAAGCGTTCGTCTGTGCACGTTGTTTCCTCCTCACCAGCTGCAACCTCCGCTCGGGGCATCTGAGGTAGGGGCTAGGGATGTGGTGATCATGTCACAGAGAGGGAGCCCAGAAGGAGAAAAAGCAGAAAACAAAAGGACACCCTGAACCTCAGAGGCCCATTCCTGGAAGAAAAGGTTACTTACTGGGGAGAAATAGAAAAAGAAATAAATGCAGCATATCTGGAGAATTTTCCCCATTAAGATTTTCTTTTTAGTCTTATAAGGTCAAAATACTGACAAACTTCAGAGAATATCACACGCTTTCATTTGCAAATTTGTCCGACTGCACCGTGTCCCTTCACCGTAAAAACGTTGGGGAAGCCGAACAAGAGATTGCCCCTGGGCCGACACCGCAGGGAAGGAAAAGAGCCACAGGGCTCCGGGCCTTAGACCCAACAAGCTGCTTGGCCGAGTTAACATTTTCCTGCTGGTGCCGATGACTTGGAAAGTCAATTCTATCTGCCGAGTCTTTTTCATCAGTTATGATACCCTGAGCCCATCTTTTTTCACACCTACAGCTTAGAGAAAATCCTGTGAATCAATCTGTCACCCACCTGCACTCACATGTCTCCAAAGGCACACGTGTGGCTGTGGCCAGCCGGCCTACGGAAAACCCAGAGATGCCTTTTAGGGGAAAGTGCTACCAAGAGAATATCAAAATCTGGGCGCACGCAAGGGAGACCTGCAGACCCTCTGTTGTCTCCATGAACCAAGCACCTCTTATGGGACCCAGAGAGCAGGGAAAGGACAGCCTGTCCAACTCCGCAGGCTGAGTTTGTCCGTCCTCCACACTCATGGAGGGAGGGCCCCAGTACCCAAAGGAGGAGCTCGCGCAGTACTTGTAGAATTACGAGGAAG
>NW_012147606.1:0-725 GCF_000956105.1 Propithecus coquereli | reverse complement strand
ACATTGTATTATTTTCCCAATTGTGGTTTCATTGCAGGAAATGGTATCAATTTATTGTCTATCTAATGATGATTGTTTTATTAAAAACTAAATACCATCAGTAAATTAATCTATCTAGTATGTAATCTATAGTACAACACAATGAGCTGAAAACAACTAAATAAATGAAAATAACACAATTTCTCACTTTTCTGGAACTATTTTACTTGCCTTAGTATATCTTATCTAGTCTATGTGACACATGGTTGTCATATATATCAACAAAGAAAGCATGCTGCTGTCAATCAAAAGATTGAATATTATTAATTAGCAATCTCTTTATTATTTTATAGGAATAGACATAATGCTATACTATCTTCACAACCAAATAAGTCATGTTAGACCTGTATCCAAACATTAGATACATGAAAAGCACAAACTTTTGTTTCAGAAAAAATGTTTCTGGTTACAGTATGGTGTATTTTGAAGTTAGAGGAAGAGACTATTCTATATGGAAATAATGAGGACTTGAGCTACGTCTATGACTAAAAGGATTGAGAAGTAGAATGGAATCCTGGAGATACTAAAAAGATGGTCCAAGTGGATTTGGTGACTGATAAGATGTCAGGCTGACAAAAAGGAAAGTGTCTGGGATGGCTTCCAGTTGTATCATTTGCACAAATGTGTGATGATGATGGCATTCACTGAGATCAAAAATTTTAAAAAGGAGACAAAGACTTAATAAA
>NW_012147605.1:0-992 GCF_000956105.1 Propithecus coquereli | reverse complement strand
TCAGCTGTGATTTTGATCAATTTCTGGAATATTACCATCTTAGTAATATTAGGTCTTCTAATCCATGAATGTGGGATATCTTTACATTTATTTATGTCTAATTTATTTCAGCAGTGTTTTATAGTTTTCACTGTGCAAGTATTTCAACTTCTTGGTTAAGTTAATTCATAGTATTATCTTCTTTTTGATGCTATTATGAATAGAGTTGTTTTCTTAATGTCCTTTTCAGATTGTTCAATGTTAGTATATAGAAATGTAACTAATTTTTGTGTATTGATTTTGTATCCTGCTGCTTTGCTGAATTCGTTTGTTAGTTCTGATCATTTTTTTTTTTTTTGCCGTGGAAACTTTAGTTTCTATACATGAGATTATATTATCTGCAAACATATAATTTTGCTTCTTCCTTTCCAATTTGAATGCCCATTATTTCTTTTTCTTGTCAAATTGCTCTGGTTAGACTTCCACTATTACTTTGAATAGAAGTGATAAAAGCAGGCATCCTTGCTTTATTCCTGATCCTAGAGGAAAAGCTTTCAGTTGAGTATCATTGTTCTCTTGAACACTTGTGTTGCTTCCACATTTGAAGAGTTGAAGGGTTTCAATTTCTCCACATCCTCATCAACAGGGATTTTCATATATGGCTTTAATTATGTTGAGGTAGTTTCTTTCTATTCCTAGTTTGTTGATTGTTTTTATGATGCAAGGGAGCTAAATTTTGTCAAATGTTTTATTCTGTATCAACTGAGATGATAATGTGGTTTTATTTCCTTCATTCTGTTAAGGTAATATATTACATTGATTGATTTTGATATGTTGAATCATATTTGTATTCCAGGAAAAAATTCCACTTCGTCATGGTGTATAAATCTTTTATTATGCTATTGAATTTAGTTTGTTAGTATTTTGTAAAGGACTTATCCATTAATCTTCACAAGAGATTGGCCTGTAGTTTTCTTTTCTTGTAGTATCTTTGTCTTGCTTTGGTATCAGGA
>NW_012147604.1:0-1346 GCF_000956105.1 Propithecus coquereli | reverse complement strand
CCTGCTCCATAGGCTGAGAGTTGGGGAAGATTTTCTGCTCTCTGGAACTTGGCAGTGGGGAAAGGGAAACACCCTCTTCTTTTGTGCTGTAGCCCGGACGTTCACTGGCAGGGGACTTATATCAGGAGGATGTTTTTAAAGCAGAGCATACCTGCCTTGACTTTGGCCATGAATGTTAATAGAAGGCTTCACTAGACTAATGACCAGCAGAAGCATTAGTGGTTGGTTTCATCAGTGTCAGAGTTGAACAGATGAGTGTCTTAGAGCTCAGTCTTGAGCATTTGGTTGGAGAACTAGTTCCAGGTAAGCACCTAGATCTTGTGAAAAATATCCCAAATGAATTATTAACTATTCTAGCTGTATTCGTACTCTAGTTATACCTTCCACTAAGAATTATGCGAGGAATATATTTAATAATTGACACAGATATGGTTTATTTTGCAAACCTAGAATTTATGAAGGTCCGATATACATTAACAGTGAGGTCTGGTAAATGCCTTTTCTTTTCTGCTCAAGAGAAGAGACGAAATCTTGTTTCTGAGCACAGGAGTCTTACTCACTTACAAAGTCTATAGGAGTTGGCACCCTCTCGGTGTACAGTAGGTTTCTGTGCTGGATGTCTTCCACTTGCTCCAGATCTCCTCTCAACCTTGCCACCCCCCTCTGTACCCTTGGAGTCTTACTTGTTTGGTTTACTCTATCTCATAAGTTTCCTTGAACTTTGGCTTTTGGTGGGGCCCTGTCTTGGGGATTCCTGGGGAGAGATCAAAAGGAGAAAGAAGATTAAGGTCAAGGTATTCACTCCCCCGGGCTATGTTCCTGTGTGGTCCTTCAGGCTGGCTGGATCCCTCATTGTAAGGCTGCAAACTCTACACACCTGTTTCTCTTAGGGTCTAGTACCCACTCCATCCCCTCATCCCTTTGGCTTAGGTAGAGAAGCAGCTTGATTGCTTCTGGTAATTGCGCTGACCTTTTGCTTCCCCTGTAACCCCACCCACACTTTTATAAAGAGTTTCTTTGTAAATAAACCCTCCTCCAATTGTGTTTGTTCAATGTGTCATTTGTTTCCTGTTAGGATCCTGCATGAGACATAGTCTTAAATATATATTGGTTGACTATACATTCATATGGTTTTAAAAAATAGTGGTTAAGAACTTTGGAGTTAGATTGAGATTCAAATTCTGGCTCCGACATTTACTAGATGAGGATCTCAGGCAAGTGCAGTTCTTTAAGCCTCACTTTTATTATTAGTGAACTGAGGATAATAGTACCTAATGCATTAGCTTGTTATAAGCATTAGCTGAGATAATAGATTAAAAGCATATATGCATATTTATCTAAAACAT
>NW_012147603.1:0-1182 GCF_000956105.1 Propithecus coquereli | reverse complement strand
GTCAGAGCAATTAAGCAAGAAAAATAAATTTAAAGGCATCCAAATCAGAAAGGAAAAAATAAAATTGTCTTTGTTTGCAAACAACATGACCTTATATATAGAAAATTTTTAAGATTCCATTTTAAAAAAACTTCTATAACTAAGAAATAAATTCAGTAAAGCTGCAGGATACAAAATTAACATACAAAAATCACTTGCACTTCTATATACTTGAACTATCTGAAAAAGAAATTACAATAATACTAAAAAGAATAAAAAATTTAGGAATAAAATTAACTAAAGAGGTAAAAGACTAGTATACTATAATAAAAACTATAAAATATTGATGAAGGAAATTAAAGACACAAACAAATGGAAAGACATCATGTGTCCATGATTGGAAAAATTAATACTGTTAACATATCTATACTACCCAAAAAAATCTACAGATTCAATGCAATCCATATCAAAATACCAATGGCATTTTTTATAGAAACAGAAAAAAACAATTCTAAGTCTGCACATGTAACCACAGAAGACCACAAATGGCAAATGAATTTTGATAAAGGCAATAAAGCTGTAGACATCACACTTCCTGATTTTAAACTATATTACAAAACCCCAGGGGGGGGGAAAAAACAGTATGGTATGAGCATAATGTCAGGGATTTCTTTTGTTTCTATGTGCCTAAAATCAGAAAATTTAGGAAACTATTTTTATCTATGTTAATCTTATTCAATTTTCTTAAAACCATTGAAAGATCCTCTCAACAATGGTTTATTTTCTTATCATTTTTAGTTTTAAATTTAAAAATTTTTAAATAAAATAAATCACTGTTGCAGTGTGATTAATTAACATGTACTGTTTGAAATCAAAGATACATTTTTTCAGTGTATTAGAAACCATGAATGTTCAAGGATTCACTATGTTTTTCTTTTTACTTTGGTAACTTTTCTTCCCTACCCTTTAGATTTACTGATTTGGGTGTTTAATTTTCATTCTAGGAGATTTTGATACTTGCACGTGAACTTGCATTTCTAAATGAGTTAGATTGAAATTATATGAAAAATATAACGTAAGTTTAGTTTAATTAGCAAAAAGTTAAGCAAGCTCAGGTGACATTTATTATACCAAGTCTTACATATAATAAGTGCTCTAATTAGTTAAATTGATTACTTATTTATTCAGAAAGGAATACTCCCA
>NW_012147602.1:0-913 GCF_000956105.1 Propithecus coquereli | reverse complement strand
AAAAATTATGTATATTTATTGTGTACAACATGTTGTTTTGAATTATGTATACATTATAGAATGGCTAAATTGGGCTGATTAACATATGCAATATCTTACATACCTACATACTTGTTTTTCTGTTGTGAGAACACTTGAAATCTACTCTCTTAGCATTTTTTAAGAATACAGTACATTGTTATTATTATAGTCAGCATGTTGTACAATAGATATCTTATTGAAATTTTGCATCCTTTAGCCAACATCTCTCTCTCTCCCCGACCCAACCCTTGGTACCACCATTCTACTCTCTACTTCTGTGAGTTCAATGTTTTTAGATTCCACATGTAAGTGAGATCATGCAATATTTACCTTTCTGTGCCTGGCTTATTTCACTTAGCATAATTTCCTCCAAGTTCATCCATGATGTTGCAAATGGTGCACCTCAGTGAAAAGTCTATCAACTGTAAATGCATGGATTTATTTCTGGGCTCTCTTCTCTGTTCCATTGGTCTATGTGTCTGTTTTTATGCCAGTATCATGCTGCTTTGATTATTATAGCTTTGTAGTAGATTTTGAGATCAGGTAGTGTGATGCCTACAGCTTTGTTCTTTTTCCTCCAGATTACGGTAGCTTGTCAGGGTCTTTTGTGGTTCCATACGAATTTTAGGGTTTTTTTTTTTCTATTTCTGTGAAAAATGTCATTGGGATTTTGATAAAGATTGCATTGTATCTGTAGATTGATTTGGGTAATATGGCCACTTTAACAATATTAATTCTTCTGGTCTATGAACATGGGATATCTTTCATTTATTTGTGTTTTTTTCAGTTTCTTTCATCAGCGGTTTACAGTTTTCAGTGTACAGGTCTTTCACCTTTTGATTAAATTTATTCCTAAGTATTTTTTTTTTTTAGTATCTATCGTACATGGTTT
>NW_012147601.1:21712-22523 GCF_000956105.1 Propithecus coquereli | reverse complement strand
GCTTTTGTGATGCAATAGTGCACAGAACCATCTAGAACATATTTTTGGAAAAAAGATCTGAAGATTATCAAGCTTCTAAATCTAATTACCATGAGGGATTGAAGAACATGTTAAAAGAGGCCTTGAGGATGCAATTAGCCAAATTCTGTGGGAAATTCTATAGGTCAACAAAGAAATGTCATAGAAGGGAGTGGGAAGAGAAGAAATTGGTATAAATTAAAAGAGACTTAAAAAATATACCAATCAAATGCAAAGTGTAGACCTTGTTTGGATCTTTTTTTTTTTTTTTTATGGAACGCTTCACGAATTTGCGTGTCATCCTTGTGCCAGAGGCCATGCTAATCTTCTCCGTACGGTTCCAATTTTAGTATATGTGCTGCCAAAGCGAGCACTTGTTTGGATCTTGATTGAAACAAACCAAGTGTAAAAGTACCTTTTACAGTGTGGAAATATACCTTTCGAGTGTGGAAATCTGAATGCAGACTAGGTATGGGATGGTGCTAAGTAATTATTATTACTCTTGTTGAGTGTAATAATGATACTGTGGTTATACTTTTTTAAAGAGTAGTTCTCTGTTGGGTAGACATACTACAGTATTTACCAGTTAAATTAAAGCATGTCTGGAATTTCCTTTAAAATATTCCAGGAGTAGGGGCGAATGCATGGGAAGGAGATAGGTGAAACAATGTTGACAATTCTTTAAAGTGGCTACATGGGAGTTTACTATTCTCTCTACTTTTGTGTATGTTTGAAATTGTCCATAAAAAAGAACTGGGCTTTGGTTTTCTTTTGTTGAATTTTAAATGGGCTT
>NW_012147601.1:18601-19017 GCF_000956105.1 Propithecus coquereli | reverse complement strand
GTAATGGTGTGGATTATCTTGAATACCTTTCAGAATCCCCTATGTTTTGCAGTGTCTAAGGGGACACTGAGAGTCTATGACCCTCACTAGTAGTACCATGTGGGGAAATGACTCTTAATTTTCCCTTAGGAGGAAAAGGATATGTGGGTCTCAAGGCCCGAGCTCTCAGGACATCTGACGCAGATTTGAACCAATTACACATGGAGTGGGGCATGATGATAATTTGAGCGTGCACAGATCCCTTCGCTCTGCATTGAAGCCAAAATGAAGAGGTGAGAACCAGTCTGATGAGAAAAATTTTAAAGATTGGTTGGTAAGATCCAGTGTTGATGAGAGTGTGGGGAAATGACATTGTTCGTTTTGTTTTAAGACAGTTTGCAGAATCTGTCAAAGTTTTAAATG
The DNA here is from genome assembly GCF_000956105.1 of Propithecus coquereli. Lineage (NCBI taxonomy): Eukaryota > Metazoa > Chordata > Mammalia > Primates > Indriidae > Propithecus > Propithecus coquereli. The sequence goes on along the minus strand of NW_012147601.1, from coordinate 18,615 downwards.
CATATACTTTTTTT
>NW_012147601.1:14804-16906 GCF_000956105.1 Propithecus coquereli | reverse complement strand
GTCTTGTCACTGGAAAGTGCTAGAGGAACACTGAAGGGACTTCTCTTCCTAGTTCCAGCGCTCTTCTTCTGGCTCCTACAGCACAGCTGCCAGTGGGCGGCTTCCTGGTGACACTTTGCCAGCACCCGGCAGACAGTTTCCTGCTCAGCCGCAGCCTGCAGCACCTCAGCAGACTTCTCTGCTAGCCAGTGGGCCACAACCTCGCCCTCACCAACAAGTTCTGGATGTCGGCCTTGGCAGGGAGGGAGAGCTTGTCTTTCCTTGGCTTCTCCATGTCAGCCCTAAAGGTCATAGTCGCTCCCTTTGTCTGCTATTCCTGTGTTCCTTAGAGTTCCGTCTACCTGTCTTAGCAATGAATCCCTTTTTACCAGTTAATAAGTCTTTGCATTGAATTTTCCCTGTTCAAATTACTGGTGTGCTTTCTGTCTCCTGACTGGATCCTGGCTGATACGGGATGCATTCATTATTTATTTTCACTTGTCCTTTGAGAACAAAATCCTTCAAAGCATATGGAGAACGTGGACGTAGGTGGGTAAAAATAACACACTTACATGGTGCTTGCCACGTGCTTGGCACTGCTTCAAGAACTTTACACCTTATTGACCAATTTAATCCTCACAACAGCACTATGAAATGAGTAGCATTATTATTTCGCCTCACAGATGAGGAATATGAGGCCAAGTGAGGTTGTATCATTTATTTCAGCAAGTGGTAAATGCAGAGTGTGCGACTGGAAAGTCCATACCCTTGACCCTATAAAGAGTAGATCGCTCATTTTGCCACTGGGAGGACAGCAGTGAGTGTGCCTCACATTGAGAACTGTACGTCTCAGGGGTCGCCCACGAGAGAGGCACTCATCAAGCTCAAAGAGGCCTGCGTGATGGCAGCCAAAGGGTCCTAACTTGAAGTAAGGGAAAGACCAGCTAGAACTATGACTGCTAGAGAGATGAAAACGAGTACCGAGATATTCCTTGATTGCCTCCTGCTGAGGGCTGGGGTTGGCTCCTTGTCAATCCTGGCAAGGGTTGGACCCCAACCTAGTGGGCCAGACACAGGAGGGAGGGTCTTAGAGGCCACAGCACAGACTGGACAGATCTGAACTTCCTTTGAGAGGGGGAGGGAAGAGTCTTAACAGAAGCAGCCATACAGCACCAGAGTTTCAGTAAACTCAGGATGGTTCTTAGGGCAAGCATTTTGGGTAAGTAGGAAAGCCCACCTGTGCGACTAAAGAAAGACAAGAAACTGGAGTAAAACAACCTACATTTACGTCTCTGTTCAGCCAACAGCTGGTCGTGTGACTTCCATAATTTTTCATTATACATATGTACAAGCGTTGGCTGAGCCATTCTCCTGTTGGTGGATATTTTGGGCTCTTTCCTGTTGAGGGATATTATGAATAAAGCTGCAAAGAGCATACTTGCACAATTCTTTTTATTTTTATTTCTCTTGGGCAAATACAGGAGTAGAACTGCTGAGTCATAAGGTAGATTTATGTATAGTTTCTTTGTTTTTAGCATTTTTTTATTGTGGTAAAATACACAGAACATAAAATTTACCATTTTAACCATTTTTTAAGTGTACAATTCAGCAGCAATAAATACATTGACATTGTTCTGCAATCATCACTACTATCCATCTCCACAATTTTTCATCATCCCAGCCTGAAACTCTGTACCCATTAAACACTAACTCCCCATTCCCTCCTCCCTCCATCCCCTAGTAACCACTGTTCTACCTTCTGTCTGTACAAATTTGACTATCCTAGGCATTCACATAAGTGGAATGATATACTATTTGTCCTCTTGTGCATGACTTATTTCACTTAGCATAATATTTTTAAGCTTTATCCATGTTGTAGCATATATCACAATTTCATTCCTTTTTAAGACTGAATAATATTCCATTATATGCATATGCCACATTTTGTTTATACACTCATCTGTTTATGGACATTTGAGTGGTTTCTACCTTTTGCTATTGTGAATAATGTTGCTATGAACAATGGTGTACAAATATCTGAGTTCCTGCTTTCAGATCTCTTGGTGTATATCTAAAAGTGGAATTGCTATACGGTTAATTTTATGTTTAATTTTTTTGATAAA
>NW_012147601.1:14288-14754 GCF_000956105.1 Propithecus coquereli | reverse complement strand
CCCGGCGGTCGGAAGACCGGGGAGCGCGTCCCCGCGACGGCTGCCCGGGAGCGCCCGGCCAGCCCGGCGAAGGCCAGAGGCTCGGGTGGCCGGGGGCGGCGACCGACCGTCCACGACCAGGCGGGGCGGGGGGGTGGCACCCGGGCCTTATCGTACTCGTGAGGTTTTCTGCGGCCGGGTGTCCCGCCCCAGTGGGCGCTCGGGCACTCCAGGCAGGAGGCGTGTCCCCAAATCCTATCAAGCCACCTGCATTCCGAGAACATGAAGATAACTCGGGGAGGGGTGGGGAACCTGCGGCCTTGGGGCCCCATGTGGCCTTCTGGATCCTTGAGTGCGACCTTTTGACCGAATCCAAATTTTACAGAACAAATCCTTTAAGAAAGGGATTTGTTCTGTGAAGTTTGGATTCTGTCAACGGCCTTGGGGATCTGGAGGGACACATGTGGCCTCGAGGCTGCTGGTTCCC
>NW_012147601.1:13707-14238 GCF_000956105.1 Propithecus coquereli | reverse complement strand
GTTGCTATGAACAATGGTGTACAAATATCTGAGTTCCTGCTTTCAGATCTCTTGGTGTATATCTAAAAGTGGAATTGCTATACGGTTAATTTTATGTTTAATTTTTTTGATAAACTACCATACTATTTTCCGCAGGAGCTGCACCATTTTACATTCCCACTAACAATGCACAAGAGTTCCAATTTCTCCCCATTTTCACCAACAGCTGTAATTTTCTGTTTTGGTTTTTTTGTTGTTGCTGTTGCTATTGTTTTTAATAATAGCCATCCTAATGGATGGGAAGTGGTATCTCATTGTGGTTTTGATTTGCATTTTCCTAATGATTACTGATGTTAGCACCTTTCATGGGCTCTTGGCCATTTATATATCTTCCTTGGAGACTCATCTATTCTAGTCCTTTGCCCATTTTTTAAGCTGTGTTGTTTGGTTTTTGTTGCTGAGTTTTAAGAGTTCTTTTTATATTCTGGATATTAACTCCTTATCAGATATACAATTTGCAAATATTTTCTCCCACTTTATAGGTTACCTTTT
>NW_012147601.1:11702-13657 GCF_000956105.1 Propithecus coquereli | reverse complement strand
GAGTGCTAGGATTACAGGCATGAGCCACTGCGCCCAGCCACATATACCTTTTGACCCAACAGTTTATAGAAACAGCCACACCTGTGAACAAATATACCACATTTCATCAAATCTAAGATGCCCTAGATTGTAAAGTGTACCATTATTTCATGCACCATTTTTTTAAATGTTACCATTTTAACTATGACACAGTACCTTCATAGAATTAGAATTTTTATTCTGTACTTAAGATAGCTCTTTTGGACAGATTCAGATGTACATTTTTAATCATTTATTCTCTTGAGAGCTACTGCTTTCTGCTCACCTTTTCGGCCTCGTAGTTTCTTCCATTTACAAACACTGCAAGCAAGAAAGCAGCTGAGGGTGCCGAGCTCACCTGATGTGCTTCCCTGCACCCTGAAGTTTTGCCCCTTGACCCTTATCAGTGGGAGGGTTAGTTTGATGACAGCTGATACATCAATAGCTAGTGTGACCACATAATTTATTCTCTGAACAGGGACATTTCTGAGAGCAAAAGGGGACCCTATTAATAATACTGGACCAACAAACTGAATTGTGACCATCCCAGGCAATCTGGAACATGTGGTCACCCTAATCATAGCTCCCTTTTGTACTACTATAACTACATAAAATATAATTACAGAAAATTCCTTGTTAAATTTCTTTAAATTACAAGAACATAGATGGGGTGCGTACCAGTCAGTACAGTGCTTCTCTGCTCCAAGCACACCCTTCTTTGCCCTGCTCTGTGATCCTGGAGCTAGGCCCTGACATCCTGTGTCAGCTGGTGCCACTGTTAGGTCTTGTCACTGGAAAGTGCTAGAGGAACACTGAAGGGACTTCTCTTCCTAGTTCCAGCGCTCTTCTTCTGGCTCCTACAGCACAGCTGCCAGTGGGCGGCTTCCTGGTGACACTTTGCCAGCACCCGGCAGACAGTTTCCTGCTCAGCCACAGCCTGCAGCACCTCAGCAGACTTCTCTGCTAGCCAGTGGGCCACAACCTCGCCCTCACCAACAAGTTCTGGATGTCGGCCTTGGCAGGGAGGGAGAGCTTGTCTTTCCTTGGCTTCTCCATGTCAGCCCTAAAGGTCATAGTCGCTCCCTTTGTCTGCTATTCCTGTGTTCCTTAGAGTTCCGTCTACCTCTCTTAGCAATGAATCCCTTTTTACCAGTTAATAAGTCTTTGCATTGAATTTTCCCTGTTCAAATTACTGGTGTGCTTTCTGTCTCCTGACTGGATCCTGGCTGATACGGGATGCATTCATTATTTATTTTCACTTGTCCTTTGAGAACAAAATCCTTCAAAGCATATGGAGAACGTGGACGTAGGTGGGTAAAAATAACACACTTACATGGTGCTTGCCACGTGCTTGGCACTGCTTCAAGAACTTTACACCTTATTGACCAATTTAATCCTCACAACAGCACTATGAAATGAGTAGCATTATTATTTCGCCTCACAGATGAGGAATATGAGGCCAAGTGAGGTTGTATCATTTATTTCAGCAAGTGGTAAATGCAGAGTGTGCGACTGGAAAGTCCATACCCTTGACCCTATAAAGAGTAGATCGCTCATTTTGCCACTGGGAGGACAGCAGTGAGTGTGCCTCACATTGAGAACTGTACGTCTCAGGGGTCGCCCACGAGAGAGGCACTCATCAAGCTCAAAGAGGCCTGCGTGATGGCGGCCAAAGGGTCCTAACTTGAAGTAAGGGAAAGACCAGCTAGAACTATGACTGCTAGAGAGATGAAAACGAGTACCGAGATATTCCTTGATTGCCTCCTGCTGAGGGCTGGGGTTGGCTCCTTGTCAATCCTGGCAAGGGTTGGACCCCAACCTAGTGGGCCAGACACAGGAGGGAGGGTCTTAGAGGCCACAGCACAGACTGGACAGATCTGAACTTCCTTTGAGAGGGGGAGGGAAGAGTCTTAACAGAAGCAGCCATACAGCACCAG
>NW_012147601.1:0-2132 GCF_000956105.1 Propithecus coquereli | reverse complement strand
TCTGCCATATCCACTGTAATTTTGTTGCTTCCTTTGGTAGTTCTAGCTCAGTTGTTCCCAAGCTTTAGTGTCTAAGAATTACTCTCAGACTTTGCGCCACACTCTGATTCCAGGGAGAAGTTGTTCTGAAAGACAGGAATTGATAGTAGGAGAATGTATTTTGTTTTGTATGGAACAAATTGTCTGAGATTAAAAAAATACGTTCTCATTGATTCTAATTGATGCCATTTGCTTCTGTAACCATGCTTGCTTTTAGTTGTTTGTTAAATATAGGAGTAAGAGCAGGAGTGACTCCATGACAAGCTGAATTTACTGGAATAGGCCTAAGTTTCAGTTTCCCCGAAACTGAAACACGGACCACAACTGGCACCAGCGCGAAAATTTAAAGTCCTGGGGCTTGGAGCCAACCAATCAGGAGTCAAAACAATCCACCACTTTCAAAAGAACCAATGGACTAAGGGGGGAGGAGGGATGGTGTGCCCAGCGTGTCGTGTAAAACCTGCGTGTTGTGTGCCACCGGTGTGTCGTGTGCAAAAGAAAGTATAAAAGCTTCACTTTTACCCCAGGGCAGGGTCCTGGTTCATAGGGAGGCCACTGTGTTGGTGCTCTGGGACTTGTACCCTAGCTTGAGCTAGCCAATAAACTCCTTTGTCATTTGCATCCTCGGTGACTCTGCCTCTGTGTTCCTGGGGCCAAGGGGAACCGGCTCTAACAGTTCCTCTCCCATTACTTGAAGAGAGGGCTGGCTAAGGAGAGCGGCGAGGAGTAGTAGGTCCAAACGTCAACAGCTTCTCAACAGTTTCCACTGACCTCCCAGAAGAGAGTATGGGATTGAGAGTACGAGAGTGCTGAGGCCCCAGAAGACAGACAATGGGAAATGTGGGCGAGGATGTGGAGAAACCGGAACCCTCCCACACGGCTGGTGGCAATGGAAAATGGTGCAGTCACTTTGGGAAACAGTTGTTTTTCCATGTTAAACACTAAATGCAATAAATGAAAGATACAAATATACAGCACATAAATACATGAGAACACAGGAAGGACTCTCACTAAACCTGGAATTGCAAGGAATCTGAGGACCTGAAACTACTAGGGATGACCAGAAGAAGGCAAGACTCGACTGAAGAAAGAAGCTGTAGCCCAGGACACAGGGGGGAGCCAAGAGCAGGGTCCCTCCAGGGGTGCTGGGAGCAGGCAGAAGGGGGCTTCACATTCAAGGGGGGGCGAATGTAGGGACGACTGCTAGGGTAACTAGCTGGGGCACTGAAGCAGGAGCATTGACCCCACGGACCCCTACCAGGGCCCGGTGACTGTGATAGGTTGTCTAGACCAGGCGGCAGGGAGCCAAGAATGTGGGAGCTTAGAGCGGAGAGACAGGGCGGTTCCTGGGGTACCTGGGCCCACCCAGGAGAAACGGAGTACCCAAGCCTAGAAGACTAGGTGCTGAGATGCCCTACCTGGTGGCAGGTCTTGCCTATCCCCACCATCTCTGAAAATAGCACGGAGAGCAACTCTGGCCTCATCCCCCAAGTAGGCCATGCACACAGAGACAGCCAGCAATCCACCTGAGATCGTCAACCACAAAGATGACTTTGCACAAGGGTCACTAGGCAGTTTGAGAAAAGCCAATACCATCAAAAAGAGACCAGATCTTCTCACAGCTTCTGTGGCTGAAAAATAAAAAAAAAAAAAAAAAAAAAGACCAGAGGAGAAAGACATATACCTGGAAGAATTAACAGACCAACCGGAACACTACTTTGTGGCAGAAGCTGGCTGTTGTTCACCACATCTGCCTCGCTTCCCTCCTGGGAACACAGCGAGGGCTTTCCCAGACTCCCTTAAAGTGAGGTGCCACCGTGTGACGGGGTTCACGGTGGAGTGTGAGCAGATGGTGCACACCACTCCGGCCAGGCCTGGCCTGCAAGTACCTCCACTGTCTCTGTGCCCCTTCGGCCAGCTGCCTGCCAGCACCAGGGCAATACTGGAAGTTACATGATGAAGGAGACAAGCTCCTCTGTCAGCTTCTGTCAAACCGGCTCCCTAAATGGCTGTGGGGATGGTGCTGCCTCCCCACGCGCCCTTATAATGGTGAGAAGGGAACTTCCATTGGGTTGAACCACACTGAGTTTGGG
>NW_012147600.1:0-1114 GCF_000956105.1 Propithecus coquereli | reverse complement strand
AGGAGGGGAGACGATAGCTAGCATTATCTGAGGTTGTTTACATTTTGTTGTATTTTAAATATTTTACTACACTCTAGCAGTGTTGTAAATGAGTGAAAAATAAAATTCATGAGTCAATGAGTAAAGAGCCATTTTAAATTGATGGCAGAAAAAAACAAATGGAATTTCTAGATCAAATGAGCATACAAAATTCTGAAGCTTTTCATTAAATTTAATCAAATTGACCTGAGAAGTTGTTCAATTTATACTCTCACATGCAGTATACCAGAGTAGCTGCCTTCTATACCATCATTCACGTCATTGTTAATATTGCATATAGCATTAACATTTTAAAGTTTTTTTAAAAAAAATAAGATAAAATAGTCAAACAATAGAAAAGATGAGTGAGAGATATAAAAAAGTCACCAGAAATAACCATCACTAATCTCTTGTTGATCATCCTTTCAAAAAACTCTTTATGGATACATATTCCACACTCAAAAAAGTTGTTTATGCTTGCTCCTTACAATTTTAAATTGGAAATATCCTTCTCTTTTTCCTTTTATTTTTCCTTCTTTTCTTTTTCTGCTTCTTTATCGCCTTCCCTCCTTCCCACTCTTCCTTCCTTCCACCTTTCTTTTTCTCATGCTTTGCTTTCGGATGGCTGTGATTGAGTTACTTCACTGAGTCAGCCCTGACTTTAGGAGGCACATTATGGCATGGTAGTTGAAAGCATGGGCCTTAGAGCCATACTACCAGGATCTGAATTCCACCTTGTCCTTGTCCTTGCTGAGACCTCTCTGTGTCTGTTTCCTTATCTGTAAAATGGGGTAATAACAGTACCTACTTCATTAGGTACTATTAATCCTTGTGAGGATTAGATGAGTTAATACATGTAAAATGTCTTGATCAATGTCTGATGCATAGTGACATATTTTCACTGTTATTACTTTTAATCGGTCATATATGTTACAAACATTTTCTTCTGCATATTGCTTGTCTTTTGGCTTTATTTATAGCATTGCTTTCCATACAGACTTTAAAATGTTTTTAGGCAGTAAACTATACTTAGTCTTTCCTTTATAGTTTTTATATTTCTGAATGTATTTTATAAAGCTTTGTCTCTTTATTTCTT
>NW_012147599.1:0-4152 GCF_000956105.1 Propithecus coquereli | reverse complement strand
AAAAAAAAAAAAAGGAAGTAACGCCACATTTCCCTGGCCGCAGGGCCCCGGACAGATGAGTGGAAATGTTCCGACTGCAAGCTGCAGGGCACATCGAAGTCTTTGTCTTCTAGGGGCGTGGGCTACCAGACACCCACTAGCCTCAGACTCTGCAACTATTTCCTAAGTTTATCTTCTCAGAGTGCTCCATCTAGCTTCCATACAGAAGTACTTGCACTTAGACATCTAAAGTCCCATAATATGACAATAACCAATAGCTTATATTAATAATGGAATATTTTAATAGGCATTATATAATAGAGTAGTAATATATTAATCAAACATTAAAATTTCCTAAGTGATTTATTGCATTGTCCCATTTCTTCTTCACAACAATCCAGAGAAAGGTTCCCCATTTTGTAGATGCAGAAACTGAGGCACAGAAGGATTGAATTTCCCCAAAGTCACCAGTTGACAAGGCTGGCTTGTACCCAGGTTTGCCTGATTCAAATGTCTGTGCTCTTAACCACTTTTCAAGTTCCCACCAAGTGCTTTGGCATCCAAAATATGAAAACACAAAAACATCTGGAGTAGCTTTGTTAATTACAGACAAAGCAGACTTCAGAGAACAGGGATAATGATAGGCATTAAATAATGATGAAGGGGTCAATTCTCCAAGAAGACCTAACAATCCTTAGTGCACCTAACAACAGACCGCCGAAATACACAAGGCGAAAACTGATAGAGCTGGAAGGACAAATAGACAGGTCCACTGTGATAGCTGAGGCTTCAACACCCCTGGGTCAGTAACAGACCCAGCAGGCAGAAAATTAGGAAAGACACGGATGAACTGAACAGCACCATCAGTCAATGGGATCTAATTGCCATTTATAGAATATTTCTCCCAACAGCAAAATACACATTCCCTCAAGCCCATATGGAACACTCACCAAGATATACCACATTCTGGGCCATGAAACACCTCTCAATGAATTTAAAAGAATAGAAATCATGCAAAGTATGCTCTCAGACTACAGTGGAATTAAACCAGAAATTAGTTACAGAAGGATAGCTGGAAAATTCCAAAATATTTGGAGTTAAACAATATACTTCAAAATAACACATGAGTCAAGGAAGAAGTCTCAAGAGAAATCAAGAATTATCTTAAGAAAATGAAAATACGACTTAAAATTGGTGGGACGCAGTAAAAGCAGGGCTTAAAGGGAAATTTATAGCATTGAATGCATATGTAAGAAAAGAAGAAAGATCTAAAATCAACAACCAAACCTTAGGAAACTAGAGAGAGAAGAACAGCATGAGCCTAGCACAAGCAGAACAGAAATAATAATTAGCAGAAATGAATGAAATTGAAAATAGGAAAACAGAAGAGGAAATCAAAGAAACCAAAAGTTGGTTCTTTGGAAAAGTCCATAAAATTAACAAATCTCTAGCAGGCTAACCAATAAAAGAAAGAAAGAAAGAAAGAAAAGAAAGAAAAGAAAAGAAAGAAAGAAAGAAAGAAAGAAAGAAAGAAAGAAAAAGGCACAAATTATTAAAATCAGACATGAAAGAGAGGCCATCACTACTGATCCTATGGACATTAAAGGAATGTTATGAATAACTCTTTGTCTACAAATTTGATAACTTGGATGAAAGGTACCAATTGCTTGAAAGACACAATCTACCAAAACTCACACAAGAGAAATAGATTATCTGAATGGGCCCTTATCTACCAAACAATTTGAATCAATAATTAATAATCTTCCAAACCAGAAAGCACTAGGCCCAGATAGATTCACTGGGTAAATTCTATCAACATTTAAGGAAGAAATGGTATCAGCTCCCTGCAATCTCTTCCAGAAAACAGAAGCAGAGGGAACACTTCTAACTCATTCTACGAGGCCAATATCACCCTAATACCCAAGTCGGATAAAGACATTACAAGAAAGGAAAACTATAAACCAGTATCTCTCATAAATATAGATGCAAAATCTTCAACAAAATATTAGCAAATAGAATCCAACAATGCATAAAAGGAATTATATACCACAATACCTGGGATTTATTCTAGCTATTCAAGACTGGTTTGACCTTCAAAATCGATTAATATAATCCATCACATCAACAGACTAAAGAAGAAAATAAATGGAGAGATATTCCATGCTCTATTTGTAATTCCCTAGTGAGGTATGACGTTTAGCATCTTTTCATGTGCTTATTGCCATCTGTATATCTTCTTTGGTGAGATATCTATTCAGATCGTTTGTCCATTTTTAATTTGGGTGGTTTTCTTATTGTTGAGTTTTAAAACTCATTTATTCTGGATACATGTTTATAGCATCTTTATTCATAATGACCCCAAACTGGAAGCAATCAAGACGCCTTTCAAAAAGTGAATGAATGAACAAACTGTGGTACACCCATACAATGAAATGTTAGTCAATGATAAAAATAAATGAGCTATCAAGCCACAAAAAGACGGAGGAACCTTAAATACATATTGTTTAGTGGGGGAAAAAAAGCTAATATAAAAGGGCTACACATTGTGTGATTCCAACTATATGAAATTTTGACAAAGATATAAAACTAAAGAAAGATTTGTAGCCAGGGGGTCAGGAGGAGATGGGGAGAGATGAACAGGTGGAGCACAGGATTTTTAGGGCAGGGAAGCGATTCTGTATGATGCTATAGTGGTGAATACGCAACATGTCTATGTCAAAACCCATAGAACTTTATAATACAAAGAGTAAACCCTAATGTAAACTATAGGCTTTAGTTAATAATAATATATTAATATTGATTCATCAATTGTAACAAATATACCATGGTAATGCATGATGTTAATAACAGGTGAATCTGTGTGTGTGTGTGTGTGTGTGTGTGTGTGTGTGTGTGTGGTGGGTGGAAGGGGTGGGATATATGGGAACTCGCTGTACTGTCTGCTCCCTTTTCCATAAAGCTAAAATCGTTTTAAAAAATAAAGTCTATTAAACAAATATTAAAACACATCAGCTCTTTGGGAAATGCTACCTACGTCATCTTCATCTCCACTCCTACTGATCACATTTCTTTGTGCTCTATGAACCCTTGATAACCCACCAAAAAGATAAATTCTACCTGTTGCATTTTGTTTTTTCTCTTCCCAAGTCCCATCACTTTCAGCTCCTCAAAAGCCGTCACTCTGTGACTAAGAAATCAGAGCAATGGCCAAGTTCAGCGGCTCACACCTGTAATCCCAGCACTTTGGGAGGCCGAGGCGGGAGGATTGCTTGAGGCCAGGAGTTTGAGACCAGCCTGGGCAACACAGTGAGACCCTGTCTCTACAAAACAGTAAAAAAATTAGCTGGGAGTGGTGGCACACACCTGTAGTCCCAGCTGCTCAGGAGGCTGAGGGAGGAGGATCAATTGATGCCAGGAATTTGAGGTCATGGTGAGCTATGATTGGGCCACTGCACCCCAGCCTGGATGACAGAATGAGACACTGCGTCTCTTAATAAGAAGAAAAGAAAGAAAGAAAGAAAGAAAGAAAGGAAGGAAGGAAGGAAGGAAAGAAAGAAGGAAGGAAAGAAAGAAGGAAAGGAAGGAAGGAAGGAAGGAAGGAAGGAAGGAAAAGCAATAATCAAAGCAAGAGGTTTTGGATGACAGCACAAAATGGGACAAGCCTCTGCCCCACATCAGGCCAAGGGAGCGTTCCTGAGGACTGCCTGGTTATACCGCTCCCTCCCACATTCTGACAATTTCAGAACACTCTTGTTGGTCAGGAGCCCTGCTGCTAATACAGGCTGAGTGTATAAGCTCCACCCCGCCGAGCTGTCTCACTATGAGATAAACTGTTGTTTTGTTTTTATCATTATTAGCAGCTAACATATTTTGAGAGCTTCCGTGAACTGGGCCCTGCCAAAGCACATTGCGTTCACTCCCTCATTTAATCTGCACAATAGCCCTGTCCAGGGAGCTCTATTATCGTCCCAATATTACAGATGAAGAAGCTGAGACTCAAACGGTGAAGGGAGAGAGCAGCATTGCCCTGACGCTAAAACCAGACAAAGACATTACGAGAAAACTGCAGACCAATGTCCCTAATGAATATTGATGCAAAAATCTGCAACAAAATATTAGCAAACAATTCAACAGCTCATTAAAAGGATTATACACCATGACCAAGTGGGATTT
>NW_012147598.1:0-1257 GCF_000956105.1 Propithecus coquereli | reverse complement strand
CAAAACAGGATCAAGACAAAATAGAACATATGACTAGATTTATGACAAGTAAATTGAATTATCAAAAAGTTCAGTAGAAAAACATTGAAGACTAGATGTCTCATTGGTAATTTCTACTATTTTAAGAAGAATTAACACCAATCTTTCACAAACTCTTCCTAAAAACAGGAAAGTGGGGGCACTTCCCGACTCACTCCATGTTGTATAAATGAGCCAAGGATGGCCCCTGTGTGTTGGCCCTTGGCTGTTCCTTCCTCAAAGCTCATCAGAACCAAATTCAAATTTTTACACATTCAGTTGATTTAAATACGGCCCAAGTAAGCAGATCTTTGCCATGTAGAATTTGCCTGTTTTGAACAGCCTGTGAAAATGCACCCAACATCTGCCAAGCACAGGTCAAAGTAAACCTTACAGCTATAAAAGACCCAAAGGCACTGCTGCCTTTAGGGCTCTCTGGCCTAGCTAAGATGCCTTGCCATGCTGTTGGGCAACATTTCCTATATATTCAAGCCCCTCTCTGATTCTCCTTTCCATGAGAAGTTCCCTTGACCTCCTCCTCTCCAGGCAGTGGTCCCCACGCTAGCTTCTGGATGATCTCATGCTATGAGGTATTTCCCTTACATGCCTGTCAAAGCATCACCTAAGTAAAGCCCATGTGTGCTACTGCCACCTATGGTCACATCTTTTTCCTTGATTATCCCTGAAATCTCACCAACTCCCACTATTGGCCTGTATTACTCTGATTCCAAAACCAGACAAAGTAATCACAGGAAAAGAAAACTACAGACTGTATCTCTTATAAAAAATAGACATAAAGTCCTCAACAAAATGCTAGCAAACTGAACCCAGAAACAAAAAGGATTCTACACTATGACCAAGTGGAAGTCCTATAGTCAACCAGGAAAGCAAGGTTGGTTCAACATATGAAAATCAACGAATGTAATTCATGGAATAAATAAAATTAAAGATGAAATAACATGATAATATCAATGGATAAAGAAAAGACATTTGATAAATCCAACACCCTTTCATGCTAAAAACACTGTAAAACTAGAAATTGAAGGGAATGCTCAACTTGATAAAAAGCAGCTATGAAAAATCCACAACTAACATCATACTTCATGGTAAACAACTGAAAGCTTTTGCCCTAAGATTGGAAACAAGAGAAGTACGTGTATACTTGCCATTTCTATTCAACATTGTACTGGAGGTTCTGGCCAGGACTGTTAGGAAAGAATATTAAATAAAAAGCATTCA
>NW_012147597.1:0-1091 GCF_000956105.1 Propithecus coquereli | reverse complement strand
GGTTAGTAGAAAGAAAGAAAGAATAAAAATCAGAGCATAAATAAATGAAATAGAGATTAGAAAAACAATACAAAAGATCAATGAAACAAAGACTTGGGTTTTTGAATATATAAACAAAATTAACAAACCTTTAGCTAGACTAATTAAGAAAAAAGAGAAGATTCAAATAAATAAGTCAGAGATGAAAAAGGAGACATTACAACTGTTACCACAGAAATATAGTCATAGAGACTATTATAATATCAAAAACAAACTTGATAACCTGGAAGAAATAGATAAATTTCTAGATACATACAACATACCAAGATTGAATCATGAAGAAATATTATAGAAAATCTGAACATACCAGTAACAAGTGAGGAGACTGAATCAATAATAAAATACCTTCCCTCAAAAAAGTTCAAAACCTGACAGTTTCACTGCTGAATTCTACAACCCATTTAAAGAAGAACTAATGCCAATTCTTCCCAAACTATTCCAAAAATTGATGAGGAGGGAATACTTCTAAATCCATTCTACAAAGCTACATTACTCTGATATCAAAACCAGACAAAAACAACAAAAGAAATCTACAGGCCAATACTTCTGATGAGCATAGATGCAAAATTCCTCAACAAAATACTAACAAGCCAAATTCAACAGCACATCAAAATGATCATTCACCACGATCAAATAGGATTCATCCGAAAGATGCACAGGTGATTCAACATATGCAAATCAATAAACATGGCACATCACATTAACATAATAAAGGACAAAAACTATATAATTATTTATATAGATGCAGAAAAAGCATTTGACAAAATTCAACATCCTTTCATGATAAAAACTTTCAATAAAGCGAGTGTACCTCATGAAAGAGTGTACCTTAACACAATCAAGGCCATATATGACAAACCCACCCCTAACATTATAATAAATGGGAATGAGTTGAAAGCTTTTCCCCTAAAAACTAGAACAAGGTAAGGATGCCCACTCTCACCACTTCTACTCAATATAGTACTTAAAGACCTAACCAGAGCAATCAGGCAAGAAAAAGAAAGAAAAGTCATTCAAATTGGAAAGGAGGAAGTGAAATTGACCCTGTTTGC
>NW_012147596.1:0-1147 GCF_000956105.1 Propithecus coquereli | reverse complement strand
TAAGATGCTTCCAGAGGAAGCAGCCTTCTGAGACTGAGAGTCAGAGGTAAGGTGTGGGGAAGGTGCAAAACTTCACTAGTTATCCTTTCATTTTCCTTGTCTGCCCTGATATTCTATTATAGCAACTGAGGAATTTCTAAAGCAGATGCCCTTCTTACTATTTCAGGGATCTTTGTTTGCTATTGACCAATAATTAGAATTTTAGAATTCGAGTTAGGAACAGCCGCTGAGGTCAACAAATCCAGTTATTTCCAAATTTACCTGAGCATAAAAGACACTTGGAAACTTTTTCCCTGGAGATTCTGATTCAAAATGTCTGGGGTGTGCCCCAGGAATTTACTATTTCAGCAAATAACTAGGTGATTCTATTGATCTGGCAATTGCAAGAATACTCTCATGTTATTGCTTTGGAGCTAAAAACTTTGAGACTCATTGTAGTAAACAAATCAATTGCAAAATTCCATAAACTGAAAGGAAGTTGAAGTGAGTTAGTGACAGATGTGTTAAAACCGAGATCTCCATTTAGACCAGAGATCTTTTTCCTTTTAATTCAGGGCCTGATTCATGTGAAACAATAGCAAATGTCTTTGTATCAATTGGTTTTCACCACCTATACCTCATAAGAATAGTGCATATCAAGACAGAAATTGTTTTTGCTTCACATACTGATGAAAAGTAAGACAAGCTACCCAAACCTTTTAAACCAATTTTCATTTGTTAGGTGAGCTAGGATCTAAAACCAGAACTTGACAAGTTTATGAGGAATGGTTATAAACTAAAACGAGTTACTGAGTGAGGCTGTAGAATCATTTTCCCAATGCATAGGTTTCTTTCTTATGCTTGCTTGCTTGCTTTCTTTCTTTCTTTCTTTCTTTCTTTCTTCCTTCCTTCCTTCCTTCCATCCTTCCTTCCTTCCTTCCTTTCTTAATGCAGTAGAACTAATAGCTAGTAGGTAGGGGAAAAGCCAAGTTGGTTCATTTCTATAAATCTGCTTTAGCATTATATAATCATTTAATAATATGCCATCTCTTCCCCCTTTTGATTCTAATTTTCCTTTATTCATAGCAAATAATTGATAATCACATGCACTTAAATGAGACTTTCATGTGAATGCAAGGGAATAACACATAGAATATATATTTTTTTT
>NW_012147595.1:0-4735 GCF_000956105.1 Propithecus coquereli | reverse complement strand
CATAAATCTTAGCATACTACCATCAGGTGGGAAAAAAGTATGTTGCACTGTTAGAAAAATTATACAAAACTTAGGTAAAGTTAACGTAGGTTACTGGATATTATTTCAGTACAGTGCTGGGCTTTCTACTGATTGAACTATCAACTCTGTAGTGACTGATGTTAACTGGTAGATTATTTGTTGAACAAATATGTAAATGATTTCTGTCCAGTGGAACAGAAAGCCTTAAATGTTTCAAGTTATGGCTTTGTATGATATTAACCAGTTTTGTATTTAATGCAATGTTGTTCTAACATTTATTAATTTCCTATGTGTATGCAATTTAATGTACATATATTTTGTTTATATCTTTATATAGTGTGTATTGTATGCACAAATCTCCTTCAACCATTTTCTTAATCTTAGCAGTTGTTCATTAATTGTGAAAAAATCTTTCACATGTTCATTTTTAATTTACATGAGTCTTAATTTTATTTTTGAAAATTTACAGCATCCTCAGACAAAAAAGAAGTAACATTTCACCATGTCTAAAAATAATAAAACATTTGATATTTCCCAGACGTCTGAATTCCCTGTCCAAACCAACTCTATACCTGACTTTTCCAATTCTCTTGCCTAAAGTAATGGTGTGGTTTTTAAAAAAATTACTGTGGCAAAATACACATAACATAAAATTTATCATTTTAACCATTTTAAAGTCTACAATTCAGTGGTACATTCACAATGTTGTGCAACCATCACCACTAACTCCGGAACTTTGTTGTCACCTCCAAAGGAAATGCTATGATCTTTTGGATGTAACAATCATGTGAAAAAGCTGCCATTTTTGTAGCATGAACGGATTAATATAAATTTAGCAAACTTGGTAATTTCATATTTCTTGAAACATTTCATATAAAATGCTAGTCTTTCCAAAATCTCACTCATTTACAACTTTTCTAAATGATTTCTTCTCTAAAAATTTATAACACTGTTTTTTCATTTTTATAACTGTATCCTTTCCAGCATGCCAGTCTATAACTGAAGGTACTGTAAGCATATTAATTTTTGTATCTTTTATATTTTCCCAATGCCTGTTCTTGATAATTTTTTAACATGGTATATTTCATTCCAGATTGTGGAATATAGGATGTTGCTTAGAAAGCCATATTGAAATTGCATCTCTTTACACACATTTTAACGTGATCTAATTTTCTATAGATGATATCACATTCTTCTCTATTTCACCGAATATAATCAATATAATTTAATGTCTATAAACCGATCATTTCAATGGCTACATGGTATTTCCTTAACACTTTCCTTGGTCTAGGAACTTAAAGGAGATCCTACTCCTGGCTCCATTTAATTGGTGTGCTATTCTACTCTTTCTTTCAGCCTTTAAGTGGCATTGAAGCAACACCTGTACTTTGAATTGTAAAATGTACATATTTGGCATACTCGGTTCCCCAAACTGGCCTCATCCCAACTTGCCAACTGCCTTTCTCACCAAACTCCTCTTACCTATTTAAGGCAGACTGGGTAAATCCATGCTGCTGGAACAGATTTTCCAATTACACACTTTTGTTTATACTACCACTGCCCAGTTTCGAGAATGACCTAATGACTTCCTTATCCTACCCTTCAGTGACCAATTTAAGTGAGTCCCTCTTCTCTGCAACATTCCTCAAGTACCACAGCTCACAGTAATCTCTCCCTTCATAAACTCAAAGAGTAGTATTTTATAATGAGCGTATGTTTGTCATATTATTAATTACCTTTGTAAGGATGCATAATGTATTTGCTTCTAGTTTTTAAAATGAAGAAGGGTCATTAATGCCAATTTTAACATAGAACTTTATTGAAAACACAGACTCGAATAGAGAACCATATATTTAAACAATGAATAGCAGGATAGCTTACTCAGGTGACTCAGCTCATTGGAAGCTTAATACTGAAAAATATCACAATCTGGACAAGAAGACAAATATCAACAACTGCGTTTACAGCTCTAATATTCATTTGGCATTCACAAAATGATCCAGCGCAGAACAAGAGTTTGACAAATTTAACATCAGCATTAAAAATATAAGTTACAACACAAAACCAGACTGTGAACACCAAAGCACTACTCAGGTCTCTTTGGGAACATAAGGCTGATCAGCGGCAGGTGTGTAATCATATTAGCTTTGTTGTCCCGCCTCGGGATCATTTTGATTGTCTATTTGGGCTTGTAGTTGCTTAGCTAACTCCTCAAATTCACGGAATGCGGAAATAAGCGGCTCAAGATTGAAATCATCATCAATTAAGGACATCCTTCCACTTTTTATAATGTTACTGATATTCTGAAACATCTTAATAACAATTTGGATATTATCATTTGTCTCTTCTATGTTAAAGAGACCCACAAATATTGAAAGAGCTTTGGCACTGAATAGTTTTTTTGCCACAGCAGGATTGTCAGACAAATTCAGTAGCATTTTCAGAACATGAAACTTTGTTCTCGCATTGGCTGTGGTTAACAAGGAGAGAAACCCAGACATATAATTGGCAATCAGTACGTGATAGTCAGTAGTCACAGTAAGGTGTCTAAGCATCCTTATTCCAGTCAGCTGCTCAAGGGAATTCACACCATGAGCAAGGGTTTCCTCACACACCTGACATATGAATGTCTCAATCATGTTTAGATTTGGATAAGGTGGAGCCATGTGAATCATATTTTCCAGAAAACTTGTCCTAACTCGGGAGGATGGATAATTGAGCAACGTTTCAATAAGTGAGACAACACCCGAATCACGAATGAAATCTCGGGTAAATTGAGAAGCACTTCTCATACCCATTGCAATTTTAGATATTTCATGAACAAAAGGATCCCGAATTTTTTCCCGTAATAAAAGGAGTTCTTCGAACTCTTCAGAACCAATTTTAAGCTCACACTGTATGCAGCTGCAGGACCAATTCTCAGGCTCTGCACTCGCCTTGGCCCTAAGATGCTCTCGAATTTCCTGGACTGACCGGTAGGAAGAATCATACTGAAATGGGAACTCAGCATCAGGCTGATCAGGCTGAGGTACAGATTCCTGCTCTTCCCCTTCTGGGCTAAGTTCTGTGTCCTTGGGATTTGCCTCAAACATTTTGTAAGCCTCTTCAGGAATTCTAAAGGGGGTGGTGGAAGGGAAGCCAATCCCATGACAAGGACCAGGTTTGAATTCAACAGTGACCTCTTCCCAGGTTTGGGGCCTGGAGGATACATTAAGCTCCACCCCAGCTGAATCTCTGAACCTGTTACTAGCCCTGTACACAGGACTGGGATTTAGGTCAAAGCAGGCCTCATCTCTGTCCCAGAACCAGGACCCAAATATGGCCTCTTCTTCAGACTCTGGCCTGGCCTCTTCTCTGGCCACAGCCCCCAAACTGGACTTTTCCTCGGCCCAGAACAAAGATCCGCCTATGGCCCCCTCCTCAGCCCCTGGCTCAGATTCACAGATTGCTGAAGCCCCAGCTTCCAAATTGGCCTCTTTTTCTGCCCAGAACCAGGATCCAATAATGACGTCCTCCTCAAACTTGGGCTCTTGTTTGACCCTATCACCATTATGAACATCCTTCTGGGCCCTGGATTTCAGGATGGTATTAGGCTCTTCCTTGTCTCTGTGCCTGAATCTACTATTGGCTTCTTCTCCAGGCAAAAACCAGGATTCCTTATAGAACTCATCTTCAGACTCAGATTCAAAGCAGTCTTCTCTCTTTGTCCTGAGCTTGGACCTGACATTTGCCTCTTCTCTGACTGTGGGCCTGAACAAGTTATTGGTATTTTCTCCAGGCCAGAGGCAGAATGGGTTGCCAGCCTCATCCTCAGACCCAGACCAGGAATCAATATAGGGTTCTTGCTTGGATCTGGGCCTGGACCTGGGGTTAGTCTGGTGCTTAGCCCTGTGCCTGGACCTGGTATTGGCTTCTTCCCTGGGCCATGACCTGATACTGGTCTCTTCTCCAGACCAGAAAGAAGACACCGTAGAGGTCTCATCTGCTGACCAAAATCCAGACTCATTAGAGGCCTCCTCTCTGGCCCTGGGCCTGGGATAGCACCAAGACCCCATGGTAGGTTCGTCCCCTGGTCCAAACCAGGGTTGGATTCCTTTCTGAGCCTGGGAGCCAGGAAAGGTTTCAGCATCCATATTCGCTAGTTCTCTATCGATAGATAGTCCCTTAGATTTAGTAACTGACCCAGACTCGGTACTGACCAGTGGCCA
The DNA here is from genome assembly GCF_000956105.1 of Propithecus coquereli. Classification (NCBI taxonomy): domain Eukaryota; kingdom Metazoa; phylum Chordata; class Mammalia; order Primates; family Indriidae; genus Propithecus; species Propithecus coquereli. Next base: position 506 of record NW_012147595.1, on the reverse strand, counting down.
GGAAACGGCATTAGTCTGGGACACTCCCTCTGCCTGTGACATTGCCTCAGCCGCAAACTCAGTCTGGGCCCATGCCTGGGCTTCATCCTGGGGCCTTGCCCCAGGAATTACCTTGGCCTCAGTCTTAGGACGTGCTCCACCTACTGCCTTGGCCTCATTTTTGGGCCTTGCCCCAGCCATTGTCTGGGCCTCATTTTTGGGCCTTGCCCCAGGCATTGCCTGGGCCTCATTTTTAGGTCTTGCCCCAGCCACTGCCTGGGCCTCAGTTTTAGGCCTTGCCCCAGGCACAGGCTTGTTCTCAGTTTTGGACTTTGCCCCGGAAGTTACCTGGGTCTGAGTCCTAACCTTGGGCCTGACGACGAGAGGGACTTCATTTTCTCTCTCAGCCCCAGCCACAGCCTCTTCCCCAGTCTTCTTTTCAGGCTTGGCCTGGGCACTAGGCTCAATCTCTGCACCAGTCATGGTACAAGTTACAGAGAACACCCAGTTATATAGCCCTCCCTCAA
>NW_012147594.1:0-985 GCF_000956105.1 Propithecus coquereli | reverse complement strand
TGTCTTGGTATAGGCATGCAATGTGAATTAATCAAATTGAGGTAATTAGGGTATCTGTAACCTCAGGCATTTAACATTTCTTTGTGTTGGGAACATTCCAATTCCACTTTTTCAGTTATTTTAAAGTACTTAAACTTTAAACGAACTTATTGTTGACTATAGTAACTTTGTTGTGCTATCAAATATTGTTCATTGTATCTAACTATCTAACTATATTTTTGTACCCATTAAACATTACCACATTATCCTCCCTACTTGCTACTCTTCTCACCCTCTGGTAACCATCATTCTACTCTCTGTCTCCACGAGATCAATTGTTTTTAATATTTATTTTCCACATATGAGTGAGAACTCATGAGATTTGTCTTTCTGTGTTTGGCTTATTTCACTTAATATAATGTTCTTTAATTCCATCCAGTTGCAGATGGAAGGATTTCATTCTTTTTGTGGCTGTGTAATATTCCATTGTGTATATGGACCACAAGTTTTCTATTTATTCATCTGTTGATGGACACTTAGGTTGATTCTCTATCTTGGCTATTATGAACAGTGCTGAAATAAACCTGAGAATGGAAATATCTTTTTGATATACTGAATTCCCCTCCTTTGGATATATAGCCAGCTGTGGGATTGCTGGGCTATATGGTAGTTCTATTTTTAGCTTTTTGAGGAGCCTCCATACTATTCTCCATTGTGGTTGCACTAATTTATATTAATACCAACAGTGTACGAAGGTTCCCCTTCTCCACATCCTTACCAGTATTCATTACTACTTGTCTTTTTGATAAAAGTCATTTTAATTGGGGTGAGATGATATCTCATTGTAGTTTTGATTTTCATTTCTCTGATGACTAATGATGTTGAACATTTTTTTCATATACCTATTGGCCATTTGTATGTCTTCTTTTGAGAGATTTCTATTTAGATCCTTTGTTCATTTTCTAATTGGATTATTTGATTTTTTTTCCCTATTGTATTGTTGGAG
>NW_012147593.1:0-1235 GCF_000956105.1 Propithecus coquereli | reverse complement strand
TCTTACTATTAGCACTGAAACATTTGAGGCTTCAGCATGTAAACATAAAAAAAATACTCCTGAATATTGGGTCCACTGATACTGGAGTAAGCAATTTTAAATATATACCTAATTTCATCTTCTATCAGTGACTATTATTGTCATTAAAACTAATACTTGCAATTGATTGATGCTTTTTTCCAAATGACTTACGCCTGCCTTATTTTACATCATTGAGTTCACATAAGTGACCACCAAATGTCATTGCTATGTATATTATTCACTCAATCATCCAACAATTAAAAATGCAGTAAGCGCAGACTCAGAAGGAGTGTAATTCCCAACAGAAAATAGGTTTGAAACAACAATGAAGCAAAACTCTCAGTAAGTGCAAAGTTTTTTTTAACTCTGCTCTAGCAGTTGAGGAAAAATGCTTAATCAAGGAATGCAAGAAAGAGCCAAGGAGAAAGAAAAAGTTAAGCAATGGAGAAATGTGTTCCAGACCCTATTCATCCCGGAAAGTACATTTATTTTCTCTGCCTAAATTTGGGAAATAGGAAGAGGAAGGGCATTCAGGAGACTATAAACTCAATCCTACTATAATGGCAGAAAGTATTTTTCAGAAGGCAGACACAAGAAATAACAGTGTTTGCAAATTATTTCTATTCAAGAAATCTCAACTTTGCATTTAGATAATTTTGTATCATAATCGAAGAGAATAAAAATAGCTAACATTAAAGACATTTGGTTAGCTCTTTGTAGTAGAGTAAAACCCATCGCTGAACTTCAATTAAAAACTTCATGTAGTTACATAAAAGTATACCAGGATTACTGCAGTTATTATATCAGTTTTGATGCAAAAAAAATGCTTCATTTGATAAAGGTCAGTATGCATCAATTGATATATGTTAACAAGGGATATTAAATCAAAGGAATGAAAAAGGCAACCTAGTCCACCCAGATATTTCATTAGACACCTCACAGCTTTTCCTCCATAATCTAGTGAGAAGGGGCTACTCATCTACACAAAACCAAAACTCTACCTTGGGTACGCTGGCCCATGGAGGGACTTCAGTGCATTTGTATGACTTCTGGAATAAAAGATTGAATGGATGACTGAACTGGTCTATATCTGGATATTCTCAGTTTGGCTGCTTTTTTAAAAAAATATGCAGTTTATTAGAATAGATTCAGTTCTTCTTAGCTAATTCTTTTACTATTTTACTATATGCTGAATTGTAAAGAGAACTTCCTCA
>NW_012147592.1:0-2110 GCF_000956105.1 Propithecus coquereli | reverse complement strand
AGAGGACAGCACAAAGAAAGATCACCAGAATTTGCAAAGGGGGAGCCATTACGTGCAAAGCTGTCACATGTGATAAGACTCCACGAGGCTATGCAAACAATAGTTACTGGCACAGGAATGCTTCCTGGAGCTATTAGTTGAAAAATATCTAAAACACAAAGAGAAAGAAAGATATGTGAGTTCAAGTTAACTGGAATAGAGATATCTTATTGAACATCAAAGACATTCAGAAGAGACTTTCAAGGAGCCATGCTTTAGTAGTAGAGATAAATTAGACCTGGAGTGAAGTCTACTCGAAACCTGTCCCAGTGAACTTAGAAGGATGAAAATGAAAAATCAAATGGCTTTATGGAGAATTATATCAAACACTTTAGAAAGAAACGATATATACTATATATTCTATCAAAATATAGGTGAGAATGGGATATTCTCAATTCACTCTATGAAGTCAGCATTACCCTAACATCAAACCAAGTACTCCAACTCTGAAAAAAACAATGGAGAAGATCCTACAGGTTGAAATGAAGCGATTTATACCATTTTCTGAAATGCTGCATGAACTAGAAGAAATGGAATTCAGTAATTTAAGCCCAATAATCCCTGGAACATTTGTGATAATGAAGTCTTTTCTAAATTCATTCATTAAGTCATTAAATATTTAAGTGTTTCTCAGGTGCAAAGTGATCCAAAGTGGATATAAAGATTAAAGGAACCATAGGTCACATCTTTAGAGATCTTCTAATCTGGAAGGATATAGAAATATAACTCCCATTCAGTATGCATAATGTGTGAGTTTTCTTTCCTAGGTATTTATTTATATACCAGAATTCTATGAGATTTCAAAGATATAGAAAACTATAAAACAAGACAACATATGCTAAATTTGGGGAGAAAAGAACAAGCAAAATGTGACTAGAATTCATAAGTAAGTAATCATTAGTTGTTGGGAAGAGCAATGAAGATCTCTTACAGTTGAGTGAGACTGTGAAAGATGGAGATGATTTGAACTGGCCACATTCTTGGGAGTGGAAACAGCAATGAGAAGAAGGGAGAGGTTGGAAAGTAGTTGCACTAAGAAAATAGAAAGTAAACCAGTTTAGGGGAAGCACTGGGTAGGTCTAGGAACTAGGAGGAAGTTGAGAATTGAGTTGTGAAGAAAGATTAAGTCCAGGGACTGACAAATCTTTACCAGCATGCTGTGTATGGATCTATCCTATTAACAGTGAGGAAATGACACAATAAAAGCAGTGTTTTGGAGGATTAATCTGGCAGCCATATCAGACCAATTTGATAGTCAAAGAAAATGGTGGTTATCATAGTAAGGCAAGTGAGAGATAAAGTGTTAATAATCCATCCATCCATCCATCCATCCGTCTGTCTATCCATCCTTCCATTCATTCATTTACTCGGTATTTATCATCTTCTTTTTGTCCTATACTATGGCAAGCACAAGGACATAGGCAATAAGAAAATAAAGATGGAATTTTGGCTGTCCCAAATTTACTTTCTGTCAGGAAATAATGACATGAACCCAAATAATTGCAAGTATGGTGAGTTTCACAATTGTGGATATAAAAGGTGTTCTGGAGTCACAATGGTTGAAAGAGATTAAGATCCCTATATCCTCCACTTCTTGCCATAAATAGACCTCCCTGCAAGATCCCAAAAGAGATAAATAGAAGAAAGAGAAGAGACAAATTACTCTTTAGTACTAACTTGAATTTGGCCACAACTCCCATACAACACTGTTTTATTGTAAATAGCCTTCAAGAATCTAGACCATATCCCTTCTCCTCATGGACCTGTCTTGTTTGTTCCCATTTTGCTTTCTAAAGTTTGGTGTGAGGGGAAGGTAAACTTTACAAAAAGGATAGCAGAGGTGTGACCTCTGAAATGTAAAAGAAAAAAAGAAGAAGGAGTGAGGAAGGAAGGGAGACAAAATGACAGAGAAAAGGAGAGAGAAAATAAACAAAAATAGGATAAACACACAAATTCAAAGGGAAAAAGAATAAACTTTATAGAAGCAAGAGTTCTGAATCACTTTTATACTACCCACAAAAACTTTTACCCCTTAGTGTCATCACTTTATAATGTTCTTTTTTTAAAAAAA
>NW_012147591.1:0-4371 GCF_000956105.1 Propithecus coquereli | reverse complement strand
TTCATGTTCTGTCATGTCTTCTCTACAAAATCTACCCCTGAACAGCCCCAGAGTGCCCAAAATTTCTAGAATATGTGGCCTTACTGAGGAGAGTCTATGGGTTCTCACTGCCCATAGGTATGAGAAGAAGAAATAGGGAAGAAAGGAGCCATTCTCTCAGAGAGGAAAAGCAGTGGCCCTAAAATTCATGGCAAAGGGGTGGCAGAGCCAGCACGGACACCCACACCTCCCTGCCGCTTGGTTCTTCTGCACCCTACTGCCCTCCAGGAACTGCTCAGGTCCTAGGGGATGGGAGTCACCTCACAAGCAGCAGAGTCGGGGACTAACCAGCCTCACTTCCTGAACTCAACGGCTACATGTGCCCAGGGGCTGCCATATTAGATGGTGCAGGTATTAAACATTTCCACTATCTCAGAAAAATGCTATTAGACAGATCAGGCCTAGAGCCTTAGCAGAGAAGGCTTGCTGCCAACTCTCATCATAAAGGAGCTCACAAACTCTACAACCACCATTACCACTGCTATCCTAATACTACCGAAAAATTGATAGATCTCTCTCTCTCTCTCTGAGAATGGCTTTTCTGCTGAAGTTTGCTACTAACTGCCTCATTCCTTTCCATTCCTTCAGCAAACTGGCTCTTGATTTGATTAGCTCTCTCTGTGGATAGATATTTCTTAATACTTAGCTGAAACATCATTTTACCCCAGAAAAGTAATTTACAACCTGTTGAGTACTTGTGGAAGTCTCTTAGAGGAAGTAACCAGAATTGTAAAGGTAGAGAGACTGGGCAGAACAGTTTGGGTGATAGCAAATGCCCAGCAGACATGAATATAAATATAGAAAGCTTCTGTAAAATCAAGCAAGCACATCTAAGCACTTTATCTGTGGTCCTCGGTATGTGTTCAATACCTGAGAACCCCCTCATTTAGCCCTAGCTCTAAAGAATGCCAGCCCTTAGACAGGGCCAGCCCTTAAACCCCAGAGAAAGAAGCATAGTATTTTGCCTTGAAACCATGATATCCATGAACTACTTATTCAAACAAGATAATTAAATGCTAAAGAAATAAAAATGGAGTTATAGTGAAAGGCAGCCACATCACGTTCCACCACGCAGAAGTAAGGACAGAATGAGGTTGCAGCCACGTTTCATCCTAACCCCTTCTCTAGGAGTCAGAAGGCAGGAAAGAACCTAGAATATTTCCAGACTTTCTCGTACAATTGCAGATGTATGTGCATACCTATCAAAACAAATGTTGGGGAAGAGTCAGAACAGGCAGATTTTCTCCTCTTATGAGAAGGGGACATTATGTCCACCAAAATATCACAAACAGGTAAGTCCATTTTTCCCCTTCTGCACAAATATGGGAATGAAGCAATTGACCATACTGTACTCAGTTCAAGTAAGCCTCGAGGGGCTCACTTATGATGAATTAGATCAAGTTACCACATATTTCTCGCTCTCCAAATGGAATAATTTAAGCATGAAATGGCTCATAAAAGAAAAACAAACACACAAAACCAAGGCAAAAACAAAAAGGTGCAGAAATAGCGAAGCTTTCTGATCCCTATATCTCTTCCTCTAACAAACATGACCCTTCCCTTGTTAACTGGATTTTATATAAGTCCAAGAAGCAGCAAAATTTGACATGCATAAAACTCAACTCACCATTTCATTCTCCCTCAACCAAATCTTCTCATCATTTTATTTTGCTGTGAAAGGCATAGAACCCCATACTATTCTTTTTGTTATAACTCTTTGTTCCCTTTCTAATCAATTCCATTGGGCTATATACTCTTTGTTGATGGTCCTATGTTGGATGACATTTTGAAATATAAACACACTTTTAATTCTTAATAATTACTTTTTTAACCTGAAGCCTTTTCACTATTAACACTGGATGATGAAGTTGAAGCTGATAGCTTCACAAGAAAGCCAAACACAGAAAACATAAAAAGACAAATACATGGCATATGACTTTCAAAATACACTCATGAATTCCATAACAAAGACAATGTTTCTAAAAACCAACACGAGTGAAGCCTTTTTGAGAAAAAAGAAAATGTTTTTTGTGTTTCAAAAGACTGAGCCCAAAGAACTCATAGCATAAAGTTAATACTATAAACAATAGAACACAAGAAAAACACATGATAATGTAAGAACCAATTTGCCCATATGAGGAAATAAACTCTACTGATTACTGGAGCAGGAAGAATGAGAAGAGGAGAAAATTAGAAATAAATAGTAAAACAATAGAGTTGGGATTATTGATATGGGTTTCTAGGAAAGGACTTATTTTTCCTCCCTCATAATAGAGGGGACCTGTGTACCCTTTATTAGGGCTAAGTTCTGGGTAGAAAACTTGCAGAAAAACTTACATGCGGCCAGAGTACTAATGGCTGAGGGGGCATCTAGACGGATGAAAGGAATGAGTGAGTCCATACATCCCAGTATGGTGTGGCAAGGAACCATAGAATCCCCAGCCAAGAATCCCCATTCTCCTCTAAGAGCTCTGTAGAAAAACTGAAGGATCCAGCACAGAAAAACCTGTATCTCAATTGGGATCAGGAAGACAAACTGTGAGTCTTTCACACTTGCAAGAAAAGGTAGGACTATGTCACCTAAACAGATGCCATGGGGGTAGAAACCATCACAGACTGGGTTCCATGAAAGCAGGACCTAAGACAAAGGCAGGTCTACAGGAAGCTTATTTGGCAATGTGAGGCCAGGGAGTAGGAATGAGAAGCTGAGAAAGTAGAAACAGGAAGGAAGAAAGTCATAATAAGTCAGCTTCACCAAATTGGCTACTACTCCAGAAGACTAGTAGCTTGATTAGGAAGCAGTGTCTGAGGTGCCTTATGAAATATGTATCAAAAGTGTTTGCCCAGAGGATGAAAGAGGAAGCCATTCATTCACTAGCTTTTATTGCACAAGGAATGGTCAAGAGTAGCCGTACAGAGAACTAACTCCCATGCTCTTCCAAATTACATGTGTGAATCTGAGTGCGTACCCATAGACAGCCATGCCTCAATAGCACAGAGGCCCCAGGACAGGAAGCGAGTGACCCCTAGTGTAGTCCCAAGTCGCAGCAACTGATGCCATTCTGAGCTCTTGAGTCTGGAGCACCCAATCTACACAGGGATTGGCTTCACTGCAACTGCCTCTGCACTGGCACTGCCAAGCTGGAGAGGAAATGGGGAGAGTAGATGCTCTCACAGACCTCATGACTGGGAGCCAAGCACCCACCCCCGGGGAATTCAAATGGAGTGGGCACTGATGCCACTCAAGAGCTCCCATGGTAACAGCTTCAGTGGGACCTGTGTGGAGAAAGAACTCTAGCCATCCAGCAGCCCAGTACCTGCAGCCCCATATGTCACCTGCTGAAACATGCCCCATGGCCCTGCGTGCTACCCAGTGAGCCACACCCCTGTGGCATCATATGATGCCATGCCTGGAGTCCAGCACTCTGCTATAGACCCATTAGGTACAAGCCATTCCCCACTGCATGCCACCATTACACCAGGACCTGGGTGGAGCAAATGCCCACAACCTTGATGCTCACAGCCACTGCCTAAATGGCCTCACCCAGCAGCCACTGCCACTGCTGTAAGAAGATCCAGGCAGAGCAATATCCGAAGACACCTAACTTCATGGAGAGGGACTCACCCAACCCCCTCATCCGAGCTTCCAATAGTGGCCTGCGACCAACCCGTCACTCCACATGAAGATCCCTCAGCACCAGCTTCAACTGTGACAACCACAGGGGAACGGGACAATGCAGAACAGCTACATTACAAAATCTCAGTGCATCTACCCCTTTCCTCCCAGATCAATCTTCCAGAATAGGACACAAAATCACCATCTAGGGTCCTCTCCTTCTCACTAATTAGGAGAATTCCCAGCAGAGAACAGGTACACTGCAAACCCATCTACCCTGAGCTAAGAGAAGAGGTTTCAGGTATGAAACTAGCAAAAGCACTCTGGCAACATAAAAAAAAAAGAGAGATAGTTTGACACCCCAAAAAGATCACAATAGATCTACAACAACTGATCTCAAATAAAAGGCAATTGTCTAAATGTCAGAAATGGAATTCAGAATATGGATGGCAAATAAGATGAATGGGCTTGAAGAGAAAGTTGAAAAGCAATACAAAGAAGCCAAAAACACCTCAAGACATGAATGAAAAAAAAGGAAAAAAATCTCTAAAGAAATAGACTACAGGCCGGGCGCGGTGGCTCACGCCTGTAATCCTAACACTCTGGGAGGCCAAGGCGGGTGGATCGCTCAAGGTCAGGAGTTCGAGACCAGCAAGAGCGAGACCCCGTCTCTACTAAAAATAGAAAGAAATAATCTGGACAGCTAAAAATATATA
>NW_012147590.1:33212-34142 GCF_000956105.1 Propithecus coquereli | reverse complement strand
TCCTGGGCTCAAGCGATCCTCCTGCCTCAGCCTCCCGAGTAGCTGGGACTACAGGCATGCGCCACCGTGCCCGGCTAATTTTTTGTTTCTATTTTTAGTTGCCTGTATAATTTTTCCTATTTTTACTAGAGAGACGTGGGTCTCGCTCTTGTTCAGGCTGGTCTTGAACTCCTTGACCTCAAGCGATCGTCCCGCCTCAGCCTCCCAGAGTGCTAGGATTACAGGCGTGAGCCACTGTGCCCGGCCCAAACTGAGTGTTTTTGAACTTCATAGAGTGTGTATTTCACACTGTGCAAATACCAAAACCGGTTTCAGCTGGTCTGGGTGGGGATCAGACGTCCTACCCACAATTCAGTTGAACCCACCTGTGCAGTAACACTCCTCCCACAGAACAAAACAAACTTGAGTGTTCTGGCTGCAGCCAACGGCAATCAAGTCAGGGCCTCAAGCTTTGTTTTCAAAAGAAAAATTCTCATTTGTCACGCCGTCCACCCCCACCCCTACCCCTGCCTAGGCAGGGTTTTTGGGGTTTTTTTTTGTTTTTTTCAAAATATTATGGGGGTACAAATGTTTTTGGTTACATGGATCACTTTTGTAATGCTTGAGTCAGGGTTATAAGTGTGCCCATCACCCAGATTGTGTTCATTGTATCCATTAGGTAGGTTTTTGCCTGTCCCCTCCTTCCCCCTCCCCTCTGCTTGATTGCCACTGAGTTTTACTTCCCTCTGTGCACGTGTGCTCATCCGTTAGTTCCAATTTAATAGCGAGCACATGTGGTGTTTGTTGTTCCATCCTTTGGATACTTAGGATAATGGTCTCCAGTTCCATCCAAATTGTTGCAAAAGGCATTAATTCATCCTTCTGCATTAGGCAGGGTTCTTGTGTTCTGTCCTCCCAAAGCAGCCCCCTTTGCCATGCTTCGCGTGTTTG
>NW_012147590.1:30078-31802 GCF_000956105.1 Propithecus coquereli | reverse complement strand
CATGAGATAGAGATACTGCATTTTATTTTATGACAGACCATACAGAAAGCTTGAGGGTGTTCTTATCACCTCTGGACTCCTTACAGACGTAAGCACAGATCTGTAGGATCAAATAGGCACAAAATATCTTCCAAATGTTTCACATTGCAAAGTTGAAACCTGAGCTTAGAACAGGAGCGCCCGCGCTATGGAAGAGCACGTGGAAGTTATTAAATGTTTGCACAAAATACGGGAACCTCCATTGACTCTGTTTTTTGGCCAGAGGCAAATCAAAGTAATTTAACCGAGATTTATTGCGGCGCTTGGGTTTTGGACAAAGGCCTAGCAATTATAAACTTCTCTAGCAACAACGGCAGGCCTGTGCGGGAGAATGAACACCTGGTTTCGGCTCCTGGAATTCTAGAGCTCCATTCCAGTCGCCCTGCTGAAGTCACAAGCATTCTGTCTTTTTGCTTCACATGGCAAGGTTACCTGGGGTTCAATACCCAACCGAAACAGGACGGGTTTTAAATATTTACATTGACCTTCGTTAGAAACCAGAGACTAGTTTCATCCGACGGCTTTGCCACTTGTCGTATATAAACCATTGTCTTAGGCAGCAAATTCTAAGGACGGTTAATCCAGGGCTTCTCTAATTGCTCATTCACTTCTGCTTCTTAAAACATTCAACGTGGCTGACCCCGTCTCCTTTTTGAAAATTTCTCTACAGCTTTGTCTCTAGCTGTGGTTTTCTGTTTTTCTTCCTCCTCTGGTTCACCTTCTTGCTGCCTTTGCTCACTTACTTCTTTCTCTTCTATTCACTCAGCGAATGTCGACGGGGGGGCCTGCAACGGCCCGCGCTCTCCGCAGGGAGCAAAGTGGATGCGGGGCTCGCTTCCTTGGGGTGCACCTGAGAGAGGGGAGAGGGTATGGATCAAGTCTTCACTGCAGGCCAAGGCTGGCGGCCGCACCTGTAGTCCCAGCCGCTGGGAAGGCTGAGGCAGGAGGATCGCTTGAGCCCAGGAGTTTGAGGTTACTGTGAGCTAGGCTGACGCCACGGCACTCACTCTAGCCTGGTGACAGAGCCAGACTCTGTCTCAAAAAATTAAAAAAAAAAAAAAGTTTGTATTTTGCTAGGAAATCATACATTTCCTGTAGTTTTTCATGCTCACTGCCATAGAATTGCCTGTAGTCTCTTGAACCTTTTAATCTCTCGTGTAGCTACGGCTATGACTCTCTTGTCGTCCCTAATCTCTTCTACTTTTTTCTTTTTCCTTCTTCAAACATCCAAGTTGTTTGTGTGTTTTATTAGTTTATTTGGTAAATTTTGGAGTTATTTTTAGTATATTTGACTTATTTATCCCTCCTACGATTTCCTTTCTTTTTTTGTATACCGTTGATTCCAACTTTTACCTTTGTTACTTCTAATTTCCTGATTTCTGCTACTAAATTTTTGAGATGACTATTTGGTTCCTTTATTTTTTGGAACTGTGAAGGCATTTGAGAACACAGTGCTCCTCCAGGCACCACTTTTGGGTTCTGTTGGTCTCAACAGGAAGTGGTTTCCTTTTCTTTGGTTTCTAGATAGTAAGTTTCCTTTCATTCCCTTTTCGATCCAAGGCTTATCAAGAAGTTTGTTCCTTAGTTCCTAACTATTTTAGGTTTTTTAGTCACTTTTAAAATATATCTATAATCTTTCAGCTTTTGATCAGAGAATGTGACCGGTAAATTCTGTTATTGTTAGA
>NW_012147590.1:19611-20028 GCF_000956105.1 Propithecus coquereli | reverse complement strand
TTCTTTGGTCTTGGTCTTATGAGCCTGACAATACATAAGACTCTCTCTTTGCTTTGAGTTTCTGAGTTCATTTTCTGTCTTCTCTTCATTTCTCCTTTGAAAACACAACTTCTTTCAATTTATATGCAAGTAAGATGGAAACCCCATCTCTACTAAAAGAACAGAAAAAGTTAGCCAAAAATTTGCCATCTTTGAGCCCAGGAGTTTGAGGTTGCAGTTAGCAAGGGTGACACCACGGCACTCTAGCCTGGGTGACAGAGCGAGACTCTGTCTCAAAAACCAAAAACAAAACCAAAAAACCCCACGGTATTCTGCAGAACTTCTTCTAATTGTCCTGGGCCATGATCCTCTGTTAGCCTGGGTGTGGTACGTGTTTTTTGTAATACAGAATGTCTTTCAGTGTTGCAAACCTGTTGT
>NW_012147590.1:7965-8476 GCF_000956105.1 Propithecus coquereli | reverse complement strand
CACGCTCTTAACCAGCAGAGTGTACAGTTAGGTCCACTTTCTCATCTTTTGGTCTCTGTAACATTTCCTGTGATATATTCTTCGTGTCTTTTCCCCGAGGACGTGGGGCAGAGGATGAAGGCCCACACTTTGAGACGAGTCTCATGTCCTCACCTATAAGTTAAAGACATCGGACTAGCCATCGTGATTTTTACTGGGCCTTGTCGCTTAATCTCTTTGCCTCAGTTTTCTTGTCTGCAGTAAACAGAGTTTTCTCAGCCTTAATTTCCTGGGTAGTCTTGTCTGCTGCGACTATTAAATAGAGACTGTTGGTTAAATAGTGATTACGCGTATGAAAATGCTTTGAAAAGCAGCATGCTCTACACACGTACAAGCCATCGTCGTTCTATCGGCGATATTTTCTATTCACAGTTATTTGAATCCGCAGACACAAAACCTGCAGATATGGAGCGCCGACTGTATACCATAACATCCAAAATCGGACATGCTACCTGCGTAATTTATTTATAAG
>NW_012147590.1:6926-7915 GCF_000956105.1 Propithecus coquereli | reverse complement strand
CACGCTCTTAACCAGCAGAGTGTACAGTTAGGTCCACTTTCTCATCTTTTGGTCTCTGTAACATTTCCTGTGATATATTCTTCGTGTCTTTTCCCTGAGGACGTGGGGCAGAGGATGGAGGCCCACACTTTGAGACGAGCCTCATGTCCTCACCTGTAAGTTAAAGACATTGGACTAGCCATCGTGATTTTTACTGGGCCTCGTCGCTTAATCTCTTTGCCTCAGTTTTCTTATCTGCAGTAAACAGAGTTTTCTCAGCCGTAATTTCCTGGGTAGTCTTGTCTGCTGCGACTATTAAATAGAGACTGTTGGTTAAATAGTGATTACGCGTATGAAAATGCTTTGAAAAGCATCATGCTCTACACACGTACAAGCCATCGTCGTTCTATCGGTGATATTTTCTATTCACAGTTATTTGAATCCGCAGACACAAAACCTGCAGATATGGAGCGCTAACTGTATACCATAACATCCAAAATCGGACATGCTACCTGCGTAATTTATTTATAAGCATTTCTCAGTAGACTGAGATCGTAACACGTGCCAACCCTGATCAAACGGTAGCGGCATCCTGTGCGCTGTCTTGTGAAGGGTTCTAAGATACATGCAGCATGAATGTTCTGGAAAACGGGAAGGAAACGTTGCAGCGTCTGCCACACATTGCCATGGCTGCATTCCGACCCTGCCTCCTGCTCCAAAATCTGCATCTTTCCTGTTTCTTGTGCATTCCACACTTTCTTTTCCCTAGACATCTCCTCCAGCTATTTCTACTGCCTAGAAGTCTCTGCTTTCTAAGATCTGGACAAGAATGCCATGCCCTCCAATCGGCCTTCCTTGACTTCTCCGGGATCCAGCAATAACTCTATTTCTGCCAGTTTGGAAAAACAAAAAATAAAATAAAACAAAATAGAATTTGTTCCCAGATCATGTGCTTAGACTTTTTTTTTTTTTTTTGAGACAAGGGTCTCACTGTGTTTCCCGGGCTAGAG
>NW_012147590.1:0-1364 GCF_000956105.1 Propithecus coquereli | reverse complement strand
TTTTTCTATATATTTTTAGTTGTCCAGCTAATTTCTTTCTATTTTTTTTAGTAAAGACAGGGGTCTTGTTCTTGCTCAGGCTGGTCTCGAACTCCTGAGCTCAAACGATCCTCCCACCTCAGCCTCCCAGAGAGCTAGGATTAAGGCCGCGCCCGGCCGCTGGAAAGTTTTAAACAAAGAAGTGACGTGATGGATTCTGTTCCTGCCCTACTCACTGCTTCCGGGTGACAGGGACCCAGCTATTGGCCTTCCTAAGGCTCCGCTCCCTCACTGATAAAATGGCAGTAATGACGCCCCTCCCTGGTGTTGCAGCAAGAGTTACGGGACAGAGTATGCCGACAGTGCCTAGCACAGGGCCTGGCAAGTAATACGTGTTTGATACGTAACTATTATCAATGTCATTTTTGTTCTTATCTCAGCGAGTGACTCACCCGTTTGCCCAGGGCAGGGCTGCGCGCAGGGCCCTGGCTGCGTTGCTCCCGCGGGCTCGCTCAGCCGCCTGGCTTCTCGGCTCGCCCTGCTGCTCTCACCCGTAAAATTCTGTGCTCAGAAGGCAGCATAACACAGAGCCGGGGTTCTTTTGTTCGTTTGTTTCTTGTTTTGTTTTTTGAGACAGAGTCTCACTCTGTTGCCCAGGCTAGAGTGCCGTGGCGTCAGCCTAGCTCACAGCAACCTCCAACTCTTGGGCTCAAGCAATCCTCCTGCCTCAGCCTCCCAAGTAGCTGGGACTACAGGCATGCGCCACCATGCCCAGCTAATTTTTTCTATATATTTTTAGTTGTCCAGCTAATTTCTTTCTATTTTTTTTAGTAAAGACGGGGGTCTCGTTCTTGCTCAGGCTGGTCTCGAACTCCTGAGCTCAAACGATCCTCCCACCTCGGCCTCCCAGAGAGCTAGGATTAAGGCCGCGCCCGGCCGCTGGAATGTTTTAAACAAAGAAGTGATGGATTCTGTTCCTGCCCTACTCACTGCTTTCGGGAGACAGGGACCCAGCTATTGGCCTTCCTAAGGCTCCGCTCCCTCACTGATAAAACGGCAGTAATGACGCCCCTCCCTGGTGTTGCAGCAAGAGTTACGGGACAGAGTATGCCGACAGTGCCTAGCACAGGGCCTGGCAAGTAATATGTGCTTGATACGTAGCTATTATCAATGTCATTTTTGTTCTTATCTCAGCGAGTGACTCACCCGTTTGCCCAGGGCAGGGCTGCGCGCAGGGCCCCGGCTGCGTTGCTCCCGCGGGCTCGCTCAGCCGCCTGGCTTCTCGGCTCTCCCTGCTGCTCTCACCCGTAAAATTCTGTGCTCAGAAGGCAGCATAACACAGAGCCGGGGTTCTTTTGTTCGTTTGTTTCTTGTTTTGTTTTTTG
>NW_012147589.1:0-1688 GCF_000956105.1 Propithecus coquereli | reverse complement strand
TGGTCTCGACTCCTCCTGGCCTCAAGCCATCCTTCCACCTGGGCCTCCCAAAGTGCTGGCATTACTGGCATAAGCCACCACACTCAGCCCACTCTAGTTTTACTAAGACATTACTCAAAAAGATGGTGGGCGCCCTGGACCCGAACGCAGAGATTCCTTGACCACTCAAGCAACACAAGTGAAAACTAAAAACCACATCACCAAAGCTTTGAGATTACTAAAAATTTCGGGCCTAAAATCACGTAACAATCACTATGATCTGGAAGAATTGACAAGAGTGAGAAATTTGAGACGAAAAATCATGATTGACTCGAAGAAGTCATTTAGAAATAAAGTATTTAACATTGTGATGGTATTAATAACGGGCAATTGAGGCAGAGTTCATAATGACTTAATCCCTAGTCCATTAACTTTTATGAATTTAATAAAAATCTATTAAAATAAAAATGTTTTTTTGAAAAAAAACCCCACATTACTTCTATTAAAACAAAGCTCCCATATAGCCACATATCAATATTTAGCAGTGCGGATCAGAACAATGAATTCCATACGCTTTGGAGCCAAGATGGTTTTGTGGGAACAGATATCCTCTTACTTAATAATTCAATCATGTAAATGTCTCTTTTGAAAATAGTCTGTAAATAAAATGGTTATATTAAAACATATAGTATGGGGCAAAAATATATTATTTGAAACAGAAAAATTTGATTTGTGAAGAATGTTTTTAACCTTTCACCAATAAACATTGATGGGCAGAATAGAGGTATCACCCAAACATCCTTAAAGATAGGTGTACAGTCTATATAGGGGACCATGGTTTCGGGCACCCACTTGGGGGTCTTAGAACATGTCCCCTGCAGACAAGGGGCGGCTACTATATTCCCATCAGCACTCTGCATCAGAGGAAGCTAAGCACAAGTTATCTGAGAGGTACTAGAATATACAATGCTTGTCTGTAGCTTCCTAAACCGCTGTTTTTATCGATTGATTTTATTTGTAAAATTCACGCATAGCATTGCTGCTTTCTGAAGATATTTAGTCTTCCAGAAAGAAGCCACCAGACACTTTCTTCTCTTGTTACCCATAAACAGTGAGAAAACTCAGAAATAAACTGAGGGCCTTTAGGCAGTACCATGTCATCTCTAAATGCTAAGCGTCTTTCCTTCTTCCCAGGTGAAGATGATACAAAGTAGCTTTGTATTCAATCCCTAAATCTCCAAAAACTCTATCAGTGATTTCAGTTTCCTGCTCTGTCACGTAGCAAGAAAAATTACACCTCTGGTACATAACCAAATTCGCAGGCCACATTTGGCTTATTTTTCATTTACAGACCCTGGCAGTAAGCAATCCATTATAAACAGCCTTCTTGATCAAGGCTAGCCCCAACAAATAAAGATAAATAATAAAACATCCCAAGCTTCTACAACATAAAAGATTTATAAGAACGGCTGGCATAGATGATGCGAGGAAGGCTTCAAAAGCTGATTGAACTATAAACTCAAGAGGAAAAATCTGAATCATTTAGCAAAAAGAAGAGTGTGATATGAGTTTTTGTTTTTTTTCCTCTTCTTTTTATGTTTTAAGAGAAAGTTTAGGCCGGGCGCGGTGGCTCATGCCTGTAATCCTAGCACTTTGGGAGGCCGAGGCGGGCGGATTGTTTGAGCTCAGGAGTTCGAAACCAGCCTGAG
>NW_012147588.1:0-1214 GCF_000956105.1 Propithecus coquereli | reverse complement strand
TCATACAGTTGTGATTTTTCTCCAGCAGAATGCAACATCCCAGAGGAAAGGGCAAAAAAGGCAGTGTTGGGTAGATAAAATGTTGGGGAATTTTAAGAAAGGGTGATAGAAGGACAAGACAATGAGGGTGATGAGGTTTCTGTCAAGAGAGCAACTGAAGTTGTGCTTCCTGAGGTCCAGGTCAATAGAAAAGGAGGTAGAATTAGATGATAGGGAAGCCTTAAGGTCGGAATGCGGGGGTCTCTCTAAGGGTTAGGGACACGAGGGAAAAGGGACCCATGGAAAGTTTGAGGGATGCGAAGGGAAAGGGAAAAGGTGATGAACAAATGGAAAGGAAATTCTGGGCTACAACAAAATCGAAGGAGCAGCTAGATGCAGATTCAGCAAAAAGAGAGAGAGACCAAAAAAAAAGTCATAGAAAGAGAATTAGGGAGAAATGGAGTCATGGAAGCCAAAGGAGAGACAATTTCAAGAAGAGAATGGTCAACAATATGAAGACTAAAAATAGAATTCTGGGTTTGGCTAAATTAATAGAATGTTAGTAATTAAAGGAGAATTAAAGGAGCAATCCCAGCAGAATGGTAGAGGAGAAATCCAATTGATTAGGGTTCATTAAACAGAAACAGCTCGTGAAGACTACGGATTGAACAAGTTGTGTGGCGCAAGGTAAAAGAATGGAGGCGTAGTGTATCAAGATCAGCAGTTGTGAGGCAGAGATTCTTTTTAGGGAGGGGCAGAAATTGAGAGGCTGGTGGGCTGGGAGGAAAAATGTAGCCATGATGCATAGATCAAAAATAAAGAGGGCAAAGGGGATTGATAAACAAGAAGAGCTCAGCAGAAGCAGGAGGGATGAAGTGTAGACACAGCTGGGAATTTAACGTCAGAGAAGACACACTTTTTTCAGAGACAGGAAAGAAGGATCCTGTAAGTTTGGAGGTGGAAAAAAAGTTAAGTTGAGAGAGTTCTGACATTTTCCTCTAAATCTCCCAGAACACTGACTCATCGAAAAGTGCTAAATAAATACTGCATTTGTTCTAATGCAGATTTTCACAAGCCTTGGAAAGGGCACCATAGAAAAGAATGGCAATATCACACAGGAAAAAAGATTGAATTTCTGAGTTAAGAATTTCTAAAATCTCTTTAAAATAGTGATACATTTAAGTTTATTAATGTTCTTTTTGAGAACCGGCACTAATCCTAGACATCTTGTGTCA
>NW_012147587.1:0-1115 GCF_000956105.1 Propithecus coquereli | reverse complement strand
TTTTCATGCCTACATGATAATTGAAAGGGAGGAAAATTTAAATTAGAATTTGGTGAAAATGAATATGCTATATTTTTTTTTCATCTATGTTTACAGACCCCTTGAATTTACCCAGAGACTTCTTTGGAACCCTGGGGTTCCATGAATCTCAGATTAGGAACTCCTAACTTGAGCAAAACAAAAAAGGTGTTGGGAGTTTCCAAAAACTGAATTGAAATGTACATGGGTAGGGCCAATTTAAAGATGGGGAACTAAGCAGAAGAAATATTGTGGAAGCAGAAAAGTTTATGCCCCACATTCTTTAATCCCACAGTGACTAGAAAATATACCTGAAGCCAGACCCTCAAGACGCAATTAGAAGTTTATGAGAAAACTTGAAAATATTAATAATAAGAATGCTACTGGTACACGATCACACCTGGTTAGATAAAGAACAATTTTAAAAACATTTACAAACCATTGCCCACAGTATTTAAGTTAAATTTGTTAAATTTAATCTGTATCTTATAATTACAGGCTTGTTTCTAGATCTGTTTTTCTATAGTATTAAAAAGTTAAAACTTACAAAAAGTTGCCTTGTTAAAAAAAGTTAACTTGTAACCTTGAAACTATGAATAACCATTATAGGAAATTATAATTGTTAAAATGTGGAGGAAAGGAGTTGTATAATTCGTGAATATCATAAATGGAGATTTAAAGTGCCTTTTTGTCTTTTAATAATGTTTTGTATTTTTTCTTATAATTTGCTACTACAGATAGTATATTTTATATTTGATTATTGAGTTTAAGAATTAGGAATTATTGGAATATTACTATTGTTTTATATGTTGATCATGTCTTCAGCAATCTTGCTAAACTAATTCTATAGATTTCCTTAGTTTTCTATCAGGACAAATCATGTTGTCTACAAATAACAGAACCATGTCTCTTCCTTGGCAATCTATGCTTCCTAATCACTTTTCCTTTCTTGTTTCATTGGCTAGGACAACTAATACAATTTGGAATAGACGTGGTTATAATGAGCACCTTTACCTTATTTAAAAAGTTAGTGATTCTTGAATTTCACCATCAAACAGGAAGTTTACTCTGGGTTTTCAGACACCTTTTGTTATCCC
>NW_012147586.1:0-1463 GCF_000956105.1 Propithecus coquereli | reverse complement strand
GAAACAAGAGCATTAATTCATGAAAACCCTACAAAATATATGTAATGCAAAGGTTTTCTGGCAGAAAAGCCACAAACCATTTCAATCCTAGAACTAGACAGAGCAAATACAAAATTTGAAAGTTTCAGGTATGTAAATGAAAATAGCCAAGCTAAAAGGAGGGAAAAAAAAGAAACCAGTTAAAAGTATCTTCTCAAACATTCTAGCGTGCCCTGGGATGAACCATTTAGAAAGCCAAGATCAGAGCAGATCTCTGAATGTAGATCAAGTTTTGTCAAAGCTAACTGGTTGGTCTGTGAGTGGAACAAAAGACATAGTTTAACAAATGCAGAAATAATGAGGGTTTCAGATTTCTAACCTAGGCACCAAGAGATACACTCCAGTCTAAAATTTCAAAGCAGGGGTGTTCACAATTGAAACCGTACCATTGTCACATAGAATTTCTGCATAACATTGGCAGGATTTGTAAAGGCAAAAATTTCAGTTGTTGCCTCTCTGCATTTCTATAATGAGAAGAAAATATGTGCCATCTCAAACCTATGAGAAATTTTCAAATTCCCATCTTTATGTTTCATGACCAATGAAGTCTGTTTATTCTACAAAAAATTAAACTCATTACTATGCTACAGATTCTCAGGATACTAAAGTTCAGAATATTAGTACCAGACACCAAATGACCATATTTCAGAGTTTCAGATTTGAAGTTATGATTTGGATGATGCTAACACTTTACAAATGATATGTAAAAATTAAAGAAATAAATAAAAATAAGTAACTGTCTTTTTTTTTTTTCTTTATGACATCTCCAAAGTAATTTCACTGTCTTCCTTGTTCATTCTGGTTAGGAGCACAGGAAATGGAATGAAATCTAGATCTCATGGATTCATATGTTCCATCATCCCCTTTTAGCTAAGCAACTTAATCTTTATAAATCTCAATTTCCACATGTTAAAATTGAGAATACTGTTATTATTCACCTTGAAGGACTACTGAGACATTAAAATGTGATCATTCAAGTAAACTACAGTAGCTTACTTATGTTTTGAAAAATGTAATCATCATGGTTGTTATTGATACCATTAGATTAAGTATGCGGCAATTTCAAAGTTCACATAATCATATAATAACTTTTGCATTAAATTAATATGCATTTTCAAGAGTACACCCATTATGAAGGTGTCTGTTGGCTGCTGAAATGGCTGTATTTTTCCTAACATATAAATCTATAGTTACCCAATATTAATGTCAATAAGAGCTTGCAAAGATGCAGATATTGGATCCATGAATCTGAATTTTAAAGAAGCAGATATTTTGGCACAGGTTGGAGATTCACTGGAGCAATTTACATGAACTACAATAACTGGTGTTCAATTTTAAACAAAAAACATATTTTTATTTTCGGCAAAATAGATTCAAATAATCCAAAGCATTTGTTCTCCTTGAAATGTGGAAACACCTATAGC
>NW_012147585.1:0-986 GCF_000956105.1 Propithecus coquereli | reverse complement strand
CAAAGAGAACTATGAATCACTGAGGAAGGAAATTGCAGATGATGTAAACAAATAGAAAAAAAAAATCATGCTAATTGATTGGCAGAATCAACATCATTAAAATGTCCATACTACTGAAAGTGATTTACAGATGCAATGCAATCCCCATCAAAACACCAACATCATTTTTTGCAGATCTAGAAAAAATAACTCTATGCTTCATTTGGAAGCAGAAAAGAGCCCGAATAGCCAAAGCAACCTTAAGCAAAAGGAGCAAAATCTGGAGGTATCACTTTACCTGACTTCAAGCTCTACTACAAGACTATAGTAACCAAAAGAACATGGTACTGACAAAAAAAAAAAAAAAAAGAGAGACATAGACCAATGGAACAGAACAGAGAACCCAGATATAAAACCATCCACATATTGCCATCTGATCTTTGACAAAGTAGACAGCAATATACACTGGGGAAAAGAATCCCCATTCAATAAATGGTGCTTGGAAAATTGGATAACTACACTATTGCAAGTAGAAGATTGAAACAGGATCCATATCTCTCACCACTCACAAAAATTAATTCAAGGTGGACAACAGACTTAAATCTAAGACATGAAACCATAAGAATTCTAGAAGAAAATGTTGGAAAAACTCTTATAGACATTGGCCTAGACAAAGAATTTATGAAGAAGACCCCAAGGGCAATCACAGCAACAACAAAAATAAATAAATGGGACCTGATTAAATTAAAAAGCTCTGTACAGCCAAGGAAACAATCAACAGAGCAAATAGACAACCTACAGAATAGGAGAACATGCGTGCATGCTATACATCCAATAAATGGCTAACAATGAGAATCTACAAAGAACTCAAGCAAATCAGCAAGAAAAAATCAAAAAACCCCATTTAAAAGAGGGCAAAAGACATGAACAGAAGCTTTCAAAAGAAGATAGACTAATGGCCAATAACATGAAAAAATGCTCAATGTCACTAATCATCAGAGAAATGC
>NW_012147584.1:0-1062 GCF_000956105.1 Propithecus coquereli | reverse complement strand
TTTTTTTTTTTTTTAATTTTAAATCTTGGCAATTTGTTTTCCTTATTAAAAGGTTGTTCGCTTCAGTTGCCTGAGTTAACCTTTTTCAATGTTGTCAATGATGCATTCTCACTGGCACTGAATTTAAGTGATCTGACTCAAATTCGTCACTACCACTGAGACAACATTGAGTTAGCTTTTTTCGCCATAGGGCTGGTTTCCCCACATGTGATGAGAGGTGAGAAGTGATTAAATTGATCTCCCTGTGGAAACCAACAGCATAATGCTGAAGCACAGTTCAGTAAAAGCTGTTCTACAAAGGGACCAAGGTAATGTGGTCAAGTACACAGCTCTTTGATTTTAATCCAAGGGTAAAGTTGAGAATAGCCAGGACTCACAGTTGAAAAGCTAATAAATGATGATACTAAAGTTCTCCTGGAGTATACATTTTCATTTCAAAAAAGCATATCAATATTATTAAAACTTGTAGGGAAACTAATGGAGGTTTTATTTTTTAGTACAAAAACTGTAGAAAGGTGTAAGAGTTTTATTTATCTAAAGGATATCAGTTTTTCATTGGCTTAAATTCTGTATCAGAAATTAGCCAACTGCTTGGTGGTGTAATTTGAAAATGAAGGACTATAAGGAAGAATGGCTAAATAATTTTGTTAATCAGCCACAGGGGAAAGGTAAGGTTCTGTGAAAACTGGGAATATAACTAAATATGTTGGGATATAATGGGCCACCCTCACCTTGGCAGAAGAGTCACCTAAAGAAAGAGCCAACAGTGTGGTCCGTTACTTTATTTATTTTTGAGACAGAGTCTTGCTCTGTCATCTCAGGAAGAGTGCAGTGGCATTATTGTAGCTCACTGCAGCCTCAAACTCCTGGGCTCAAGAGATCCTCCTACCTCAGCCTCCCCAGTAGCTACAAGAGACTACAAGAGCATACCACCACGCCTGGCCAATTTTTCTATTTTTAGTAGAGACAGGGTCTTGCACTTGCCCAGGCTGGTCTTGAACTCCTGAGCTCAAGCAATCCTCCCACCTCAGCCTCCCAGAGTGCTAGGATTATAGGTGTGAG
>NW_012147583.1:0-1211 GCF_000956105.1 Propithecus coquereli | reverse complement strand
AAGATTATGTATCTTATTTGTTTGCTAATTATTGATATGAAGGCACAAAATTGAAACAATATTTTGATGTACACCCAAATGCACATATATGGTTAATACTTTTTTCTTTTTGCTACAGTTGCATAGATGAAATATTATACTTAAGAAAAAGATTTTAATTTAATAAGTTTGGTCAGAATCACAGCTTTTGTCCAGACATGCCAGTTTAAAAGCATAAAATCTAGTCATATTATTTGTGTGACAGCATTGATCAATTCATTTAGCAACTGGAAAAATTATTACTAAGTACATCATAGATAGTACAAAGGAATAAATGAATTTATGTACTTAGTAATATGTCTGACATTTTTAAGTCCTAACTACATGTTAAATATTAGTGGTGTGTCTATCTGAAGCTTTGTTATATTGTATTTTTTTTTTTACTTCTATCATGGCTGTTATCCTGGCATAAAAAATAAAAATAACAATTATTCTATCTTCCTTATTGCTATCATTTTGTAAATTATTAATGAAATAAGTAAGCCTATTATTATATAGATATTAATATATTTATGCATCTGTACAATATATTTTTTCACAGAGATCTAACACATAAAATTGCATTGTGATAGTCCATTTCAGGACTATTTTGAGAATTCCATCAACTATTTTGAGACTCTCAAAATAGTTCTTTTTTCTCTCTTACTAAATCTGCATGAGGGTAAGAACAAATCTTTTTAATCACTGAATCGTTTTTTTAGTAGACCCTCACATTTATGAATAGATAAATAAATAAATAAATGGCATATCTGTATTTGAAACTATTTAAAACATAGGCATGCGTTAATCCCTAAAATATCATGAAGATTAAGATCCTCAGAGAGATATTCCCATGTTAATTTCTTGTATTAGAATGATTTGATTTCCATATTGTAGCAGCAGATAGTTGAGAGTAAAAGATTAAAATACTTTGCCCATATTAAATCTGTATAATTAAACTTACCATTATTTCATAAATATTTGATTTTTTTACATTTTACTTTGTAAGTTATAGTAGTATACAACTTTAAAAATAAAGTGTGTTAGGTAAAGTTTACAAAGATAATATCATTTGGAAGATCATGAGAGAAAAATGAACATTTGAAGTTTAAATACTACCACGGTACAGCCAGTAATCAGTGACTTATACCTCAAGCCAAATGATTAATGATTGAAATGATGTTCATATAATT
>NW_012147582.1:0-652 GCF_000956105.1 Propithecus coquereli | reverse complement strand
GTGTGTGTGTGTGTGTGTGTGTGTATGTTTTAACAGAAAGTAAAAATTCATTGAAATATATTCTTATAAACTGGACTAATGAGTCTTCACAGAAAAGCATTATTTTCATGCTATTTTTCCCATAGAATCAATAGTTTTGCAAAGAGTCATTGAATTTTCTATCTAAAAGAATCCTCAGTTTCCACCTTCCTGCAGATCAAATCATGCATAAGTCTATCCAGAAAAATGCTACAATATTTGTCTTCAGAAATCCCACATAAATGAACTGGTTGTTGTTCTTGGAAAACAGCCTTGCTATGGTTGTGTGATCTTTCACCACACCTAGATAGATCTCAACTTGTAAACAAACATCCAATAAGATTTGAAGTATAATTAATGCAATTAAAACATATGAATATCAGTATGATTCTCTTTAATTGCATTAGTTCTAAAATATCGTATCTTTTTGTTTCCTAAGAACCAGAGCCTGCGATTTTTCTATGTTAAAAGAAATAAATTATCTATAATGATGAGTCAAAGTCCTATTAAAAAATAGGTTAAAGGCCACATGCTCATGAGCTAATATGTCCCACTGAATGCTTTGGGAGGGTGATTTTAAAACTTCTCATATTTGATGCAGTGCCCACATTGGATATTAAATTAATAAGGCAAT
>NW_012147581.1:0-1201 GCF_000956105.1 Propithecus coquereli | reverse complement strand
AATTTATAATTAAAACAGTCAAAGGCCTTCTCAGAGCATTTTGATTCTTGAATCCATTTGTGTTGAGATTTGTCATTGTGTATTTTGCACATTTACAAAACTTTGTGTACATACTGTTACTGGAGGAAAATTAGTCTTTATGACAAATTCCTCACCTGTTCAAAGTAGAGAAATGAATTATTTAACAGTGCATCTGAGTCAAGCTCCATTTTTCAGTAGAGATATCTAAGATGATAATTTGTGTACATGGATTTTTGTGCTTTTCCTCTCTAATTAGGTGACAGCCATTCAGATTGAAGTGTCCCAGAAGCAGAGAGAATGTGAGGCTGACTTAGTCAAGGCCGAGCCTGCGCTGGTGGCTGCTACAGCTGCACTCAATACACTCAACAGGGTAAAGATGATTTCGTGGTTTGTAGCTTTCCTCAACATCATATTCAAAGTTTATTGGAGTTTGAATAACTAAGCTGAGGAGTATAGCCCATGCAGCCACAAGGGGATTTTTTAAGGGAAGAAACACTCATAAAATATTGAAGTTGAAGCAGACCTTGAAACAGAGCTCAGGATCATTGTAGTTCAACTTCTTTTCCCATCCAGGACTCTGACCCACTGCACTCCAATAAACACTATGGGGTTTATATTCTTATGAAAGGCAATTGGATTGTTAGCAACTGGATTTGGCCCAATTCCAGTTTTTCACAGTATGTGTTGCTTTAAGAACTAGGCAAGGAATTCTTTGTCTCCTCTGGAATATAAAGAATAGCATTGATGAGAGATCCTCATGGAAAGAATAGTGAGAACAAAGATGCCTAGGTTGGGTCCCCACCATTTCTTCTAGCTTTATGCTATTAGTAAAACCTCATTGAGCATTCACATTCCCATAAGAGAAAGTAATCTGTGTTCATCACAAGCATAGTGTAAGGAAAACTGAAATTGTGGGTAATGTTTATACTAAGAGCTGGCAGCTAATCTTGCCCTGCGGTTCTTCCAGCCTCTAGGGGAAATCCCAGGAAATCACCAGGCACGTGAGGTTCTTAAGAGTCAACTTCTAAGAGCACTGCTAGATTTTCACTGCTCTTCAAAGAAATGCTGAATTCCTTTTCTGAGTATTTTTTTTTTTTGAAGAAAATAATCTTGACTGTGAGCAAAGAATTACCTACATGGATGTTTCTTAGAGTGTTTCCATAAAACTAAAAAATTTAAA
>NW_012147580.1:0-1389 GCF_000956105.1 Propithecus coquereli | reverse complement strand
CACACAAATGTCCCAGACTGAATTATATAAATTTAAAAAAACATGATTCCACTATTCATCTAAAATAGTTGAGTATTAAATGGATAAAAAAGAATATTTGGAAAAAAGATATAACTTGAAAGTATTAACAAAAGAAATATGGTATAGATATATGAATACCAAAGTAAACGTCAAGTCAAAAAGCATCATTGGAGATATAGAAAAACATTTTATCATGATAAAAAGTTTAATTCACCAAGAAGAAAAGGACAATTCTAAATTATTATACATCTTTTATTGACATGGCCTTTGAAAATAAGAAGTAAACATTGAAAGGTCTACTAGAAAATAATAGATAAATAAAAAATTATGCTAGTACATTTTAACGAATATTGCTCAGCATCTTGACAAAAAATAGGCAAAAAAGATTATGTAATAATGTATAAGATTTGGAAAACATGGCTAACAAATTTGATTTAATGTCAATATAGAGAACTCTCACCAATTACAGGACACTGATCCTTTCCAAACACATCAAATAATTTTCAAGATATTTTTCATATGCTGACCATAAACATGTCTCAATACACTTTAAAGATTAGTATTCTTTTGGATAGGTAGAAAAAAAGTAAAAGATAACTTGAAAACTCCCTACATTGAAATTTGAAATAAATTTCTAAATAATACATAGGTTAAGGAAAAAAAATACTATGGAATTACTAAGCAATGGAACTGAATGATAAAATTACCTTAAGCATCAAAATTTGTGGAATGTAAAATCATAACCTGCTTAGGAGGAAAATAAACTATTTTTCAAATGTAGTATTAGAAGAAAATTTTAAATAAAATATTAAGCATAAGTTGATTATTTTACAGAAATGCAAGTTTTTAAAAATTCTTATTAATCAATTAATTCCCAACATCAATAGAATTTTAAAAACTTTATATTAATATTGTATCATTGTTTCCCTATATGAATAAAACATATTCAATGAGCTTTCATGATTATAAAAAAAAGTTAGTAAACTAGAAATCAGTGGATATGTCCTTAATCTAATAAAGGGTATGCATAAAACATTTTATAGGAAATAATATTTAGACATGATTTTGAAGTAAAAAATGTAAGATTGGGAAAAACAATTGTCTACATTGTCTAGATATATGTCCAGGAAAGAAAGGTATTAGTGAAGTTACTAGTTTTTGATACATGCATTACTACTTCCAAAGCAAATGTGAAAAACTCTGCTTTCAATTATATTTTTTATTGGAAATGAATTTGAATATATTTCAACACTTTACCACTCCTTTGTGATTCTGTCTGTTTGTGTGCTTTCACATTAATTTGTTTGTTAATACAAATGATTATAAAAACACTATATATTAGGGTGAATCACTATTTTTGCCATATAA